>NW_008329130.1:1006732-1074386 GCF_000622305.1 Nannospalax galili | reverse complement strand
TATTTATTTATTTATTTATTTATTTATTTATTTATTTATTTATTTATATTGCCTGCATATATGTGAGTGTACCCATGTCGTGCAATGCTGTGGCGGCCAGAAGAGGGCTTCGGATTCCCCTGGAACTGGAGTTAAGAATGGTTCGTAGTCGCCATGTGGGTGCTGGGAATCGAACCCGGGTCCTCTGCAAGAGCAGCCAGTGCTCTCAACTGCTGAGCCATTTCTCCAGACCTCTTTTTTTATTTTAAAGAAGTTTCAAGGCACCAACAGTTGCCTTCCCACTTCGGTGCTGCTGAGGCCTGAGGCCATTTTGCCCCCTGGTCCTTTCTATATGAACTGTTTATTTTCTTCTGAAATCTTCATTTCTTATCTTGATTCTATGTGTCCTGTAATTTCAGGCTTTTGTTTTGTTGTTATTTGCATTTGTGATGCTGGACACCCCGTGGACCCTTCATTGGGAGACACGACACCCTTCAGTTTTGGGGCACAGTCCATCATTTCTTTGATAGCATCCTCTCCTTGGTGTTTTGTGTTCTGTTTTCCCAGAGCCCTTGTTAGTTGGATGATAGTTGAGGGTTAATCCTCAACAAGTTTTTAAGCCTTTCTTTTTTTCCATCTTTTTAGTTCTGTTTGTACATTTCTCCAAACTGTTTACCTTATAATAACTTTCTCTTCCAGTATTTCCCCTGAAAAGTTTTCTGCTCTCAAAGATTCATGATGTTCAAGAATAGGCACAGGTAATATTGATGGTCAGGGCAGTAAGGTTGAGCAGGGCCCCCAAGCCTGACAGCCTGACTTTGAGCTCCATCTAGAACCTACGTGGTGGAAGGAGAGAACAGACTTTTGCAAGTTGTCCTCCGCACTTGACACACACCCCTACACACATACATCCATTGTTTAAATAAATGAATGAATAAAAAAGTTAAAAAGAAACATTAATGATCAAAATCACAGTGGGTACCCTGAAGGAGGGTGCAGACTGCAAAGGGCAGCCTGTGGCTGCCTGGGAAATGCTCTGGTAACTTAATTTTTAAAGGTATGCAAAAGATCTTTACACAAGTGTATGAGTTTGTACAAATTCTCCAAGCTCTGTGCTTAAGAGTGGTGCTTTGCATATTTAACTGTAGATATTACCTACTTTATAAAAATTTAAGTTAATATAACTAAATTAGAAGAAAATAATATTTAGAACTTTTAAAACACATTCAGAGAGTGTTAACAGATGATCAAGTGGGCAAAGGCCAAGAAAGAAAAAAAAAACAAAAACAGAAAACAAACTAGCTGACTATCATCTATCTATCTATCTATCTATCTATCTATCTATCTATCTATCTATCTATTATCTATCTATCTATCATCTATCATCTATCTATCAATCTATCTATCTATCAATTATCTATTTATCTATCTATCTATCAATCATCTATCTATCATGTATCTATCAATCATCTATCTATTTGTCTATCATCTATCTATTTATCTATATCTATCTATCTATCTTCTATCTGTCATCTATCATCAATATACCTATCGTTGATGTATCTATCATCTCTATCATCTATCTGTCTGTCTGTCTATCTATCTATCATCTATCAATCATCTATCTATAGTTTTTTGTTCTCATGGGAATCAAGCCCTAATGAAAACTGAAGATAAAACAAAGGACAACTTTGTGCATAAAGCAGAGATGTACTTAAAAGAAGGCAGTGTGGGAAATGGAAAGAAAGAATAGACAGCAGTGAGCCAGCACAGACTGGCAGAAGCAGCAGGGGCAGTGCTGGTAGTAGGACTTGTTCAGTCTAAAATATTAAAAGAATGAAGGGTCAGTTTGCTCCATTGTATTGATACAATACAATATCACATCCACCAGAAGATGTGATAATCATGAAGTGTCTACACTTTAAAATTCTGTATCCAAGTGTACAAAGTAGTAGGTATTGAACTGCAGAACTTCAGGCCCCTTGATTAGTGATATTGACACACACAGAATTTAGTAAACTATCAGGCAGAAGGGTTAGTGTGCGATTGATTAGATAACAAAAAACTTGGTGTTTTTTAATTAATAAATAGAATTTTGCACACATAGAATAGGAATGTTCAATTTTTCAGTCCTGCTGGCACATTTATAAAAAGTTATGTTATGGCCGGGCATGGTGGTGCACGCCTTTAATCCCAGCCCTCCAGAGGCAGAGGCAGGCGGATCTCTGTGAGTTCAAGGCCACCCTGGTCTACATAGTGACTTCCAGGACAGCTGGGGCTACAGGGAGACCCTGTTTCAAAAAGACCAAAAAATAAAATAAAATAAAATATAAAAACCCTAACCTTGGGCTGGGCATGGTGGCGCACACCTTTAATCACAGCACTTGGGAGGCAGAGGCAGCTGGATCTCTGTGAGTTCAAGGCCAGACTGATCTACATAGTGAGTTCCAGGACAGCTGGAGCTACAGGGAGACCCTGTCTCAAAAAGACCAAAAAAAAAAATCCCAAGTCCAAAAGGCAGAAATCCAACTGACCCGCTTCTCCACGAGGCAGGAAAACCCAAACTGGTAAACCAGGAACCCTGTGAGAAAAATTTGGCCCCTCATAAAACTGAAAATACTCTTGTGCAGGGTTCCTTTGGTTTTCTTGTTAGGGTTTCCCTCATGTTTCTCTTCTAGTGTCTTGAGAGGAGTCCTTAATTTATTTTCTTCCTTGTTTTTTTATTAAGAGGAATTAGAAGAGACTGGTGAACAGTACTGTCTCTTACTCCCTCACAATAGATTAAAAACTGTATACACAGTGACAGTTTCCCAAATAGGGCTGACCAGTTCCCTAGCGGGGAATGAGAGAGTGCATCCCTGCTTACTGCTGTGGGATGGGTGGCTATTCAGCCACAAAAGGCAGCAATCTCCTTTTCTAAGATTTTCATTTGTATTTACTTAATACCACAGTTAAACTATTAAAATTTATTTATCTATTTATTTGAGTCAGGGCCTCATGTCACCCAGGCTGTCTTCAAACTCAAACTTACTAGGTAGTTGAGACTGTCCTTGAACTCGTGACCCTCCTGTCTCCACTCCCTGAATTCTGAGATTACTGGTGTGCACCACCACTACACCCAGAATAAATGCTTGGATCTTTTAAAAATTATTTTATTTATTTTTAGTTTATGTGTATGAGTGTATTGCCTGCATGTGTGTAAATGCAGTTGTGCTGTGCAGTGTCCAAGGAAGTCAGAAGAAGGCTTTGGATCCCCTGGAACTGGAGTTACTGACAGTTGTCAGCCGCCATGTAGGTGCTGGGAGTTGAATCGGGTCCTCTTAACCATTGAGCCATTTCTTCAACCCCAAATGCTTACATCTTTTTAGAAATGTCTGCTTATCCTTTTTACCCTCTGTTTTCTACTGGGATAATGCTTTGTTTATTTACTTATTTACTGTGTGTACATGTACATGCACCTGTGTGGGTTTGCATGTGGAGGTCAGAGGACACCTTTGGAGAGTCGGTTTTCTCTTGTTCTTTGTGGGTTTTGAGGATCAAACTTGGGCTTAGTGACAAGCACCTTTACTGAGTTTTTGTTTTATTTATTTATTTTGTTTGTTTGTTTGTTTATATTTTGTGTATATGAGTGTTTTGCCTGCATATATGTAAGTGTACCTGTGTGTGCAATACTCGCAGAGAAGGTGTTAGATCCCCTAGAACTAGAGTTACCGATAGTCACCGTATGGTGCTGGTAATAGAACCTGGGTCCTCTGGAAGAGCAGCCAGTGCTCTTAACTGCTGAACCATCTCTCTAGCTTCTGCTCATTTATTTTTGAGACAGGGTCTCCCTGTAATCCCAGCTGGCCTGGAACTACATGTAGGTCGCTGTGTAGACCAGGCTGGCCTTGAGCTCACAGAGATCCACCTGCCTCTGCCTCCAGGTACTGTAACTAAAGGCATGCACCACCATGCCCAATTTTACTTACTGATTTTTAAAAATATTTATTATTTCTATTTTATGTGTATGAGTGTATTGTCTGCATATATGTAAGTGCACCTGTATCATGCGATGCCGTGGAGGTCAGAAGAGGGCTTCAGATTTCCCCGGAACTAGAGTTAAGGACAGTTGGTAGCTGCCATGTGGGTGCTGGGAATCGAATCCGGTCCTCTGCAAGAGCAGTCAGTGCTCTTAACCGCTGAGCCATCTCTCCTGCCCCTTATTAATTTTAAAATGCCTTTTATATATTAAGAATATTAATTCTCTGTTATGTCGGCAAATATTTTTTCCCTTTGTTCCTTGCCTTTTTTGTTGTTTAATAAATAAAATAGAAGCTGGGCGTTGTGGCACACACTTTTAATCCCAGCACTCGAGGGGCAGAGGCAGGCAAATCTGTGTGAGTTCGAGGCCAGCCTGGCCTACATAGTGAGTTCCAGGACAGCTGGGGCTACAGGGAGACCTTGTCTTTAAAAAAAAAAAAAGATTATTTTATTTTCACATAATCATATTTATCAATTTTCTGATATTTCCTCTATTTTTTTTATGATAATAGCTTCCTTCCCTATAGTTATTAAACAGTGATCATAACTATGGTAGCAGCTAACATTTACTAAGGCCTGCTCTTGTGTTAGGCAATGAGCAGAGGGCCCTTGTGAGGTAAGGGTTTTATTTTTTTTGTTTGTTTTTAATCTTCTTGCAATTGAAAATGAAACTAAGAGAGATTAGGCAGTGTTTTTGTCCTAAATGCTGAGCTAGTGATAATACCCACATTTTAGTGTTTATGGTCTTTTTATATTTAACTCTTTAACTCTAAAATCTGCACAGAAGTGTGAAGTGAAGCTGCTTTCAAACACTACCCAGGACTGCCCTGCAAGGAGGAAGCCATTTCTGTTCCCATTTGTTTGTTATTCTTCCTTTATTAAAGTACCTCTACACTCTGCGAGCCACTGTGTTTTAATTTCTGTGTGTTTGGTGTAAATTCTAACAGGTACGGAAACAGGGCCCACTTCATCACTTCTCCACAAACACTAGAGTTCTGGCTTTCAGTTGTGATGAATAGCCTGTACCAGAGTGATAGTCCCATCACTGACAGCTTGAATTTTGGAAAAAAGAGTTTAAAAAAATTTTTACTTATTATTTTATGTGTATGAGTGTATTGCCTACATGTATGTGAGTGCACCCGTGTCGTACAATGCCAACGGGGGTCAGAAGAGGGCTTCGGATTCCCCTGGAACTGGAGTTAAGGACAGTTTGTAGCCGCCATGTGGGTGCTGGGAATCGAACCCAGGTCCTCTGCAAGAGCAGTCAGTGCTCTTAACCGCTGAGCCATCTCTCCAGCCCTGGAAAAAAAACTTTTTTAAAGCATTGTTTGTGGGTATTGAAGAGCCACCAAAGGCAAGTATCAATTTGATCAGATTTGATTTGGGGGGGGTCTGAGAAAGCCACCTTCATGGCTTTTTCTTGAAGCACTCCCTAGTCCATCAGGTTCCATTGAGCTCACAGAACGCAAATAGAAAGCTGTGTTATTGGTTTGAGAAATTGGAGAATGAATTCTGAGGCTGCCAGGTGTGTCTGGAACATGAGGATGGAAAGCCATGTAAGGAGCCATGGAGGAGGTGGCCCAGGCCTTGCATGCGCAAACTCCCCTTGAGCATTAGTTGCCTCTCAGAACTGCTTGTGCATAGGGAAAGCACCAGGGAGACTCAACCGAGAGCTCAGGGCCTCCCCACTGTAGGAGAGGCAGAACTCAGAGCTTGAAAGGAGGCTGGGGAAGAGCATTGGGCTTTCCTCTAAACCCCAAAAGGGGCACTCCTGGGGGGAAATAGTGTCTCCCAGGACTGTGACATTTCTCTAGGACTAAGGGCAGCAAGGAAATAACACATAAACCTCTTCAAGTCAAGATGACTTAGCCAGTGACAAGCCAGTAACTTAGCCACCTGCTAGACAGAAAGCTCCATTCTTCAGAAGAAACGGGAATTCAGGGTCCCAGAAGATCCCCCATGATCTCCGGTACAAAATGAGAAATTACTGGGAGGGAACAGAATCCTGTGACCCTTATTGAAGCAAAGGTTACTCAGTATAAATGGACTTACAGACTACTGAGAACTTTAACTATGAAAAATATAAAGAATTTATATAAAAATGGAGGGGGAAAGGTGAGGAGATGGGGATCGAGTGACATAAGGAGCTTGTGGTAAAGAAGCAGAGGAGCTCTTGGGATTGAAAAACAAAGTCAGACACTGAGATTTCCTTGGGACCGTGGCCAGCAAGATGGCTCAGCAGGGTAAGGTACTTGTTGCCAAGCCTGACAACCTGAGTTTGATCCCAAGGACCGACTCCTGCAAGTGGTCCCTGACTTCCACATGCACACCCATACATATGCACACATACACATAAAATAAATAAGCGTTCAAAAGAAAAAATTCACTGGGTGGGATTGGCAGCAGATTGAGCATTATGTAAGATACAGTCTAGTATCTTAGAGACTGATCAGCAGAAATCATGCAAGGTGAAGTATACAAAGACTAAAAAAGATTGAAAAAGTGAGACCAGACTTTACTGCCCCATAGGACAAACTCATGGTAACATCAGGGTAATTGTAGTCCCCTAAAGGAGAGAGTTGGGGGGGGGGCTTGAAAAGCTGTTGGCTAATAAAAATTCCCAGTTGTGGTGTTAAAAACACAACTGTACAAACAGCAACTAAGGAAGTGTGACTGAACAAAAAGTAGGATGTTGTGTGTGTGTGTGTGTGTGTGTGTGTGTGTGTGTGTATTTTTGGTGGTGCTGAGACTTGAACACACTAGACACTCTACCACTGGGCCACGCCTCCAGTCCTGACCAGCAGGGTTAATGCACTAGGTGCAACACAGTCAGCCTGCTGAATAATGGAGACAACAAAAGGAGCAGTGGTCAGAATTGTCTGGCTTACAGTCAGAAACCCTATAGCCCTCCAGACAGTGGAATGGTGTCCTCACAGTGCTGAAAGAGAGCATTCGAGATGGTGCAGGATGCTGACGGTACTTACCTGACAACCTGAGTTCTCCCAGGACCCATATAGTGGAAGGAGAGAACTGACTCCCACAAGTTGCACATACATATACATACACAAATGAATAGATGTGACAAAATGTAGAAAGACATCAGTGTCAGCTTCAAGTTCTGCATGAAGTTTAAAACATAGAACATGAAGAAATAAAGACAATTAAACAATAAAAGCTGAAGTTGTCACCAGTAGTTACTTAGTAAGCATCAGAATAATAGCTTCATACTGAAGAGAAATGTAAGGTGGAAATTAGGGTCCTCAGGAAGTATTTGAATAGAAAGCACTGGGGAGCTGAGCATGGTGACCCACACCTGTAATCCTGGTGCTCAGAGGCTAACATGGGGGGATTACTGTGAGTTTCAGGTCAGCCTGGGCTACAATGAGACTCTGTCTCAAAAACCTAGGAGAAGAAGGAAGCAAACAAAGAGCCCTGGTGATTTTAAATGTGTAGATAAATACTCTATTTTACTTTCAAATTCTGTAAAAGTCAACTGGCTAAGGCAATAACAGTGCATGCTTAGATTTATGACATATGCATATTTATATATAATGAACATTAAACGACAGCAGGAAGGACAGACGGCCATGAAATGGATTCACTTAATAATAGAAATGTATTATTGGCAGCAATAATACAATATGGACATGTAGCTATGTACCATTATGATTCTTAATATGGAGTCGATGAGGTGGCTAGTGCCAAGCCTGACAGCCTGAGTTTGGTCCCCAAAATCCACATGGTAGAAGGAAAGAACCAGTTCCTACAAGTTGTCCTTTGACCTATGTGTGTACTGTGACATGCATGCACCCACACTCACATACATTATACATATACTGATTAGAAATAAAACAGAACTTTTAAAAAGACTTTTAATTTTTTTTAAAAAAATTTATGTATGCCAGGCGTGGTGGCGCATGCCTGTAGTCCCAGCACTTGGGAGGCAGAGGCAGGTGGATCTCTGTGAGTTCAAGGCCAGCCTGGTCTACATAGTGAGTTCCAGGACAGCTCGGGCTACAGGGAGACCCTATCTCAAAAAAAGACAAAAAAAAAAAAAATTGTGTATATGAGTGTATTGCATACAGGTATATAAGTGCACCCATGTGGTGCAATGCCCATGGAGGTCAGAAGAGGGCATCAGATCCCCTGAAACTGGAGTTAAGTACAGTTGTTAGCTGCCATGTTGGTGCTGAGAATTGAACCCAGGTTTCTGCAAGAGCAGCCAGTGCTCTTAACCACTGAGCCATCTCTCCAGTCCCTTTGGTTTTGAGACAGGGTCTCCCTGTAGCCACAGCTGGCCTAGAACTCACTGTGTAGACCAGGCTGGCCTTAAGCTCAGAGAGATCCACTAATATGCTCAGCTTCTAATATTCTTTTTTACATGAATTCTAATATGTAACATGGTCTAACAGAGTAGGCTCTGATAAGTTAAGGGTGCATATTATAATCTCTAGGAACCACTTAAAAATGCAAAGAAATTAAAGTAAAAACCCAGCAGAGGATACAGAACGGGCTGCCAAACACTTCCTGTTATTTTCACTATATGTTCTCTTGGATAAGCTTGGGGAACATATCGGAAATTTTTAAATAATTGAAATGTTTTAATTGGAAGTGTGTAAAACTTATAAATTAGCTTGAAAAAGCTGTTGGATTTATTTTGGTCTCCTTTTATTTTTCTTTGTAAGATTTCTTTATATAGAACTAACGTTCTTTAAGGTTATCATAGTATTTTGTGTTTCTCATGACCACCATTAGAAGAATTTCTTTTCATTGTATTTTTTAATTGCTTATTGCTGGTGGTTAGGCATCACTGATTTAAATTTTTTTAACATTTTTATTTTGTGAGGGTGGATTGGGTACATGTATGCCATGGCATATGTGTATGGAAGTTAGAGGACACATACATGCACGTGTATAAAATAAATCTTTGAGGGCTGAAGAGATGGCTCAGTGGTTAAGAGCACTGGCTGCTCTTCTGGTGGACCCAGGTTCAAACCCTAGCATCCACATGGTGACTAACAACCATCCTTAACTCCAGTTCTAGGGGATCCAACGTCCTCTTCTGTCCTCCATGGTAACTGCATGACATGGGTGCACTTATATACATGCGGGCATAACACTCATACGTGTAAAAGAAAAATAAATAAATAAAAAAATTTAAAAGTGCACTTACTACTTGCAGAGGACCGAGGTTTGGTTTCCAGCACCCACGTGACAGCTCACAACTGTCTGTAATTTCAGTTCAAGGGGATCCAACACCCTCTTCTGACCTCTGCTGGTACCAGGTGTGCACATGGTATACAGGCAAAAAAAACATTCATACATATGAAATATAAATAAATCTTTTTTTTTTTCTTTTTGAGACAGGGTCTCTCTGTAGCCACAGCTGCCCTGGAACTCGCTATGTAGACCAGGCTGGCCTTGATTAAGGCCAGGGATTGTAGACCAGGGATTAAAGACGTGTGCCACCACACCTGGCAAAATATTTTTTAAAAAAGATTTATTTATAGCCGAGCGTGGTGGCATCACCTAGTCTACATAGTGAGTTCCAGGACACTTGGGACTACAGGGAGACCCTGTCTCAAAAAGAAAAAAAAAATTTTATTAATGATTCTTATTTTATGTGTATGAGTGTATTGCTTGCGTGTATGTGTGTGCACCCGTGTCATGCACTGTTGCACAGGTCAGAAGAGGGCTTCGGATTCCCCTGGAACTGGAGTTAAGGATGGTTAGTAGCCACCATGTGGGTGCTGGGAATCGAACCTGGGTCTTCTGCAAGAGCAGTCAGTGCTCTTAACTGCTGAGCCATCTCTCCAGCCCCAATAAATAATTTTTTTTAAAAATCAAATGTAGCCGGGCGTGGTGGCGCATGCCTGTAGTCCCGGAGGCAGGTGGAGCTATCTCTGTGAGTTCAAGGCCAGCTTGGTAATCCGAAGGAGGGGGGGGGGAGAGGGGGCACCTTTTAAAAAAAAAAAAAAAAAAAAAAAAAAAAAAAAAAAAAAAAAAAAAAATCAAATGTATCTGGTCATCTCACTGAACTTTCTTATGAACAATTTGACTTTCTAGATATTTAATTACACTGACTGCAACAGGAAAATAAATGATTTTGTGAAATTCTTTCCAATTCACAGGCATTTTATTTCCTACTGTATTACATCAGATGAAATTTCAAGTAAATGGGGAAGGGATTGTCAACAAGTGCTCCAAATGTATCTTTCGGTTATTAAAAGTCTATATCTCACTGAAGACAAGTGTGCTTTATTCACACAGCGAACATCTTTAATGAATGCCAACCATGAATTGTCAGGTTTTAGGCTTTGGGGGTACACCAATGGTTAGGATAGGCGGTTGAAGTGTTTGACAGCCAAAGGGAATGGATGCTGAAAGTGCTTCCTTCTGCCTGCACTGGACTGAGCTGTTATGTGAGAGTGACCCAGGACAGGCTGTGAGTTGTGTCAGGCGACAGTACTGATGACTGATCCTGAGCAGTAAACTAGTTTGCCTTCTGCAGGGTGGGCTCCTGGGGACAGCTTCTTCCTCATCTCTGGGAATCCCTGTAGATTATAAAGAGACGTTTCAGGGGCAGAGAATATCAAAAGGGGGACTTGGGGTTTTCTTCTTGCCCTCCTGCTTTCCCCAAATCTGAGCAGCACTACCCTATCTGTATTTTGCCCCTCCCTTCTCTCTCTCTCTCTCTCTCTCTCTCTCTCTCTCTCTCTCCTCCCCATCTCCCTCTCCCGTCCCCCCCATTTTCCTTCCCTTTTTTCCTCTCCCTCCACATTTTTTTGATCTACTAGGTAGCTGTGGAACTGCGGTATTCTAGGAAAGGGGAAGCTGGTGGATGAAGCACCCTGAACCTGCCCCCAGTGAGCTCCCACTCCAGTGTCCGGAGGAGCTGAGAGAGCTCTGAGCAGCTAAACTGTGGGTGTGGCCTGAGTAGAGCCGACGCTGTCAAGCTCTTGGGAATCTGCAGTTTTAAATGGAATGATCAGGAAAGGCCCCTCAAAACTGACACTTTGATAAAAACTTAAAATGAGGAAGCAAGCCTCTTGGACTTTTAGAGAGAAAGAATTCTATGAAAAGGGAACAACTTGTGCCTCAAGAAAAATCACATCTAGCAAATTCCAGGAACAGAAGGGAGGCCTGTTTGTAGGCAAGGTGACAGCAGTGAGCCAAGGTCATGGCATGAACAGGGCGTACTGTGGTTTAAGAGAGACTGGGCCCGCTGAGGAGTTCGGAATCAGATTTAAGCTTTTATAGGAGCACCCTGGCAGTCTTGTTAGATAATAGCAGGGCAAGGCTTACCAGTTAGGTGGTAAGAACTCTGCAGATCTCTTAAGTCCTGCCAGGTGCCGGTGGTGCCAGCGCTTGAGGCAGAGGCTGCCTGATCTCTATGAGGTCTACATAGTGAATTCCAGGCCACCTAGGATTACAGGGAGACCCTGTCTCAAAAAGACCAAAAAACAAAAAAAGAGAAAGAGAAGTAGGAACTGAGGATAGGATTTTGACTTGTGTTACTACAAGTTTGGAATTGTGAATTAAGAACAAAGCAACTTGGAGGGGCTGAACTGGGAACTCAACATTAGACATACTGAGTTTGAAATACCATATTTATTAGACATCTGTGGAAAGATGCCTTGTGGTATGATGGATATGATGAACCGAGGGCTAGGGAGATGGCTGTCAGTTCTTGCCACACAGGCATGAAGACACTTGTGAAAATCTAAGTGCTGAGGAGGCAGAGACAGGAGAATTCTTGGGGCTCACTGGCAGCCAGGCCAGCCAGTTGTTAGCTGCCATGTGGGTGATAGGATTCAAACTCGGGTCTTCTGCAAGAGCAGCCAGTGCTCTTAACTGCTGAGCCATCTCTCCAGCCCACATCAATAAATAAATCTAAAAACAAGTTTGTTAAGATAGGATTTTATTTTATTTTATTTTGGTCTTTTTGAGACAGGGTCTCCCTGTAGCCTCAGCTGTCCTGAACTCACTATGTAGACCAGGCTGGCCTTGAACTCACAGAGATTCGCCTGCCTCTGTCTCCCGAGTGCTGGGATTAAAGGTGTGCGCCACTACACCTGGCAGGATTTTATTTTTTTTAAAAAACCAAAGTAGTCAGTGCTGCTTATATCAGGTGTATTTTCAAAAATATTTTATTATTTTAATTTTATGTGTATGAGTTTATTGCCTGCATGTTGGTAGGTGTGCCTGTGTCATGCAGTACCCGTGGAGATCAGAAGAGGGTGTTGGAACCCCTGGAATTGGAGTTATGGTTGGTTGTTAGCTGCCATGTGGGTGCTGAGAATCAAACCTGGGTCCTCTACAAGAACAGCCAAGGCTCTTAACTGTTGCTCCATCTCTTCAGCCCCAGGTAGATATTTTTAATTAATTTTTTTTCAGGTAGATTTTTTTTGGGGGGGGGTCTTTTTGAGACAGAGTCTCCCTGTAGCCCCAGCTGTCCTGGAACTCACTATGTAGACCAGGCTGGCCTTGAACTCACAGAGATCCACCTGCCTTTGTCTCCTGAGTGCTGGGATTAAAGGCATGTGCCACCACACTGGGCCTTAAACAATATTTTTAAAGGCAGGGTCTCACTATATAGCCCTAGCTGATCTGGAACTCACTATGTAGACCAGGCTGGCCTTGAACTCACAGAGATCCTCCTGCCTGACCCGCCAGTGCTGCAGCTGCAAGTGTGAGCCTCCGTGTCCTGCTCAGATGCATCTTTGATATAATGACATGTAAAGATTAAAAATAAAATGTTGGAAGAAGATAGCACCATGTACACACCAAAGGAAACCTAAGGTTAATATCAGATAAGGTGGACTTAAAAGTGGTCAAAGGATTCTTTCAGAGAGAAATGGAAAAAATGGCTTTAACCAAGAAGATTTGTATTTCTAAATATATCTAGATCTAACACTGTAGCTTTCATATGCATAAAACAAGAATGGACAGACATGAAGACTGGACAAATCTGCCATAGAGGGCAGTGTTAGGCACTGTTCTCAAATCAGTCAGGATCTCAGCAACACACTTCCTGTGTCCATATATAACAGATATACCTGGTAAAGACTCCCAAGCTTCTACCAAAAGCAGTCCAACATCATCAGTCATCAGGGAAATGCAGATTGAAACCAGATTAAGGTGCCTAGGGATATACTTGCACATGTACAAATTGCATGCAAGATCTTTTATAGTGGTTTTCTTTGTGAGAAATGTCCAGTAGGGGGCTGGAGAGATGGGTCAATGGTTAAGAGTACTGACTGCTCTTGCAGAGAACCTGGGTTTGATTCCCAGCACCTACATGGCAGCTATCAACTGCTTGTAGCTCCAGTTCCAGGGGATCTGACACCCTCCTCTGACCCCCTCAGGCATTGCACAACATGGGTGCACTTAAATGCATGCAGGCAACATACTCATACACATTAGAAAATGTTTGATAGAAGACAAGGTACATAGATTATAGTATATCCATAATTAGAATACTGTTTATATTTCCATTGAACAGAGTGCTGGTGCTCTGCAGATATACTCATATGGAACGTTTCTAAGAACTTGTTAATTAATGTTAATTAAAAGAGCAAGGGTTCATGGTGCACACACTTAGTCCCAGCACTTGGGAGGCAGAGGCAGGTGGATTTCTGTGAGTTTGAGGCCAGCCTGGTCTACATAGTGAGTTCCATGCCAGCCAGGACTACATAGTAAGACACTGTCTCAAAAATAAATAAATAAATAAATAAATTGATGACCTGATTTTGATCCCTGGGACCTACATAATAAAAGGAGAGAATTCACTCCCTTGTGTTGTCCTCTGACCTTCACACATATGCCATGAAATAAATAAATAAATAAATAAATAAATAAATAAATAAATAATAATAAAATAGCAAGGTTTAGACCAGTGTATAGCATGCTGTCATGTGTACATACCTCCACGTATACATGTGTATATACATACATGCCTTACACATAAAAACCTAGATTGTATATCAGGTGGCAGGAGTGAGAAAGAAGGATTCATTTCACTGTGACCTTTATGCGTCCTTCGAAGTTTGTGTTCCAGGAGTTGAAAACCAGTGATGAAAAGCCCCTTAGAAAGGCTCTTATGCAGGAAACTGGTGAATTATCTCTAAGAAAATCCAGTATAGCCACATTTTTTCCACCAGGTAGCACAATGGGCTTTGCACATGGGTACCCACAAGGGTGGGGAAAGAGCCTGCGACAGGGGCTCAGCCTGCAAGGGCAGTGGGCAATGAGGTCATGACTAGTAGATTCAGACCTGTTGTACTTGTGTCCAAGGCAGGACACTCGTAGAATGAGGTTGCAGGCCTTTCCCTCACCATTTATAGTGTCATTGTGTGCTCTCCCCCCCCATGTGTGTGTGCCAAGCAAGTGCTGTGCTATTGGAATATACCACCAGCTCCCCCCCCGTCCATGCACCTGTGGATGACCTTGAACTCTTGATCCTTCTCGCCCTGCTAAGTCTAGGATGAAGCACACATATCATGCCTGGCCAGTTGTTTACTTTTTTATGTGAAATATATGAAAAGTATGATGGCGGGGTTATAGCTCATGGCAGTGTGCTTGCCTAACATGTGTGAGGCCAAGTTCATTCCCCAGTTCTGGGAAAAATATAGCATATTATTGTTTCTTAAAAATAAAATTATTGAGTCAAAGGATGTGAACACTTTTTTAAAATTACTAAGCTAGCATATCAAATTGTCTCTCAGAAGTTCCTCAGTTTACTCTCCCACCACACCTTCAACCAGGATCCAGAATTCTGTAAAAAAAAAGCTTTAAAGTTGAAAATAATTCAGACTTAACTTTACAAGTGCAGTTGAACGATAGGCTGGAAGTCAGGGCTATAAGTGTGTTCCCTTGTAACTTGAGCAGGACTTGGAATCTTCCTCCTTTTGTGGTAGTCATGGAGAGGAGGCTGGGCCAGTGCCTAGCCTTGCCTTCTTCCCACCGGTAGTGGGGTTCAGGTGGGGCTCAGGAGGCTTAGGTGATGGGCACTCTCCCACCTGTGGAGCCACAGGCCCACGGGCAGCTGTGCACACACACCGAGTTGCTGTGGGGATGCCAGGATTTGAAGATGTAAGAAGCACAATAGGGTTCCTATATCTAATCCATTTCTGGATTTGGAATGGTGACAGGAAAGATTTTTGGTTTTGCTCATTTTGAAGAAAATGCTTTTCTTCATTTTCCATGTTTTCTGCAGTTGACATACTATTTTTATTTCTAGAGACATAAATACAGAATCATATATTTTAAGCTGTGTGTGGTGTTTTACACCTGTAGTCCCAGCACGTGAGAGACTAAGTCAGGAGGATCACTGTGAGTTTGAGGCCAGCCTGGGCTACACAGTGAGTTCCAGACCAGCTTCGATTACAGAGTGAGACTGTCTCAAAATAAATAAATGAATAAATAAATTAATAGCAGCAACAACAATAGAAAAAAATGTTTTTGAAAGTACTTGAGATCAAGCTCAGGGGTGGGTGTACTCTACCACTGACCCATGTACACACCAGCTATGTCTTAGACAGTGTTGTGTATTGATAGATAGATACATAGATAGATCTCTTACCCAGCCTAAGACACTTGGGGATAGGACCTATGGAAGGCTCCCCTTCATCAGACAGGGATGAAAAGATCTTACATTGTCTGGCAAAATAAGCATCCAGCACTTGGCCAAGTGCTACATACGTGTATTAACAGTGGTGACTGAAGTAGCCAACACCATGTGCATTTGAGCTGCACACATAGATGGCGGCTAAATAATGACCATGCTGACCTGTTAAGACGCTGCCTGCTTTAATACCAGGTTAATGTTGAGGACTTTTAGAAACCCTGATGGCTGCTTGAAGTTTGGGAAGTAAGTTGAGTACCAAATAATAAACCTCTGGTCATGGATTTAAGATTGAAGATGTAAAAGAAAGCCCCAAAGGAGCATTTATTGCTTTCAGCCTGGTGACCAGAGTGAGCCCTGCCGCTCGGAAACACCGCCTTGATCTGTGCTTGGAGGTGGAGTTGCTTCCTGTTGGGCTGTTGCTTGTGAGGAGCATGAGGAGTTCGGTGGCCTTCCCACCATCCCCTCTGTCCACCCCACCGTCTGCCCACCACCCCCATCCTACAGCAAATGTTTGTTTTGTTGCAGTGCTAGAGACATTTCCATTGGTGAAGCAAATATTTAGAGCTGAAAGAAACATTTGTACAGCCAGGATGCGTCAGAATAGAACAGATGGCTGCCATTTAAAAACACACTTAAAAAAAAAGGCCACCTTACACTTGTCTGCTTTGTTTGCGGCCACAGTGGGTTAAGCAAGAATTTAAAAAAATAGATATTATTTTATATGTATGAGTGTATTGCCTGCATGTATGTAAGTGCACCCGTGTTGTGCAATGCCTGCAAAGGGCAGAAGAGGTATTGGATCCTCTGGAACTGGAGTTACAGACAGTTGTTAGCTGCCATGTGGGTGCTGGGATTCGAACCTGGGTCTTCTGCAAGAGTAGCCAGTCCTCTTAATTGCTCTCCAGGCCTCTTACGTGGGAAATTTTAAAATGCTGATTTCATTCTGGTCTCAGATGCTGGGCACAGCTTCATGCCTTTTTCTGTCTTGGTTTTCCTCTTCCAGTAAACAGAGACAGCCATTCTAAGTGATTTTGCTCGGGATCAAGGTTTTTATGTCCCCCCCCAACAATTCTTTGTTTAAAACAATATTTATTTATTTTTAAAATATATGTATATGAATGTTTTCCTGCACGTTAGTAACCAGATGCATACATTTCCTGCAGAGGCCAGAAGAAGGTGTTGGATTCCATGGAACTGGAGTTAGAGATGATTGGGTTTTGTTTTTTTTTTTTTGGTCTTTTTGAGACAGGGTCTCCCAGTAGCCCCAGCTGTCCTGGAACTCACTATGTAGACCAGGCTGGCCTTGAACTCACAGAGATCTGCCTGCCTCTGTCTCCCGAGTGCTGGGATTAAAGGTGTGTGCCACCGCCCAGCTAGAGTTGATTGTTAACGGCCATGTGGTTCCTGGGAACTGAACCCTGATCCTCTGGAAGAGCTGGAATTGCTCTTAACTGCCAAGTCACCTCTCCAGCCTCCATTTCTTTGTTTTTAAAAATTAATTTATCAATTTGAATAAAATGCATTGGAGATATATATATATATATGGAATGAAATTTATAGGGATATGCAGTGCACATCCTGCCTTCAGCCTTTGTCCCCAGCTCTTTGTCCCCCTCCGAGTCTAACCTGTGCTACCTGCTCCATCTAACCTCCTCTTGCTTTGTGCATAGTCACAACTGAATGCATGTGTCTGTGCGGAGACACAACCCTTAATAAGTAAAACTTTTATCTTTTTTTAAGATGTATTTCTTCAACTGATGCATACAAATTTTCCTTTATGTTATTGTTTACAGCTTTCTTTAAAAGATAATTCATTTTTATTATTTTGTAATTCTATGTGTATATAGGTATGTGTCTGTGTGTGGGTATGTGCATGTGTGTGCAGGTGCCCACAAAGTCCAGAAGAGGGCATTAGGTCCCCTGGAGCTGGAGTTATAGGCAGTTGTAAACCAGCTGACATGGGTGCTGGGAACCAAACTCCAGTTCTGTAAGAGCAGTATGTGCTTTTAACTGCACAGCCGTCTTTCCAGCCTGTTTTGTTTTGTTTTGTCTCAGTGTAGCTCAGGCTGGCCTGGAACTCTCTCTCTAGCCCAGGCTGGCCTCAAACTCTAGGTAGTTCTTCTGTTTCAGTTTCCCGAGTGCTTGGGACCACAGGCATGAACCACCATACCCAGTTCCATATTTTTTTGTAATTGTTCACATTTATAGGGTCCCACATCCTGTTTTGAGATGTGTACATATTGTGTAATGTTTAAATCATGGTAACCTATCTATCTCCTCAAACAATCATTTCTTTATGATGTGAACATTCAGTCCTTCTAGCTTGAGGAAATACACAGTGTCATTGCTCTGGCCTTGGCCTGTGCTCCCAGTGCGTCTTAGCACTCTGTACTCGTAACTTAGTGCCCACTGGTCAGTGTAGAGGTCTTGTGTCTTGTCACTTGGGTCCCTTGCTCTGTCAGTTCTTTTGCCTTTCTTCTCTTTGGGGTTCTTTTGAAGACTTTGCTATTGGAAATGTGCTGGCTGTGGCAGGCGTCAGAGGTGCAGTCTCTCCACACTGCCCCTACTCACCCGGAGCTGTGCAGAGGGCCCTGCATGGGGCTCTTCTCCATGTCCTTTTTTCTTGATCTGTAAATGGAAAGGAAGGAGGGAGGCGGGAAAAGGGATGGAGCAGTTGTGAAGAGGTGTTGCTGTTGTTTAAAACAAACAGGCAAACAAACAAACATTCACTGTCTCTTCTGCAACAGGAGCTAGGTATACAGGTTTATGATTAAACCGGGGCTTTCCCCACACATGTGTGAACACATCTGGCTATTGGCATGTAAGTAGTGGCACTTCCCAGTTTCTACCCCTCTGGGCTTCCTGGGACTCAGTTGCTTCCCTAGAACCTGTTTCTGGTGGTGGTAAAGACTGGCTTTAGCCTGTTGCTAAAGGATCTGCCTTTTGTGATGGGCAGCAGCCTGTAATTCTCTAGAACTGATGGTAGGTATTAAAAGTAACCCCTCTTTGTGTAGCAGAGAGAGATTAAAGGAGTAGGGGACTTTAAACCGTACAGATTAAAAATAGGCATCACGGGTGCTTATCGGAATCCCTCCCAGTCTTTCATATGAGAGGTCTCAATTTGTGTTACACAGAGGGGCAACTCACTTCGGTCTTGTTCACCAGTTATATTACTCCCCAGAGAAGCTCAATAAATTTTATAGGAAAGTTTCCTCCTCATGTGGAAGGAGCTAAGCTCAGTGCCTGGTGCAACTGGTATAATTTAGAGCTCCAAGGGAGTATGTCTGCCTTGTGAAATAACCTGTCAAAAGCAGATCTACAAAACTTTGGATCTTGGTTGATTTGTCTGTGTCATTTGTGCTACTGGGCACCAGGCCCTATGACCCCAGCCTGTCTACTTTGAAATTAAGGTCCTGACGACTTGGGTTTAGTTCGCTGCTGAGATGTCTTGCGTGCTGCATGCCTAGGACTTCTGAGCTTGCCTGCCGATACTCTGGTCTTGACCACTAATCCTTGAGACCTGTATGTAGCTGAGTTTTCACCACTCCTCTGTCTCCTCAGGGACTCTCTTCCTCAATATACGAGGAAAGCAGCCCCGTCTTCCCCTTCGGACTTCAGGAGTAACAAGCCTGCCAGGCCCTCGGTCTGTAAGCTGGCAGTGAGACACGTTGTGTGCCGGCTTTTTACTCAGTGATTTATACTAGGAGGCGTGCCTGGGTGATAGCCAGTGTCCTTTTGTCTTTGTGTTTATTTTTCTTCTCCATTTAATGTATTTAAAGGATATATTGTCTTTATGGTTCATTGGGATAAGGAAGGGATCGGTGCAAGTTTTAATGAGAGGTCCCAGCACTCTGCCCAGATGAGAATTATATTCATGGTTAGATATCTTTCTTTTCTCCTCCAGTGGCAGGAGGCAGTGTTTGCCGCTTTCAGAAGCAGCAGTTCTACCTAACAGTTTCCAGAAGGATACTAAGAGGACATTCAGCTTCGAGGCATCATCAGCAACTTTTTCTCAGTTGTTTGGACTTCTCTGGTTTAAGGAGAGGGGAAAGGCACTGGTCTAGTTCTTGAAATTAAATATCAATATCAAGATGTTAGGAGCCAGTCCATCTTCAGCTCAGTTTGTATTAAAACGAAACAAAACAAAAAACTTTCATTCAGGCTAATGATATTTGGTGCTAGTTTCTCCCCAAAACTGTTTTTACTGCTTGGGGAATAATCAGTGGAGGAAAAAGCATTTGGCTTATTTGCTTAATATTTTAACCCAGTGAATTAGACAGGTTGGGGAGCCGAGGGAGGGGATAAGAAAATGGGTGGGGGTGGCCCCATAAACAAGGTGATATATAATATTTTTTTTGTTCTCCTTTTAAATAAATACCGATCAGCTTTATGTTCAGAGACAATAGGAGCCGTTGGCTTAAATTTGCAGTTTACTGTATTTATGGCTGTAATATCAAGGTGCTGCCGTCGTAATTTCATGCCCCAATGAGAAGAGCAAGGTCGAAGCAAATGCTTCCATCGGCATCTGCTAGCACACTAACTCATAAACAAGGCCTGCTGGATCAGGTGGCTCGGAATAATACAGGCTAATGAAATACAGCACAGCTTTCCATTACTGTTAGTTTTTACAGTGTCGTCATTACGTGTAATTTATGTTTAAAAAATTCAATTTTATACAAGGCACTGGGAAATAGGGGTCTACAGGTCATCCAACGACTTTTAGAGGCTCCGAGAGTCCTTATTGTACTCTACTGCTCCAACGAAATGTTAATAAAATAAAATAAAAATACTTTCTCCCTTCCCCTCCCCAAACCTGCTGAGAGAGAGCTGATTTTTCTTTTAATTTGGGGACTATCTTTAGGCAGCTGTCTTCTCTGCCTCGTCTCCTTCTGGTGTGTGCCAGGCAGAAAACTAGTGTTCTGCGAGAGGTGACCCTGCTCAGGCTTCAGAGCTGCAGATGAATTGCCCACGTCCTGGAAATGCAGGGACTGTGGGTGGAAGACACCTGAGTTCTCAGTCCTCCACCCCGTGCTTTGCTGTGGACCTGAGGCCTTTCGTTATAAAGCTCGGTCTAGACTGGAAGGTGCTGCTGGGGTTCATCATGCTGCATATTTTCACACCATCCCTAGCCCATCTGTCTGTGTTTCTGCTTCACCTGTTCAGGATCAGGCCCAGAGCTGTGCTCATAGTCACCGGACTCAGTGTTTTTACTTGTTCTCGGAAGCCCCTGCTCATTGCCTCTCACAGAGAATAGGTAGCCCTTCCTGTCCTGGGAAAGATTGGTGGGGCCTTGTATTCACCCCCAGTTTGTTTGGTTTTGTTTGCGTTTTAATAGAGACCGTTAGAAAAAGAAAACAGATTTGTTTATTTCTAGGGGATGAAAATAGGCAGGCGTGGCTGTCTCGAGGCTTCAGTTCAGATGACTGCAGAGCTTGCTTTTTGATCCCTTGTTTCCATTCTTTTAAAATCAGCCCTCTGGAGAAAGTATTGGAGTAGAAATCCTTGGCCCCAGCTTTGCACAGGGGCAGCCTTGGTGGCTTCCTGATGTTTGGGGAAGTAGTTTGGAGGGACTGAGAACACAGAGTGCCCCTCTGCCCAGCAAGTTCTCTGGTCCTTCCTTCTCCTCTTCCTCCTGCCTGAAACAAGTGAGTGGAGTAACTGAGCAGGACTTTCTTAGAGTTATTCTTTACCCAGTGTATTTAACTTAATACTCTAGATAGGGTAGGATGGGAACTCTTGAAAAATCACCATGTCGGAAGGGAAGTTCCTGGGAAAACATTAATGCTGGGTGCTGGTGGTGCCAGATAATGCTAACTGATACCTCAACCAAGAAGAATTCAAGTTTTATTAAAATGAACTAATTCTTCCAAAGACAGATAGTGGAGGCAGGAGGCTGGCTTGCAACACACAGGTTGGCAGAGTCCTTAGCTTCCAGCTCTGCTCAGCCATTGCATGGTCCCTCTATGGTTAGATTATTCCTCACAGATAGCAATCAACTGGAAGGAAGTGTGTGTGTCTCATTTGCATGAGATTATTTAAAACAACAACAAAAAAAGGTCTGCATTAGTCGGGGTGATGGTAAACAAGGCAAAGAGGTGCCTTTATAATATAGCCTGTGCCTCGGCTTTCAGAGCCAAATATAATTCACTTACAATCGGCAGTTTCCTTTATTATTCCTTTTAACCTTTTGGATTCTGCAAGGTCTCAATCAGAGATCTGCATTGTTTATCTCAGAGGGTGGATGGGAAAGATGGGGCTAGGGCACTTGGGGTGTTTATCCATGGGTCCAGTGACAGCAGCTTATCACATAGCCAGTGACTGGGTAGATAGCTAGTCCTATTCTGGGGAGAGGTGAGGGACCCCTTCCTGGCCTCCTTGCATCCCAGGTGGACCATCTAGTTCTGTAAATAGAGTCCTGAAACTGGCCAGTGCTGCCTGAGCCAGGGACACTGCTGAGGAAGGGGACACTCAGGAAGTGTGGGTGCCGGTCTGTGAGCAGTGTCCGGAGTGGGATGAGGATGGAGATACATTGTCACTCTGGTGTCACTTATCATTTGCAGGTGGGACCCAGGGTTAAGTTCCCCTGTTGTTTTTCTATAGCCACGAATTAGTTGCTGGCTCTTACTTATAGATGGGGGTACCTATCGGGTGGCAGTGGCACAAAGGAGTAAACCTCTGGCAAGACCGAAGAGTCAGGCTCTGAATCTGTATCTGGTGTTTAAGCTCTGGTGTGGTGTCCATCCCCGGAAGATGGACAGCCTTGGCTGTCACTGGCACTGCCATTCTTCAGAACGAGTATGGTTTGGGCAGGGTCTTCCTCCTCCTCAGATCTCCGGTTTTTCATCTGCAGAATGGGGACAGTGGCCAGGATAATGCCTCATCTATAAAATTATGCTTTAAAAAAAAAAGATTGATTTATTGAAACTAAGTCAAAACCCCGATTCTCCTGGAGAGCTAGGGATATCTGAATTCCAGCCAGTACAGATTTAGAACATCAAATGATAAGGTCTGTGAAAAGCGAGAGCCTGGAAGGAAGTGCTGATGCCCTTTAGACCATGGCCTCACTGGTGGGCTTGGCTTCGATAATGTAAGGAACATGTTTTATTAGGAAAACAGGCTTCGTAAAAGCTCAGGGCCGGAGGGTGGAACAGCGGGCAGGGAGTCTTGTTCCTTTAACCAGCTCCAGCTCACAGGGCCGAGGCACAGCCTGTAACTTACTGTATATTTCCCCAGCGTTAAACATTATCATACTTGTTTATATTTGAAAGAGCCAGAAGGGAAAATGAGAATGCAACTGAATGCTCCTTTTGGGAAAATTATCCTCATTTGCAGCCAGCGGCTGACAAGGCACATGATCCACCAGGTTTATAGAATTCCGTAGTGTACCAGTGACCAGCAGCCTGTGCTGACGTCGCAGATGCTGCTCCCCTTTCTAGCAGCCGACTGCGAACTGGTTAAAACAGTGTCTTCCTTCCAGCACTGGACAGGGGTGCCCCTTCCCTTCCTATTTAGGAAGAGCAGTCAGCCCTGACTGACAGGTGTTGAGAACCCAAGAGGCACAAGCTCCAAGGAAGTGTGTCCCCTGTTTGTGCTTGGCTTGTCCACCTCTCCTATCCCTGCTGGGGGAGGGGGAGAAACGATGGGGAAAGCAGTCCCTTTGTAGCAGGCTGAGGAGCAGGAAGCAGGGACACCCTCGTTCAGCCCCAGTCTACTCAACTTCACCTGGTGCTCTAGAGCTTTATTACCTGCCCCTTAATCCAGGTGAGAGTTGTCAGGGTGCCCCCCCAGCCTTCTGACGTAAAGCAGTGCCGGCTTGCCTGCCCGTGTGCGTGTGCGTGTGCGTGTGTGTGTGTGTGTGTGTGTGTGTGTGTGTGAAGAGGGGGAAAGGGAAAAGAGCTATAGCTAAGCACGAGAGAAGAAGAAAGGTAAAAAGGTCCAGGGCCATCTTGAATAGCTGAGGCACTCCCTTGACCGTTGTGGTAGGGCATGAAAAGTTTGAGGGATGACTGCAGTCGACTCAGGCCTATAGGATGCAGGCCAGAGCTGTGCGCTAAAGCATTAATGTGCACCATGTATTAGCCCCCAGGCACAGAGTGCAAGGCACCACACTTTGAAGATGCTGATCCTCAGAACCGCCTCGTACTTCATCCACCCCCAGGGGCAAGTATACCATGCTGTGGGCCTCTAATGGAGAGCTGTGGACCAGATGTGGAAAAGCTCTCGGCTCTAGTTTAAAAGCTCTGTGTTGCAGCTCAACTGGATATTGGGATTCCCGGAATAGCCCCGGCCAGCCCGAGTTGTCTCCTGCAAGCCAGCAGTGACGACCCACTTGCTTTCCCCAGCCACCGAGTAGAGCACTTTTGTCCACATTGTTACTTCCTGAGTGGATCCTGTGGGAAAGTTTGTCACATACCTGGGCTCCACAATTCATTCCTAGTCTGTGGGTTGGTTGATGCCTTTATCCTCCATAATAGTCAGTTTCCCCAGTTGGCAGACCCACTGGAAATCCCTGCGCACTGAAATTGGGGTCTTGGTGGGCCATCACTTGACTTCCATTCCTCATGGGTCAGGCCTTTCATCATGAAATAGCCACTGCAGATGGCGCCCTGGGATTTTCTGATGTCCCACGTGCAGTGTGGTTTGGAGTGTCTCGAGGATATTTTTAAAAAAGGAAAAAGAAGCTAGCCAAAGGCGGTCCAGGCTCCTGCGATAGGCTAGAGCAATAATCATCTGAAAGTTTGGGCCTGGCCTTGTTTTGATCTGTTTTCTTGTTTTATTTTCTTCTTTACATTCTGTGTCCCATTCATACTAATCACAGTCAGTCCTGATTTTTCTTTTTATTTCTGCATTTGTCATAAAATAAAGCAAATTATTCCCGTCTTCGGAAACGATCTAGACTAATTAGTCGTCTCACCCAATAATTAGTTTTTTGTTTCCCTGTCTGTTTTCATGCATTATTGTTAGTTTTTTCCCTTCTTTTTTTTCACACCATTACAGATTAAAATGAGCCACATTTGCAGTTGATGGTATCTGTTTTCGGGGGAAGAATGGAGAATTGCAGTACGGAGCGACTTCAAAAGCAGCAATAAACTCAAGGATAAATTAAGGAAATTGAATGAGCCACATTTGGAAGCAGTGTTGAGGCTAATATTCTGTCGCTTAAGGTTAAATTGCAACTGAGAGAGGTTCCCAAGAATCCGAAATCGAGGAGGCAACTTACTAGAATGCAAGGCGCTCTGGCCGTCAGGACCTTTTCTTAGGGAAGATTTTGATACAGGGTGGATGCTGGTAAGAGGTACTCACTTGCCTTCTTTGCTCTCGTCCCCAGGACTGACAGATGAAGAGATTGACCTGGCTTTCCAGCAGTCAGGCACTGCTTCTGATGAGCCTGCATCCTTGGGCTCGGCTGCCCAGGTGGTTCCTGTCCAGCCACCTCACCTCATTTCCCAGTCATACAGTAAGTCACCTGCCCCAGCTCCTGTTTAACTGGAATTGGGATTAAGGGCACTGGCCGAAGAGCAGTGCTTTGTATCTCCCAGACTCAGGAAGTTAGGAGAAGCTGGCTTCTCCACTTGACTAGAAAGCTAAGAAAAAGTGGCACATCCAAATTTGTTTAGACAGTTTTAAATATGTGACAAAGGTTGAAGAGAGCGAGCCCCAGTTGTGTTGCTCCAGGTTTTTGGGTACATGTGTGATTGGCTCTGCGTTCCCTCTTCTTAACCAGTGGTCTGAGGGTCGCTGTTTCCTGACTAACATGAGCTGGGTGTCCTGACTGCTTTCTCTTTTGCTCACTGAAGTAACTTGTATCCTGTCTTTTTTTTTAATTTTTAATTTATTATTTTTATGTGTTTATGAGTGTATTGCCTGCATGCACCTGTGTCATGCAATGAATACCTCAGCAGTCAGAAGAGGGTGTCTGGTCCCTTGAAACTGGAGTTACAGACGGTTGTTAGCTGCCATGTGGGTGCTGGGAATCGAACCTGAGTTCTCTCTGTAAGAGTAGCCAGTGTGCCAGGAGTGGTGGCACACGCCTTTAATCCCAGCACTCGGGAGGCAGAGGCAGGTGGAGGTCTGTGAGTTCAAGGCCAGCCTGGTCTACATAGTGAGTTCCAGGCTAGCTGGGGCTACAGGGAGACCCTGTCTCAAAAAAAAAAAGAGTAGCCAGTGCTCTTAACTGATGAGCAGTCTCCATCCCCCTCACTCCTCACTGTTTTTTTCAAATTTAACATATTGATAGGCTTAGGCCGATCTTCCCTCCCTTGTCCCAGCTATACCCTGTGAATTCATGTAGTGGTAGTCTCTTAGAGAACTTCAGGCTACAACATAAAGGTCCTTTATGAGGGGTGTGTACTGTTTTAAATGAAGGTTACTGTAGTAGCAAATATAGTAAGAGATGCATCCATCCAGGTCCATCACTTCTTTAAGTCACTTATAGAAGTTTTAAAAACTTAAAATTGACTCAAACTATGGGAAATAGCTCAATTTTTTTTTTATATAACTCAGCATTGACTTATCTTTAAAAATGCCTTTTCTATAATTGTTTTCATTTTAATTGTCAAGAAGGTCTGCTGTTTTCAAAAAGTGACTTAGATTGTTTTGTTTTGTTTTGTTTTGTTTTGTTTTGTTTTGAGACAGGGTCTCTCTGTAGCCCTAGCTGGTCTAGAACTCATTATGTAGACCAGGCTGGCTAGAAGTCATAGAGTCAACCTGCCTCTGCCTCCTGAGTGCTGGGATCAAAGGCATGTGCCACCATGCCCAACTTCTTTTTTTTTTTTTTTTGGTCTTTTTGAGACAGGGTCTCCCTGTAGCCCCAGCTGTCCTAGAACTCACTGTGTAGACCAGGATGGCCTTGAACTCAGAGAGATCTGCCTGCCTCTGCCTCCCCAGTGCTGGGATTAAAGGCGTGCGCCACCATGCCCGACATCCCAATGTTTTTTTAAAAGTGATTTAGATTTTAAAGGGCATATTTTAGAATGGCAGGTTTATGTTTCTCAGTGGGCAGGTGATCTGCTCCTTCAGTAGAGACAGCCAGCAGTGTGCTCTCTCCTGTGGTTGGGAGAGGTCAGGCAGAAGCTTAACTCTGCTGTGTGTGTCACAGATTGTGATTAGAGATCCCGTCTTGTATTTTCTGGATAAAGCAGAGTGCTGAAGCCAGGGTGCACGTACCATGTGTCTTGTCCCTCTTTGCCTGGCCTGAGCAATGAAGGCCTCTGAGTAGGCTCCACAGCAAGCCTCCTGCTTCTGCTCCTGCCAACCCCTGCCAACTGTGAGCCGGGGACTCACTTCTCCTTCCCAGCCTGTGGCCTTTCAGTCCTGTGTGTTGGCATTGGGCCCCAGCCCTACTTTTTAACCAAGGACTAAGTGTCCATGCTTTTCCTGAATTGTGTCCATGGACCCAGCCATTTAATGGGATTTGCTGAGGATAGGCAGTGGCAGCTGGGGTGCAGAATTTTCTGAGATGCACATCTGTTCTGTTCCAGCTGTTTCCTCCCATGGCTTAATAGCAAACAGGTCTCTCTCTGCTACTTGAAAACTTCCTGCTTAGAACAAATTGTTCTGGTTGGTCACAGAGTTGGCCTCAAACATCATGTGCTTGGCTGCTTTATGGAGGCGCAGGAGTTAACTGTTAGGAAAAGGCCAAAGACTGGGCTGGGTGGGCAGAGTTCAGTTATTCCCATTCTCTTTCCCAGTTGCAGGCTTAGCTCCTTTAGTCTCCTGGCCCTAATAACACACACTTTCTGAGGCAGACTCCTGCTTTGACACCAGCCTAGGAACAATGGCCATGGAGATTTTTGCATGCTGGCGTCCCCTTGTCACGGAGTTTCCCTCGTAGACTGTAGACTGTCACCTTGCCCCTCGCAGCTTGGGGGCTCTGCCTTGTCACTTCTGCACTTTTGCCAAGAGGTGTCAAAACTGCTCCAAAGAAAAGGAAAAAAAAAGCTTGATTTTGATTAATATAGAGAAACAAGACTTCGCCTGACTGATAATAAAACTGATAAATGACATTTGAATTACTTGTAGCGGTAATTTATTACATAAAATATCTTTTATTTGACATGCGATTAGTTGCTAGAAGCATCACTCAATCTGACTAGTTTAAACATGCTCCAAAATGAACCCAGTAAAAACTAGGGCTGTTGGCTGCTGGCGTTATGAAATATACTAATCCTACAGTGAGGAAAAAAATCTGACTTTAAATATTTAAATGATTAATTGGGTTTATATATATATATATATTTTACCTCTCTAACCCCCTTAATTACAAGCAAACTCAGGGGAGTTTCTGAACTAGGTGTGCAATCTGCATGCTTATCACCGGAGCATTGTCTGTGTCTGGGAGGGATTTATGGCCTCTGTTCATGTGATGTGTGTTCCTGCAGATTTTGTGCCTAGATTCACAACAACTCTTTCCTTCCCATTTCTCACCTGTCTTAAGGACACTTCATCTCAGAGCCCAAGCCTACAAAATGGGATTCCCTGGGCCAGCCCCAAAGCCTATGTGTCAGGGGAGGGTCATTTTCCTTAGAGGACCTTGGGGAGCCGCTGCAGATCTTGTATCCTTGGACCTGCCCCCCTTCCCCCGTGGTGACCACGGGGATGCTGGGTGCCTCTTTTGATACCTGTGCTCTCTGGTGAGAGTGGTTGACCTTGAGATGCCATGGCAGCAATGGTGAGGAGATTGTGGAGAATTCTCAGAATGCTACCTGCTCTGTTCTATGTTTAAGCACCTACTGGATGCTGAGCACTATATCATGTGAGAGGTTCAAAGCATGATCTTTCAGAATTTTACAGACTCTTAAGGAAAAGAATAATATAAGACATTGTGATTTAATGCCAAAATTAATTATACTGACAAAAATTCTGCAAGATTACAGAAAAGAGAAAAATTAATGTGGGCTAGGGAAGTCAGGAGGCTTTGTGACTATGGCAGGAGGTTGATACCAGGGGAAGCTTGGTGTCACCTGTATGAGAACAAACCAGTGTTCCCAGAGCTTCAGAGAAAGGCTGGGATTCGAGAGGAACCTTGACAGTGTGTTGGTCGTTTTGACTTCTTTCTGTTTGAGCCAGGACTTGTGTGTGCACGTGCAGGCCCTGTGCTGTTCAGAGCTGAGTCCTCTATGCTGAGCCGAATGATTTGTGCTGAGTTGATTCGTCTTGTTCCAACCCAGACAGATAAGCAGCAAGGGGTTTTGACATAGAATCAGGGCCAGTGTAAATTTTGTAGGGCAGTAATTTTTTTCTTGGACTTCAGTGGCTTTCCGTCACTCTCCGTGATGAACAAGGTGGGCCTCCAAAGACTGATCTGCCGCTTCAGCTGCTTCCTCTTCTTTTTTTTCCTTTTTAAATTTTATTTATTATTTTTATTTTATGTCTATGCATGTATTTTCTGCATGTAGGTAAGTGCACCTGTGTCATGCAATGCCCGTGGAGGGCAGAAGAGCTGTCGGGTCTCCTGGAACTGGAGTTACAGACAGTTGTTAGCTGCCATGTGGGTGCTGGGATTCGAACCCAGGTCTTCTGCAAGAATAGCCAGTGTTCTTAACCACTGAGCCATCTCTCCAGCCCCAGCTGCTGCTTCTTAAAATAGACCGTGGATACCTGAGGCTGGCAACAGACTTTGAGCCATTTGATTAGAAATCAGGGGAGGAGGGGCAGAGAGAGAGACAGAGAAAAAGACAGAGAGCGATGTTCTCAGTCTGCTTATTTTGTAGCCCTGTTTAGTACATTTATCCCTGATTATTCTGGTTTTGTTTGTTTGTTTGTTTGTTTGAGACTATCTCCCTGTAGCCCCAACTGACCTGGAACTCACTATGTAGACCAGGTTGTCCTGGATCTCACAGAGATCTCCCTGCCTCTGCCTCCTGAGTGCTGGGATTAAAGGCTGTGCCACCACTCATGCCCAGTTATCCCCTATTATCTTAACTCACTGAGCAAGCATTTATTATTGAATTCCTACCGTGTACCTGGCAGACCCTGGGATGAAAAGATTAACAAGTTGTTTCAATCAGTTTTCCACTGCTGTGATTACTACTTGAGAAAAATCAACTTATAAAGAGTAAAGGTTGGGCTGGAGAAATGGGTTGGCGGTTAAGAGCATTGGCTGTTCTTGCAGAGGACCCGGGTTTGATTCCCAGCACCCACATGGCAGCTAACAACCGTCCTTAACCCAGTTCCAGGATATCCGACGCCCTCTTCTGACCTCCTTGGATATTGCACGAGATGGGCTCACTTACACACATGCAGTCAATACACTCGTAAAATAAAATACACATAAAATAAAAATAATAAGTAAAATATCCATCTCATGTGATGCCCGAGGAGATCAGAAGAGGGCATCAGATATCCTGGAACTGGAGTTAGGGACGGTTTATAGCCGCCATATGGGTGCTGGGAATCGGACCCGGGTCCTCTGCAAGAACAGTCAGTGCTCTTTAACCTCTAAGCCATCTCTCCAGCCCCAATAAATAAATTTTTAAAAATATATGTTATTTTTATTTTATGTATATGTGTGTATTGGCTGCATGTGTGTAAGTGCACCCGTGTCGTGCAATGCTCGTGGAGGTCAGAAGAGTGCATCGGATGCCCTGGAACTGGAGTTACGGATGGTTGTTAGCTGCCATGTGGCTGCTGGGATTCGAACCCGGGTCTTCTGCAAGAACAGTCAGTGTTCTTAACCGCTGAGCCATCTCTCCAGCCCTGATAAGTAAGTTTTTTAGAAAAAGAGTAAAGGTTTATCTCTGGCATAGAGTTTGAGTTTATGATTGGTGGACCATGCTGGTTTAGGGTCTCTGGTTATGGGTGCTAGGTGGTAATAACAAGGGGCACAGGACAGAGAAAAGCAGCTCCTGTCATGACTAGGGAGGAAAAGAGAGAAAGGAAGAGTGTGGGGTCTCACCACTAGACCTTGCCTCTTAAAGCTCTTACTACCTCCTAATGGCACCCTGGGGAGCAAGCCTCCAGCCTATAGCACAAGGCCTGGCTGCTCTCTCCATTTGCCCTCATCTAGGGGGAAAGGCAGTTAAACCAGTATGGCAGTGCCTGGGAGGCAGAAGCAGGGAAGGGCAGCTCCAGAGGGGGAGGACTCAGATCTGACAGGATGGACAAGAGCACAGAGACAGGAAATTCTGTGATGACCATAAGAGTCTCTGGGTGACTCAGAGCAGCTGGAGCATGGGTCAGGGACAGGAGAAGAAGACAACCAAGCTGTCATGCTGAGGGGGTCTTGCAAATGCACTGTCTCTTCATTTCTGAAGGAGCACTGCCTATTTGATGACATTGTCTGTAGACCAATATTAAAGTCATTTGTCTCATTGGGCAGACGTAGGGTGTGCTAGCCCAAGTCACTCGTGCCCTCCTTGTCATTTTTGACCCTCAATGCATTGCTTCTCTCCAAGATCAGAGTCCACTGTCCACTCCTGTGGGGCATCTTCCCAGTGCTTTGTCCTGACCCTGTAGTGACACACCGTTGCTCTCGCAGCCCCTGCTCTCCACCGCATGCATGCACTCCAGTGCTTCTCTCAGTGTCATCCCATTAATTTCTGTTCTGAGGCTTTTTAAAACCTAATGGCCTGAGGCTCTGACTTAGCAGGGCTCTAGAAATGCTTGTTACTTGGGTAAACAGTGGTGGAAATGTGCTTGAGAACTGAGAAGAAGTTGCCTTGTGACTGTGCCCGCTTGGCCAGCTCCCCGTCAGCCAGGCTGCCTGTGTGCTCAGCCCATGTAGGCTGTTCTGGGCAGCCTGTGGAAGAAGTAAGGGACAACAGGCTTGCTTTTAGGAGGCTGCTGTTTGATGGACAGAAGCCCAGTGTTTGGAGAAGGACAGAGAAGACTAACCCATGCTATCTTGTGGGGTGGTGATGTTTCATTACAAAGGAAACTCCTGAATGGTAGTGTTCATTGAGCCTTTCAGGAGATGGGACTTGAGCTGGCTTTGCATGTTACTAAGTTAAAGCCACATCTAAGAAAATAGAAGGGCGTTTCTCTACTACTAAAGGACCCAGATCTGCCTCAGTGCTCCATATCCCTGGCAGCTGTCTGGGATCCATTTTGTCCTGCCTACCTGTTCCAGCCCAGTCATCTCATCTGCCATCCACCCAACAGGAAGGAGAAGGGCCAGCTGCTCCTGAGGATACCTGGAAACTGTCCAATCTTTTCCAGGTTCCCCTTGCTGGCTAGAACTTTGTTGCATGGTCAGGACTGTCTGAGGTGGGCGGAGGCTGAGAAATGGCAGGTTGTGTTCCTAGCTTCTCATATCCCAAGGGAAGTTGGAGTGGTCATGAACCCTGTTGTCAGGTAATGCTACCCTCGAGGCAGACTCCAGTGGCTGGCTGCAGTGGTATTTGGAAAGGTTCAGCTGACAAATTGGGAGGCTTAGGGTTGCTGCTTTATTTCTGTTCTTTGTAAGATCTAAATGTTGGACCCTTTTGTGAGTCTAGTATTGCAGGCGTCTTGTCTCAGGTTGGGTTAGAACTCTCAGCTCTGGCATCTTGCTTGGTCTTAGCTGCTAATTGGTCAGCACCCACATTGCTGGGCTTCATTCTCAACCACCACTGGCTTCCTTGAACTAATTTAAAAAATATTGGACAGGCTTTTTATTTTTTAGAAATCATCTTTATTGACGGTAGTTTGCATAAAATAAAACGCATTCCTTGTACTGGTACCATTTGAGTTTTGACAAGTGTGTGCTTCATGCAGCCATCACTGCATTGCAGAACATTTCCAATACCCCAAAAGGCTCCCTTGTGCCCCATTCCCAGGAAGCCCACCCCATCCTGCCTCCTGGGCAACCACTGCTCTGGTTTCTCTCACGGCTGTTAGATCTCTCCTTCCCTGAGTTTTATATAAATGGAATCACATGGGGTGTGTGCGGTAGAGTCTGGTTTCTCTCTCCCAGCATAAGGTTGAGATGCATCCAAGTTGCTGTGCGTAATCAGAAGCTCCTTCCTTTTTATTACCGAGCAGTAGCCCTCTGATGGATGGACACATCGCTGTTTGTTTACCCACTCACCAGTTGATGGACTTTGGGTCCTTTCCAGTTTTTAGCCATTATGAATAAAACTCTTGTGAACATTCGTGTACAAGTCTTTGTATGCTTTTATTTCTCTTGGGTGAGTGCCTAGGAGTAGAATTGCTGGTTTGTATGTTAAGTGTAGGTTTAACTTTGTAAGACACTGGTAAACTGTTTTCCAGAGGGGCTGCACTGCCTTACCTTCTCACCAGCAGTGTGAGCTCTCAGTGCTCTGCACTCTTACCAGTGGCTGCTGTTCTCAGGCTCTGACTTCAGCGATTTTAGTGCATTGCAGTAGGAACCAACTCCTCGTGTTGGGGTTCCCTGACCGTGATGCGTGGTCACGCAGTGGGGAGGGCGTCTTCCTTCCTGTGCTCACTGATCTCCTCTTGTGACATGTCAGGTCCAGATCTTGACTATTACTAATTGTCTCTTCCCTAGTTAGAAGAGTTATGTATTTTGGATTCACATGCAAATTTTCTCGAAGTCTGTTTGTTTGTTTTCATTTTTTTGCCTTTCACTTGAGGAGGGGCAGGTGCATCTTTGATTTTGGCACCACCTTAGTGGGAAGGAAAAGTCTTTTCTGCATTTTAACATTGCCTTTTGAAAAAGAAAATATTATAATTTCAATGACATACACCTACCACCCCACCCTGCCCCTCTTTGCATTTCATGACCTCTGCCTTTCCAAGGTTGGAGAAGCTTTGTCTTGTGCTTTCTTTTAGGGAGAGGCTTCTTGGTGTTCTTTGGTTATGGTACTGGAGATCAAACCTATGGCCTCCCACAGATTAGGGTAACTCTTGACCACTGCCTTACACCCTCAGCCCCATAGTGTTAGCTTTCATTTAGGTCTGTGATCTGAGTTAATTTATTTTAAATTTAATTTAATTTTTATTTTTCTTTATTTTTGGATCTTTTTGAGACAGGTTCTCTCTGTAGCCCCAGCTGTCCTAGAACTCACTATGTAGACCAGGCTGGCCTGGATCTCACAGAGATCCAGCTACCACACCCGGCTTTATTTAAGTTTTTAGTATTTTGTTTATTGTGGGGTGTGTGCATGCACAGAGGTTGGAGGACAGTTTGTGGGAGTTGGTTGTCCTTCTACCAGGTGCCTGGCAACAAAGCACCTTCACCTGCTGTGCCATATTACCAGCCCCTTAAATAAAGCTATTGAAGTATGTTTTACGTATCGGGAACTCATCCATTTCAAGTGTACAGTTAAGTGGGTTTTTAGTAACTCAGCTGAAGTACAGCCGTCCCCATACGTCAGTTTTAGAGATCGTTCATCCCCTAGTAAGGTCCTTTTACCTGTTTACTGTTAATACTTGTTCCCACCGCTAGTCCCAGGCAACCGCTAATCTACTTTCCCATCACTATACGTTTACCTTTTCTGGACATTTTAGGTAAATGGAATCATAGAGTAGGCAATCTTACGCTTGACTTCTTTTTCTTGACATAATAAATTTGAGGTTTATTCACATTGTAGCATGAATCCAGACTTATTCCTTTTTATGCTGAATAGTATTCCATTGTATGAACATTCCTCATTTTGTTTGTCAGTACACCAGTTGATTGATAGATATAGATGGTCTGGTTATGGTTTGGGTTTTGTTTGGTCCTGGGAGTTGAACTCAGGCCCTTGCACATTCTGGGCAAGTACTCTGCTACTGAGCCCTGTCTCCTATTTTGGCTAACATGGATGCTGCTGCTCTGAACGTCAGTGTTCAGGTCTTCCATGGACATGCGTATCGCTCCTCTTCTTGGCTGTCTAGGCTCGGGACCGCTGGGTATCGGGTGAGTTTGAATCTTCATTCTTTTCTCTAACTAGGTTTCTGCAGTATGATGCACATGCAGTAAGAGCCCTTGTTCCCAGTGCACTGTTCGATAAGTTGTACAAATGGGCTGTAGCTCATTCAGTTCCTGTAGCCACCACTATAGCCAAAGTATAGAAAAGTTCAAAGGGGGACAATTTCTGTTGCCCTGAATAGGTTCTTTGTGCCTTTATCTCACGTCCCCACGTTCCTGTGAGCTGGTCTGTGCTTTGTCACCATACCTTTGCTTTTTCACAGGTTTCATTCAAGTGGAATCACATAGCGTGTGGTTTGTGCTTTCTTACTATAAATTCTTTTTTAGTGATCTATGCTGACATATTTCATTCCTGTGTGTGTGTGTGCGTGTGTGTGTGTGTGTGTGTGTGTTTGGGGGGCATGCCATGTTACCTATATGGGGGTCAGAAGACAGCCCATAGGAAAGTTCTCTCCCTCTACCAAGCAGGTTCTGGGGCTCGAACTCAGGTTGTCAGGCTTGGTGGCAAGTGCCTTTACCCACTGTGTGTCTTGCTGACCCCTTTTGAGAGCTTTGGTGTTTTAGTTATTCTTGTTCTTGCCAGAATTTGGTGTTCTGGGTTTAGCTATCCTAATGTGTGTGTGGTGGAACCTCATTGTGCTTCTAATTTGCATTTCCCTGGTGAATAGTGGCACCAGGTTTGTGTTCTGTTCATACTGGTCATCCCACCTTTTGAGGAGACTCCTGCAGTCCTTTAAAAGCTGCCTTGTCTTTTTTTTTAAAATTTTTTTAAACTTTAAAATTTTTTTAAATTTATTTTTATTTTATGTGTATGTGTGTATTGCCTGCATGTAGGTCAGTGCACCCATGTTGTGCAGTGCCCACGGAGGTCAGAAGAAGCTATCGGATCCCCTGGGAATGGAGTTCCGGACAGTTAGCTGCCATGTGGGTGCTGGGATTCCAACCCGGTCTTCTGCAAGAACAACCAGTGTTCTTAACCGCTGAGCCTTCTCTCCAGCCCCTGCCTTGTCTTTTTATTGTTGAGTTGTCAGAGCTCTTTCTGTAGTCTAGCCGCAAGTCCTTTCTATGTTTGCAGGTCCGTGTCCTGTCCCCCATCCCCCCAACCCCCAGCTGTGACTTTTCACCTTTAGAGTAGTGCCTTTTGAAAAGATGGTGAGGTGTTGGTGGCATTCATTTTATCAATTGTTTTTGCCTTTTGTGGGTCCTGTTTTTTTTTTTTTAATATTTTCTTTATTATTTTTATTTTCTGTGTACAAGTGTATTGCCTGCATGTATGTGAGTGCACCCGTGTTGTGCAGTGCCGCGGAGGTCAGAAGAGGGCTTCGGATTCCCCTGGAGCTGGAGTTAAGGACGGTTTGTAGGTGCCATATGGGTGCTGGGAATTGAACCCGGGTCCTCTGCAAGAGCAGTCAATGCTCTTAACTGCTGAGCCATCTCTCCAGCCCCGGTTCCTGTTTTTTATAAGCTAACTTTGTCTACCCCAAGACTTCAGGCATTCCCTCTGTTTTCTGTTTTCATATAGAACCTGTAGAGCTGTATAGCTTTTGCTCTTTGTTCAGGTGTGTGGTCTGCTTTGTGCTAATTTTTGCATATAATATAAGGTGAAGGTTCATGCCCATGTCCCGTCCTGTCGTGTCCCCCCATAGATTACAGTGGCTGTCCTTCTTTCCCCGGAGAACTACCTTGGTGAAGGTTCATACCCATGTTCCGTCCTGTTGTGTCCCCCCATGGATTGCAGTGGCTGTCCTTCCTTCTTTCCCTGGAGAACTACCTTAGTGAAGGTTCATACCCATGTCCCGCCCCATCCTGGACACCCCCCCGCCCCCCGTGGATTGCAGTGGCTGTCCTTCCTCAGAGAACTACCTTGGCTTCTTTGATAAAAGTCAGCTGGTCCTATCAGCCTGATCTGTTCTGAACTCTACTGGATTCTTCTTTTAAATTATTGACACTGCCTTTTTTTTTTTTTTTTTTTTCCTTTTAAAGGCAAGGTCTTCTGGCCCAGGCTTGCCTCAAACTCAAGCCAAGCCACTCCACAATCACAGTTGGCTTTTATTTTCTTCCTTTTTTTAAAAAAATTTTTATTTTATATGAATGCATGTATTGCCTGCATGTAGGTCAGTGCACCCATGTCGTGCAATGCCCGCGGAGGTCAGAAGAGGCTGTTGGATCCCCTGGGACTAAAGTTACAAACAGTTGTTAGCTGCCATGTGGATGCTGGGGATTTGAACCCAGGTCTTCTGCAAGAACAATCAGTGTTCCTAACCACTGAGCCATCTCTCCAGCCCCTATTTTCTTCCTTTTTTTAAGGTGCTGAAGATTAAACCCAGGGCCTGGTATCCCACCCTGGTTGTGCTTGAGAGAGGGTCTGTGCTGCAGGGTAGTCTTCTGCTCCTGGGCTCAACCTATGGGCATCTGGGGCTCCAGACAGGCCACTGCACTCAGAGCATGTAGTCTTTCATCTATGAGGAGCAGATATGGATTCTGCTCACTGTCCTTCCTGCCTAAAGATGACACTGCAGGTATTGTGACAACCATGAGAGACAGAAAAGATCATGTTGCACAAAAGTGTGTGTGAAGCCAGGCCTGGTGCTGGTTGGCTGTGACGGCTGCTGGTGAGCGGCTGAGCTGCCCAGGGCTCATGCACAGAGCGGTGCTGTTTCAGTCAGTGCCCTCTGGGTTCGTCTCTCCCTCCATCCGTCCTCTGTTGGCCGCCCACAGTCGTGTGCCTCTGTGTTGCGTGCCGTGGCCAGCCTCCTTCAGCTTGGCTTGAGTAACTTTAGCTGCTCTCTGTGCAGTAGACCCAGGAACTCCAGGCTGTAACAGGCACTGGTTGTGGACTGGCTTTGGTCCACAACCCCACTGAGTGAGCCTGTCTTGTCATTTAATTTTCAGGGTGGCTTCTGAGTAAGCCGTAGGAGGAGGAGCTAGGCCACTGTAGTATTCGCTCCAGCCTTGATGAACAGGAGGGAACATGCCCATCTTGCTGGTGTCTGCTGCTGCCCTGACCTGTGCATGGACCACCAGCTGCCCAAGGATGGGCACTGGAGAGCACTGTCAGCAAGATGATAGCACACCAGCTTCCAGAACTGCCGCTGGTGAACCTTGGCTGAAGAGCCTTTGCTGGGCTGAGAACTCTGTGGTGGCGAGACCATGCTTCCCAGCTCGAAGTGACTGTGTTATACCCAAGGCCTGTGTTCCTGCCTGATTTTGTCTGTTCTCATATGCCGAAAGGATCTCTTGGTTGGGGGTGATATAATGAAAGAAACTGAGCAGAGTTGGTTTTGCCAGTGTGCAGTGAATCAGAGAGCCACAGGGTGCAGCTCCCCTTCCTACCATGGCCACTGTCCAGACAGCTGCCTCCACCTGAGCATCCGACCAGGAGACCTCCATGGAGGCCAGGCTACTTCATGGAATGCTGGGAGGGGTATGGGAGGTGCTGGGTTCCCAGGAGCCCTGTCCTCACAGCAGTTTGTGCCTGACTTTGTTGCAGCCTGTGGCATAACAGTCCCAGACACCCTTGGTTGTGTGGAGCAGCCCTCACTGTTGTTTTCTGCTGGCTGTCCATGTGCTTCTCAGGGCTGCCAGGGATGTGGTATTGATGGAACTGTCCATCCCCTCCACCATTTGGCTGAAGGAGCCATCAGGGAAGTGCTAAGGTGTTCAGAACCTAGTGAAACAGAAATGCTCTTGCTTGCTCTCTTCAAACTTGTGATCCTCCTGTCTCAGCCTCCTGTGTGCATCAATGATAGGCCTGACCTTGCTGGTAGATCTGCAGCTTTTTAAAAGCTCACTCAGGCCGACGAGATGGCTTAGTGAGTAAAGGCACCTGCCACCAAGTCTGATGACCTGAGTTCAATCCCTGGGACCCACATGGTGGAAGGAGAGAACCAACTCCCAGAAGTTGTCCTCTGGCCTCCACATACACACATGCACACATATGAACAAATAATAAATAAATGTAATAACCTAAAAAACATTTTTACTGATTTCAAGACTTTCATACAATGTATTTTGAGCCTATTCAAACCCCCTCTCCTCCTCACTTCACTACCCCTCCCCCTGACTTCATGCTATTTATTATTATTTTTCTTTTTTTTTAAGGTTTATCACGTCTAATCTGTGTTCCCAAGTACTCTTGGGTTTGCTCTATCCCTTGGAGTCTGGTCAGCCTACCAGGCTTCACACCAGTAAGGAAAACTGACTCTCCCTCTCCCTACATCCATCAAATGCCAATAGAACATCAGCTAGAGCTGGAGCATCTTGCCCTCCTCCCCATCCATGTCTGGCTTGGGTTTGTATAGGTCTTATGCATGTTGTTATAAGTACTGTAGTCCATATGTGCAACTACCCTGTGGTGTCCAGACCACATAGTTCCCTTGCGTTTGTCCTCCACCTCTGGCTCTTAGGATCTTTCTTCTCCCTCTTCTGCAGTGACCCCTGAGCCTTGGGAGGAGAGGGTATGTTATAGATGTCCCATTTAGGGGACTAGCACTTTGCAGTCTCTTGTTCTCTGCACATTGACCATTCGTGGGTCTCTGTGTTAATCGCCATCTACTGCAAGAAGAACCTTTGATGAGAGTTGAGAGATGCACTGATCTATGGGTCAGTTTAATATTGTGTCTGCTTAGCAGAATGATGGCAGTAGGCTCTCCCCATGGCCTTGTGAGCTGTCTAGCCACAGGTTATTTCCCTGATAACAGTGTCAGGTATGGACTCCATCTTGTGAAGCAGCCTTAAATCCAATTAGAAGGTAGTTGGTTATCCCATAGTACTAGGGCCACTCTTGCATCAGTGGGCATAATTTTTCCAGCCACTTGTTTCATAGCTCACAGAGTTCATAGCTGGGTAAGGTTGATGATTACATCTCTCTGCCAGTAGCACTTTCCAGGGCTATGAAAGCTCACCAGCAGGGATGAAACTTTGAGGTCAGTACCAGCTGGAGTTCTCTGTGTTTGTTCTGTGCCTCATGTATGTAGTGTCTTTGGCAGTAGGGCTTCACCGTGCAGTTCTAGTGGGTGACTGAGTGCAGTGGCAATAGCTAATATTGTTTGAGGGGCTCTGGGGTCTTTCTGGTCAACAATTTCAAAAGAGGAAGTCCATTCCTGGCAGTGGGCTTTTCATTTGCCAGCCTGTGGAGTCTTTCAGGCCATCGAACTGTTACAGGGCAGCTACATTTAAATTAGTTTTATATCGTGTATGTGCACATTGAAAGAAGCTTCTGCAGCAGGTTTCCACAGGACTCTTTCAAAGGCCTTTAGTGTCAGTTGTCCCTGCTCTTCCCCCTCTTCTGCTCTCCCCTCCCATTCCCCACCCATTAAACCTGTCCTGTCTGTTAACCCCTTCCCTATTTATTTATTTTATTATTTTTATTTTATGTGTATGAGTGTATTGCCTGCATGTATATAGGTACACCCGTGTCGTGCAATGCCCACAGAGGTCAGAAGATGGGATCAGATCCCCCGGAACTGCAGTTACAGACAGTTGTTAGCTGACATGTGGGTGCTGGGAACTGAACCCGGGTCCTTTGCAAGAACAACTAATGCTCTTAACAGCTGAGCCATCTCTCCAGACCCCTCTCCCCCATTTATATCACTGCATTCTATCTCCCCTCTCATGAACCCCCTCCCCCATGGCCACTTACTAGTGTCCTGATCTCTAAGGATTTTTCCTATTGAAACACACCCATGTATAAATGTTTTTTTAAAGCTCATTCATGCTGGGTGTGGTGGCACATGCCTTTAATCCTGGCACTCAAGAGGCAGAGGCAGGTGGATCTCTGTGCGTTTGAGGCCAGCCTGGTCTACATAGTGAGTTCCAGGCTAACTTGGGCTACAGGGACACCCTGTCTCAAAAGAAAAAAAAAAAAGCTTACTCATTCCTCATCCCTTCCTCCCAGCTGGAGCCACAGAGTGACTAGCCCAGTGTCCTGCTCTTGGACACCCATGACAGGCGAGCCTGCTGGACTGGGGAAAATCTGGTCTCAAAGTGAGCAGGGGCAGGATTCAGATGGTGGGGGCTAGAGTTGTGAGCCAGTTTGGGACACCTGGGTGGTGAGTAGGAGCCTTGATCTGTTACCCTTGAAGCCACACAGTGGAAATGACACTTTTACATCTGAGTTTTTCTCCCTTCATTTTACCACAAGACAGAATTGTATCACACATCTCCAAAATGAGTAAAATGGCATTTCAGCTCCTAGTCTTTATAGACTCTCTGAACTTTAGGAAAGATCATTCTGGTCCCTTTTCATTAATAATGAAAACCGGGGGGCAATAAAACGCTCCTAACGTGAGGTTGGCAGGAACGGAGCAGCGGTGAGGGCGAAGGGTGAGCTGGCAGGAACCACAGGTGTCCCTCAGGCCTGGGGAGGGCAGGGCTCTGGCACAGTGTAGAACTGTGCAGGGTCCTGGTCCCAGATCCCAAGCTCCATTTTTATCTGCTTAGCCTTAAGGGCTCAGTGCTAGAAGGAAGAGACTGCACTTGTCCAGGCATGGGAGGTCTGCCTGCAGGGAAACAGTCGATCCAGCAGACTTGGGGTCTGATCAGGTTTTTGACCCAGTGTAGCCACCTTCCTGTACGATACTCAGTAGGCATTTGAGTCGATGGCGAACATGGTCTGCTGACTGCAGCAACATGGGAAGGTATTCTCTGAGGATTTGGGCTCATGGGTAGGGCAGATGTCGCTTGGAACAGGACCCTTTTAGACTGTGGCAAGGTCATTTTGTCCTGACACTTTTCTCCTTAAAATGAAGTTGCACTCACGAGATGTTGTATTTTACATTGGGTGCACACAGTAGAGCTGATCAGAAGAGAAAGGGAGAGCAGTGGAGAGGCTCGAGTAGGACTCAGGCCCTGCCTTTCAGGGTCAGGGTCAGAGGTCCGCCTACCACAGGGGTCTCAGCCTCTTGTGGAACTAGAGGTAATTTGTAGCATGTGGGACTGTCCAGACAGGCAAGGGAGTCTGCTTCCTTCATAGGATGGTTTTTCAGGTATGAGCACCTCACTGGGTGTCACTGGGCAGTCACTGGGGCTTTCTTGTTAACTGTAACACAAACCCCAGAACCCATGAAAGAAAGACCGACAAATACCTGTAAACACATGCAGTGTGTACATGCCACAAAAGACGACAAACAGAACCCAAAGAAAACAGGAGGAAGAGCATCCCTGCTCCATGACACAGGAGAAGAACATCCCTGCTCTGTGACACGGGAGAAGAGCATCCCTGCTCCATGACACAGGAGGAAGAGCATCCCTGCTCCATGACACAGGAGGAGAGCATCCCTGCTCCATGACACGGGAGAAGAGCATCCCTGCTCCATGACACAGGAGGAGAGCATCCCTGCTCCATGTCACGGGAGATGAGCATCCCTGCTCTCTATGACACAGGGAGAGCATCGACACAGGAGAAGAACATCCCTGCTCCATGACACAGGAGAACATCCCTGCTCCATGACACAGGAGAACATCCCTGCTTTGTGACATAGGAGAAGAACATCCCTGCTCTGTGACACAGGAGGAGAGCATCCCTGCTCCGTGACACAGGAGGAGAGCATCCCTGCTCCATGACACGGGAGAAGAGCATCCCTGCTCTGTGACACGGGAGAAGAGCATCCCTGCTCCATGACACAGGAGAACATCCCTGCTCCATGACACGGGAGAGCATCCCTGCTCCATGACACGGGAGAAGAACATCCCTGCTCCATGACACAGAAGAACATCCCTGCTCCATGACACAGGAGGAGAGCATCCCTGCTCCGTGACACGGGAGAAGAACATCCCTGCTCCATGACACAGGAGAACATCCCTGCTTTGTGACATAGGAGAAGAACATCCCTGCTCCGTGACACAGGAGGAGAGCATCCCTGCTCCATGACACGGGAGAAGAGCATCCCTGCTCCATGACACGGGAGAAGAACATCCCTGCTCCATGACACAGGAGGAGAGCATCCCTGCTCCATGACACAGGAGGAGAGCATCCCTGCTCCATGACACAGGAGGAGAGCATCCCTGCTCCATGACACAGGAGGAGAGCATCCCTGCTCCATGACACAGGAGGAGAGCATCCCTGCTCCATGACACAGGAGGAGAGCATCCCTGCTCCATGACACAGGAGGAGAGCATCCCTGCTCCATGACACAGGAGGAGAGCATCCCTGCTCCATGACACAGGAGGAGAGCATCCCTGCTCCATGACACAGGAGGAGAGCATCCCTGCTCCATGACACAGGAGGAGAGCATCCCTGCTCCATGACACAGGAGGAGAGCATCCCTGCTCCATGACACAGGAGGAGAGCATCCCTGCTCCATGACACAGGAGGAGAGCATCCCTGCTCCATGACACAGGAGGAGAGCATCCCTGCTCCATGACACAGGAGGAGAGCATCCCTGCTCCATGACACAGGAGGAGAGCATCCCTGCTCCATGACACAGGAGGAGAGCATCCCTGCTCCATGACACAGGAGGAGAGCATCCCTGCTCCATGACACAGGAGGAGAGCATCCCTGCTCCATGACACAGGAGGAGAGCATCCCTGCTCCATGACACAGGAGGAGAGCATCCCTGCTCCATGACACAGGAGGAGAGCATCCCTGCTCCATGACACAGGAGGAGAGCATCCCTGCTCCATGACACAGGAGGAGAGCATCCCTGCTCCATGACACAGGAGGAGAGCATCCCTGCTCCATGACACAGGAGGAGAGCATCCCTGCTCCATGACACAGGAGGAGAGCATCCCTGCTCCATGACACAGGAGGAGAGCATCCCTGCTCCATGACACAGGAGGAGAGCATCCCTGCTCCATGACACAGGAGGAGAGCATCCCTGCTCCATGACACAGGAGGAGAGCATCCCTGCTCCATGACACAGGAGGAGAGCATCCCTGCTCCATGACACAGGAGGAGAGCATCCCTGCTCCATGACACAGGAGGAGAGCATCCCTGCTCCATGACACAGGAGGAGAGCATCCCTGCTCCATGACACAGGAGGAGAGCATCCCTGCTCCATGACACAGGAGGAGAGCATCCCTGCTCCATGACACAGGAGGAGAGCATCCCTGCTCCATGACACAGGAGGAGAGCATCCCTGCTCCATGACACAGGAGGAGAGCATCCCTGCTCCATGACACAGGAGGAGAGCATCCCTGCTCCATGACACAGGAGGAGAGCATCCCTGCTCCATGACACAGGAGGAGAGCATCCCTGCTCCATGACACAGGAGAAGAACATCCCTGCTCCGTGACACAGGAGGAGAGCATCCCTGCTCCGTGAAAAGCTCTCAGAAGTGACACAGGAAAGAAATCAACTAGAAAAACGGAAAACATACATTATACCAAGATCACTGAACATCAGAATCACAGCAGAGCTCTGGTTCTGCTGTCGTGTTAGCAGAATCTGTCTAATCAATGCTGTAGTCAGAGAGATTGTAGGCAGACAGCACCAAGAACAAGAACGTGGCTGTGGGATGGACTGGGGAACCCAAGGAGGAAGCCTGCCAGGGTCTCTGAGAATCTCAGATGCCCACCTCCTGACCCATGTCCCTGCAAAGTCTCAGGTTTGCAGATAGCCTGTACAGGAGCCAAAACGGTTCCACAGTATGTGGTACAATTAAAGATCCGAGATGATCTCAGCTGGGAGGTCCACCAGCTGGGAGGCTACATGGAATACTAGACAGCTGTGGAAAGACTGAGGAGTGGGAAAAAAGGAGACTTGGATGTGTGTCTGCTGCTTTACATGTGCAGAAACATCCTCTGGGAGAAACAGCGTGGAGCTGTTGACAGTGGCTGCTGGTGCAGAGAATCCGGTTGGCAGCAGACTGACTTCTGTTATTGGCTACTTAACTGAGTTCTCAAAATGTGAAAAAAAGAAATGGGATTTGAAGTCTGTGATTAGCCTGTGTTAGGGAATCTCATGTGAAGTCTGTGAGCACAGGGGACTGTGGTAGTAAACGAGAGGTTGGCTGTTCCCTCTGCCTCTTGAGAGCCCTGTCTAGTCACCCAGCAAAGGGGCGGGATGCACCCCTTACCCACTTGGAGGCCACTGTGACTTGGAGTCCCCTGGCTGGGCTGCATGCCCACAGTCCTTTCTCTTTGCACTCACATCCTGCCACTAAGCTTCACGGTGGTCCTGAAATACCCGACAGTGGCGGGGCCCCCGGAGAGCTTGCAGGCACAGGTGGGAAGGCAGAGTTGGCATGTTCTCTGAAGCACTGAAGCTGGAACTTGGTGTAGGGGGTTGTGGCCCTCCCCTCAGGGTTTCCAGAATGCTGGAAATCCAGGTTCCCAGACTCCGCTCTGGGAGTCTCTTCCTTCTCAGCAGACCTGTTGGGCACCTTGTGAACAACTTTCCATTGGCATGGGCCTTGTTCCTCTACGACTGCTTTGTGGCCCCTGCTGCCAAGTGTGCCAACTGTGTCTGTGTCCTTCCTCTTGGCAGATCCTGAGAGGAAACAGATTGACCTCTGGGTGACCTGGGGACAGCAGTTGCTAAAATAGAGAACACATCTCTCTTCTACAACCAGAATCTCATTTGGACTGTGGAGGCTTTGTTTTGCTCCCCGCCTACCCACCCTGCCCACAGGGAACATGTCCCAAGATCGCCAGTGGATGCCTGAAACTATGAATAATACTGAATGTCCTGGTTTTTCCTATATATACACAGCAGTGATAACGTTTAATTTATAAATTAGACATAGTAAGACTAACAACAGTAGTAATACTAACAATAGTAATAAAATAGGCAACTATGACCATATGCCACAATCAAAGTTGGGTCTTGGCAACCCAACATCTATATCTATATCTGTGTCTGTGTCTGTGTCTATATCTATATCTATATTTGTTTTCTTTCTGTATTGGGAGCTCTTGCTTTTTCACTTAAAGAAAGCACTCAGGCTTTTCTCAGGCAGATTCAAATTGCCAGCATTGCTGCTCTTATGTTTTGAGCCCATCATTAAGTAAAATAAGAGTCTCTTGGACAACAGTGCTGTGATCCTGAGACAGCCAGTCTGACAGCCAAGGTGGCTGCTCAGGATCTGACAGGCAGGTAACATATACAGCAAGGATACACTGGACAGAGGGCAATTTGTGTCCTGGGTAGGATGGAACGAGATGGCTAGGATTCCATCATGCTGCTCAGAAGAGTGCACATTGTAACACTTGTGAACTGTATCTTTCTGGAATTTTCCATTTACTATTTTCAGGTCACAGTTGACTGCAGAAAAGGAAAAACATATAAGGTCTGGAGCACTATGTGTACTGGTCTGTGTGACCTGGCCAGGAGGCCATTCCTGCGTGAGGGTAGATGCTCATTTCCAGTTCCTTAACCACAGCGATTCTTTCAAGATTTACTTGGCTTCTGGCCTCTAACCAGGCTGGGCTATCTTTGCCTCTGTAGCCCATGCAGAAGGGTCCCCATTTCTAGCTTGCCCCAGAGCTAACCCAGTGTTCTCCTGAAGTAGAGATCTGATCATGATGCTTGCTCTTCCAGATCCTTCACTGGTGCCATCTGCGACATTGCGACCTGGTATTCAGGTTCCCTGACCTATACCCCTACTCCCCTCCTCTCTGGCCCTCAGAACCACAGATCTTGTCCTTCTCCCTGACACCTTCATTCACAGAGCCTGTTATCAGGTCCCAGCATGTGAAGTTGCTTTGCTCAGACCTTTGTAGACTGTCTTCTCTCCCCAGCCTGACAAGTGGGAGCAGAGCGGGGAGGCCTAGTTCACAGTGGCCATTGGTCTATCCCTCTCTGTGTATGCACACGTCATCTCCCTGGATCCTTTGTTCCTTGACCATATGGAACTGTGTCTTCCTGTCACCCCTGCTACCTGACCTGCCCCCTCCCCTGGCTGGGGACTCAGCTCACCTGGGGACTGCTGCACACCTCCATCCAGCATCACATGGCCAGATCATTGTTCAGACGTAGCTGTTTCTATTCCAAGATGGCAGATGGTTAGGGAGACAGGGAAGAAGAGAGGACAGAACTGAGCTGACGGCCTGATGGTCACAGACGATCTTTCTACAGCTTCGTGTCCTACTTGCCTATCCATGGAGGCACCTGTCACTCTTCTCTGGGAAAGAATGCCAGAGGCCCTTCCTGAATTTATTGTTTTTCCTCCCACCAGGCTCCGGAGGTTCCCGATGGCGAGATTACGGTGCCTTGGCTATCATCATGGCAGGAATTGCTTTTGGTTTTCACCAGCTCTACAAGGTAAGTTACCTCACAAGGGCTGAAATGCTGTGGTCTGCCACCCTTGGGCATCCTGCCTCCTCCTCCTGACCCCTGGCCTCTGTGCGGAGGCACTGTTCCCAGCGGATGCTCAGTCCTGGAGAACAGTGGCTGTGTGGAAGTGGGAGCACAGCAGGGAAAATGGGAAGGCGCGGGCACCGCCTCTATCCGTCCTGGATTTCCCACCTCCCTCAGGAGGACCTTAAGGTCCAGGTCAGGAGTTTAGAATGGCAGTCAATGAGAAATGTGTAAATTTGAGGGGCAGAGCAGTGTAGTGGTTAGGAGCTTGGAGCCTCGCTACCTGTATTGAACCCAACTCTGCCTCAGAGTCCTGTTCCCATCTGTAAGATGGAAGTGGAGGGTTCAGCTTTGCAGCTGCATGAATTGTGCCTTCACAGCTTTGCTTTCACTTTTAATACGGTATTCGGTGAAGGAGACAAGATAACCAACACTCTGATAGGCTTTGCGTTTGATGATTTTGCCCAACCGCTACCGTGAGTGTTCCAAGCACAATGAAGGCAGGGCAGATGGATTAACGCATTTTCTGCGTATGCTGGTCTGTGGGATGTGACCTGTGGTTTGCAGGAACATCTTTAGACCCCGTCTCAGGAGGCTGCAGTGAAGACCTGTGGAGCTGGCTCCTTGGGGCAGTGCCAAGAAGAGCCAGCAGCAGGCCTGCTGGCAGGTGGGAAGGCCCCTTAGATGCTCTGTTCTACCCTGGTATTTAAACCTTCTTGAAGAGCTCACTTCTTGATTTCTATAGATTGTGGTAGCATCTGTATAAATGTGGGGTTCCCCCAAACCTCATGAGTCAGCCAACCCTCAAGAGCAGAGTTCATGTCACAGCAGAGCACAGGCACTGAGCAGACATCTGTTACTTCCACACCAGCAAAAAGGCCCAGCCTTGATTTGGAAAAGCTAGTCTACAAGATGCAGAGCCAGGATGGCCCCAGGTGCAGATGTATGTAGCCTGGAGAGAAGCTGCGCTCTCTTCTGAGGCCTTCCACTAGTCTGCCCTGTGTTTGGAAATTTTTAAAGGACCCTCGTGAATTCTTAGACTTGAAACTGTAACTTTCAGCACATGAAATATCTTTAAAATGTGCATTCTGGGAGTCTTAGTTTTTTACTCCACACAATAGTGAATGACAGAGTTGTGGCAGAATAATGTTTTCAGTGTAACATCTGTTGCTGGAGTAAAATTCCTGTGCAAAAATTCAGAAGCAAACAGTCCTGGGGCTTGGGCTCCCCCCTGAGCTGGTACCTCCCAGGGCCTTGGCCTCCTTCAGGTGGCTGACTATAGGCAGCGCCGACACAGGTCACAGAAAAGAGCCACGACCTGTGAACAGCACCGTTGCTTCACACGTAACGGCTGTTGTCACCTGTTTCCATGGAGCTCTGGTCTCCCCCCTCTGTATTAAAAAAGAAAGAAAACATTGAAATGTCAGTTGCAGTGGTGACACAAGGATGTCTAGAACATCTGCTACTAGTGTTCTTTAAAAAAAATGGCAGAAGGCCGATGTCTTTTTGTCCATGCACACAGATTTAGCCTGAGCAGTGGCTGTGCTCCCACCTCATGGTTCTGACCTTGGGAATGGCGGTTGTAGTTGGCTTTTCTTGACTTTTATATTTGGGAAGCGTCAGGCTACATTTAATGAGCTTCAAGTTGGCTGTGGTAATAATGTACTTTGCAGAATAGAAATGGCTTATGTGCTAAATGGCGAGCTTTGCTTAGTGTCTCTCTTGAAATGAGTTCTCCCACAAACCCCTTGTGAGAAACCTCCATTTCCTTCCTCGGTACAAAACCTTTAATGGAGAATTTGCCATCTTTTTGCCTGTCTGGGTCCTAAATAGACCTGAGTTCTCCCTGTATAGCGCCTGCCAGACCTGTACCATGCTTGGCTATAGCAATGTCCTTTCGGAGTGATGTGGGCCTCATTCCCCTAGGTTGGGGACTTTGTCTCCAGGCCCCAAGCTGGTTGGTTGTTGGATCAGGGGTCTTCCCCCCGCCCCCTCATCTGTTGTCATAGCACCCACTGCCTCTGCCCTCGAAACTCCCTGTCCCAAGCCCCACAGGCAGTCACCAGTTGTGCCCATGTCTTCCTAAATGATGGGGGGCCTGGTTCTAGGCCCCCTTGTTTGATGGCCGGCCCCCACGTCACCTGCTTTGGCTTTCTTTGTACCTTAGGGCAGTTTGTCCTTTGCCTTAGCTTTTCAATTCCAGGAGTCTGAACTCAAGGAAGCTGTTCTTGTGACTGAGCCTTACTGTAGAGGCAAGGTGACTCCTCACCAGCTTCAGATGTCCATGTCATGCCTGTGGAGGGGCCAAGAGTCCCAGAAGTCTTATTGTTGGTTCTCCTAATTCCTCCAATAATATTTTTTAAAGTTTTAAAAAATTTGTTACTTTATGTGTATGCGTGTATTGCCTGCATGTAGGTCAGTGTACCTGTGTTGTGCAATGCCCGCAGAGGACAGAAGAGGCTGTTGGATCCCCTGAGACTGGAATTAGGACAGTTGTTAGCTGCCATGTGGGTGCTGGGATCCGAACCTGGGTCTTCTGCAAGAACAGTCAGTGTTTTCTCCAGCCCCACCAATAATTTTTTGTTTATTCATTTTTATCATTTGTTTCTAAATGGATGAAGCAGTTTGTTTTAGTCACAAGGTTGAAGATGTTAAAGTTCAAAAAGCGGACAGTGAAAAGCCCCCCAAAAGTATACAGTGAAAAGCCCCCCCAAAAGTGAACAGTGAAAAGCTCCCCCTAAAAGTGTACGCCCAAAAGTGTACAGTGAAAAGCCCCCCTAAAAGTGTACAGTGAGAAGCCCCCCAAAAGTGTACAGTGAAAAGCCCCCCTAAAAGTGTACAGTGAGAAGCCCCCCAAAAGTGTACAGTGAAAAGCCCCCCTAAAAGTGTACAGTGAGAAGCCCCCCAAAAGTGTACAGTGAAAAGCCCCCCTAAAAGTGTACAGTGAGAAGCCCCCCAAAAGTGTACAGTGAAAAGCCCCCCTAAAAGTGTACAGTGAGAAGCCCCCCAAAAGTGTACAGTGAAAAGCCCCCCTAAAAGTGTACAGTGAGAAGCCCCCCAAAAGTTACAGTGAAAAGCCCCCCAAAAGTGTACAGTGAGAAGCCCCCCAAAAGTGTACAGTGAAAAGCCCCCTAAAAGCCACCAACAGGGTCAGTTTCTTGTAAAACCTGCAATTTCATCTCACAGCTTTTCAAGTAGATTTGAAAGCATCATAGAAATATTAATATCACTAAGAGAAGTGAGCTGAAGAAGGAGTAAGAGTCCCCTCAGCAAGACCAGACCTGCTTTCCCAAGGCTGGGGTACCAGCTCAGGGCAGACACCTTGCCTGGCCTTTACTAGGTCCTGGGTCCTCCCAAAGGCCCGTGGAGAAAATTCTCCCCGGGAGGCCTCCCTCCTCCCTCCCTCAGCCCCTCATCCTCGTCAGGTAGAAGTTTTACACAGTACTCTCAGTCTCATAACTTTTTAAGGTCTTGTTTTCTGGGGTTTCCACATTCCACAGAGGACCAAGGAAAGTGGGGTGGTGGGACCTGAGAGACTCACGAGGTACACCTCCTCAACTGTCCACTTTTTGCAGAAGTACCTGCTGCCCCTCATCCTGGGAGGCCGAGAGGACAGGAAGCAGCTGGAGAGGATGGCAGCGAGTCTCTCCGAGCTGAGTGGCAGTGTGGCCCAGACAGGTAAAGATTAATGACTCCATCAAGTCACCCTCGAAGCTTCTCACGCAGCCCTCTCGGCCCCTCCCCTCTCCCTCCGTCTCCACTCTATGTGGTGACTTCATTTATCTGCTCTGAGAATCTGTTCACATTTGCAAATGAAGCCGCCGTCATTTCGGTTTAATTTGAAATTGCTTGTTTACTGTCGGCGCGGCCTCAATTAATTATGTTTTTACGGAAAGGCTCCCAACCTCAGAATATTAATAAGGGGAATAAAATGACAGCCTTTCTAAGGGCTGTAAAGTTCATTTTTAATTTCTGCTTCTATGAGGTTTTCAGGGGGGTTTTCAGTGATTTTTTTTCCCCCTTCCCTCGAAGAATCCAACACAGGGTCAAGAGAGTCTGTAATTACTGTGGCTCCCAGGACCCCGGCCACCTCCTCTGTTATCGACTCCACAGGGCTGGCGTTCATTACCTGCTGCCCCAGTGATGGCCCAGATTAGCTGGGACCTGTCACAGCAGAGGTGGCTCTTCTCTTTTATAAACTTGTTTACTAGGTGGAAGCTCTGAATCTAAACCTGAGGTGGGTGAGAGCCCCACCAATCCCAGGCAGGAGTTCCTGTCCCTCACTGGCACCCGTGTAAAGTCTTCTGAAATCCTCTAGGGCATTCTTCCTGTGGCCAGGGGCATGGTGGTTACAGGCCTCAGGCTCATATGACAGTGTGGGGATAGACAGGCAGCCTGGTGAGGCAAGGCAGGACAGAGCAGAGCAAGAGAGAGCGCCATGGGTGGGACCTGCAGTGTCATCATTCCTGGACGTGGCAGAGCCCCAAGCCTTAGCCCTCCCAGAACTGGAACCATCCTTGAGCACCCAAGGACATCGTGTGGCTGGCGAGATAAGTGATGCAGACCTGATAGGAGCATGGTGGGAGTTAGAGAGCCAGGCACATCGCAGCCAGGCATAATTAGTGGGGAGAGGTTTTGGACGGATATACTGTTGACCACTGACAAGCACACAATGAGAAGATGAAGTAGAAACAGCAGAGGTTACACACATTGCGAGTGGATCACCTCAGGCACAGATAAATTATCTGGGTGTGGGTATCGGGGCCTGTAGATAAATTACAAGTAGCAGGGAGGTGGCAGCTCACGGGTGTGGGTGAGGAGGGGACCTTGGGTACTGACTTACCAGACGTGACGCTCTCTCCCCAGTGACTCAGGTACAGACGACACTGGCCTCTGTTCAAGAGCTGCTGAGACAACAGCAGCAGAAGGTCCAGGAGCTGGCCCATGAGCTGGCCGCCGCCAAGGTACTTGTCTCTGGGCCCCTGTTCTCTTTTAGGGCCCAGGTGTCTCTTTTATATCTAAGCCCTGGAACTCCACAACCTGTATACTGCCATCTATGGGCCTGAGTGTCCTCTGCCTACAGTCTTCTGTCACAGGGTGACACTACACGGGCTGATGCTGCTTCCCCTCTCCCCAAGAAGAGACCCACTGGTGTGCATCAGCATGGTCTGTACCTTCCTGTCTCTGTGCAGCCTCCTAACAGTAGGGAGGAACCACCCATCTTCCGCTGGTGGGCCTGTGACGCAGCCATGCGCCTGCAGATTGTGTTGCAGTGCAGGTCACAGCCTGGTCAAGGAGGAGTCCAGATGGCAGAATGGTGGGCTTGGGTTCACTAGTCCCTGCTCCTCTCAAGGTGCTGGCCTTACTTGACTGCAGTGGGCAGTTTTCTAGACCCAGCGTTGGTGGGGTTGGGTGATCTGAAAGGAATTGAAGCCAACCAGGATTGACTGAAGTGGTTTCTGTGCCTTGATGCCTAAATCTCAGTAGAGGTTGACGGTCAACCTGTATGGGTCACAGTCTTCATTCTCCGCTTATTTGACCACAGGCAGGTTACTTTAACCTTTGAGTCTTTGTCTGGGAACTGGCACTGTAACGGTATCTACAGTGCGCTGCTTAGGGACTGAAGATTGGTGCCTAAGTCTCTCTTGGGAAGAAAGTCCCCCTAAGAGCTCCTTCCCAATGTCCATCCCACATCGAGGGCCACCTCCCTTCTTGCTTAGGAGGCTGGGTGCTGCTTCTGCTGTGCTGTGCCTTCCCTGAAGGAGGCCATGAAGCAAGCAGGCAGGAAGGCGGCACGGCCCCCAGCCCACTCTGCTATCACTCGGATCTGTGGCCTGCCAGTGGCCAGCCGCCATTCCGGAAATTGGAAAACTGTTTTCATGCCCTAAGCGTAAGATGAGGACCACATGTTGTGCTTTAAAGAGGGTGGGGCCGGCCATGGGGGGAAAGAGGTCCTCACTCTGTCACAACTCCTGCCCCCAGGCTCCTCCCTGCTCTCTCTGCTGAAGTAAGGCTCTGGCCTGGCACCCAAGCCCACATGTGTGAGGACTTCAAGTTACCCCATAAACCAGAGTCAGAGCTGTGTTTTCTCAGCTGTAATGTAAGTTTTTACATCTGCCTTTCAAACTCCTACTGGAGCACTGTAAAAAAAATTAAAAAGAAGAGCTTTAAGTAATTAAAAAAACCTACATAAAACTGAAGACTGTGAGTTTTCTACAACTGTTTTTTAAAAAGACTGGCTAAAAAGCCCCAGATGTCAGATTTTATTTCTAAATCCTGGCATCTGGCACCATGTGCATTTGGAAATCTGAGTCCTTTGTGGCCAGTGAGTGGAAATTGCTCCCTTGTTAATGGGCCGCTGTAGCTTTCAAGGTCTCGAAGAAGCCAGAACAGTGGCTCCTGGGCTTCACTGTCTGGTGGTCTGGAGCAGGGACCCTGCGGGAATGTATGTGAGGGTGTTGCCCCCCCCACCGATCTGCAGTGCAGGGGTGTGCCCAGTGAGCTGTGTGGGCCAGGCCACAGTGGCCCCCACCTTGAGTCTTGAGACCCACGGCTGGCAAGGAAGAGCCAGAGACATCCCCCTCCTGCCTAGGGATAGCCTATCTGGGAGTGAGCATCTAGCTGAGGCTGCCCCTAGCTGCCTGCCTCTGTCACCAGGAACTAGGCTATGTCACTCATCACAGACCACTGGGCCACCAGCAGCCCACTTAGGGACAGCCGTTCTGGCTTTCCTCTTTACTCAGGTTTAGTGGTAGAGGGCACCCTACCTCTTTGCCCTTTGGAGAAGGCATTGAGTCAGGACCTAGGGTGGCTCCTTCTCTCCATTCAGCCTTGAGTTATCCCAAAGAATAAATTGGATTGGGTGGCGTAGTCTACAGATGACTTTACAGATAGCGGGGTGTTGGGTGTGGCTGGGGCCATCCTTCTGGACTCTGTGGAGAGCCTCTGGAGACCCAAACTTAGAGAACTGGGAGCTGGAGATCCCAGGCAGAGTAGAGAGTGTGGCAGGGGTCAAGGCTGCCTTTTAGGATTGCCTGAAGGCAGAGCTGTGGACCAGACAGATGCTCAGGCCTCCCTGGCTTCCTTGTGTACTAAGGTAGCTTCTGGGCTTGGGGACCCGCCCAGTGGTGGTGATTTCTCGAAGGAGGCTGGTTTTAGAGGCATCTGTCCTAGTTTGCTTTATATTGCTGAATTATAAGTACTCTGGCCAAAACCAACTTGGGATTTATTGTGTCTTACACTTCCATGTGATAGTCCATCTTTGAAGACAGGAAGCTGGAGGCAGGAACTGAAGCACAGACTGTGGAGGAATGCTGCTTACGGACTTGCTTCTCTGACTTATGCTCAGCCTGCTTTCTTACAACCTAAGACCACCTGCCAAAGGGGTGGCACCATCCACAGTGGGCTGGGCCCTCCCATATCACTCAGCAGTCAAGAAAATGACTCACAGACATACCCATAGGCCAATCTGATAGAAACAATTTCCCAGTTGAGGTTCCTTCTTCCCTGGTGTTTCAAGTTGACAGTCAAAGCCAGCTGTGACGGAGGGTCCTTGTAGAGATGGCTGTGTTTATTGGTGGTTTTAGTGGATGTTTCAAACACTCAGTGGAAGTGGAGGTTTTGCACAGCTGCAGCAGCTCCTCTGTCCCCACCATCACATCACCTGCTGCTGCAAACACCTTAGTGTCTCTGGGAGAGATATGAGTTTGCTATTTCATTTTACACTTGGATACTGTAGTTCCACCAACAAGCATGTAATGACTTCTTAACTATCATCAGATATCCAAACGGAGTTGTGGGAATGTTCATTGTAGGTACATCATCATAGGCAGGTGCACACAGTGTCCTCCTGATCCCCCATACCCCACCCCCAGGCTGCAGCAGGCACCAGTGCTCTGACCCATGTTCCCTGTGTTCTGACTTTCAGGCTACCACATCTACCAACTGGATCCTGGAGTCCCAGAATATCAATGAACTCAAGTCGGAAATCAACTCCTTGAAAGGACTTCTTTTGAATCGGTAGGAGAGGAGGCTCAGGTTCAGAGGGTTCAGGGTCAGCCTAGTAGTGACCCTAGTAGGGCTCCTGGACTGGTCTCACTGTGGGAGGACACAGGGTCCCTCACTGAGCTGGAAGATTGGAGACTTTGGGAGCTCCTGCCTCCCTTTCCCAGCAGCCCACCCACTCTGGGTGTCAGCACCCACAAGTGTTAGATGACAGTCAATTGCCCATAACTGGTCAGGGACCGCATGGGGCAAAGAACAGAGCTTCTGAGCAGAGTGCCCTCGTGTGGCACAGAAATAGGCAAGCCTCTCCTTCTGAAGCCCAGTGCCCTTTCCAGGCAGCTTTGCCCCACCAAGGGCTGCAGTGTGTGAAGGCTTCTACAGTTAAAGGCATCGGTAGAAACAGCCCTGCCTCCCCCTCCCACTTCCTGATGTCCCTTGTAGTGACAGCACGTTGTCCCCAGTGCAGCCCTGACCTTAAAGGGTAACTAGCAGGTCCTGGTTTGCCCAGGCTTGCCCTGGCTTCAAAGCTGAAAGTGCAGTGTCTCAGGAGCCTCTGTCTAGGAAACTGTGGGCAGTGGTCAGTCTGCCTGAGTGGTGCCCTGGCAGGCTATACTTGTGGCCCTGCTTGGCCCAAGGCATTAGTAAGAACTGTGAGGAGATTGTGGCACCCAAGGTGGCCCTTTACTAGGGGCTAAGAGGGGGTAAGGGGCTCTTATGGCCCAGACTAGAGGACTGCTTTTCTAAGCTTCCCACTTCCTGATCTTCCCAGAGGGGAAAAAAGCATATCTTCGTAACAGGTGTGGTGAATTCAGGCAGGGCGTGCAGATTGTACTGAGAAGCCTTTGGCTTTCTGAGTCTAGAAGGTAGGGTGTCTCTGTGGAGGGGGGCAGATGCAGGCCAAATGTCATGGGAGTCAAGAAAACTACAAACTGAGTTTCTTGTTTGCATTTGTGTTGCTGCTGAATGTGCAGGGTTTTGGTGTGTGCACCACCAGGGCGGACTCTGAGCAGGGGGGTGTCTGAGACCAGTGCCAGTGCAGTGCCGCTCTGGGGACAGGAGCAAGGTGTCCTCCTGGCCTTGCTAGAGACAGAGCTTTGTATTGTAGAGCTTTGTAATGGTTTGAATAAGTGTCCTCCATGGGCTCCAAGTGTTGATGGTTTGTCCCCAGTTGGTGGCACTATTTTGGGAGGTTCTAGGAGGTGTGGCCTTGCTGGAGGAAGCACATTACTGTGGGTGGGCTTTGAGAGTATATAACTTACCCACTGACAGTCTGGCTCTCTGTGCTCTGTGATGGACCTTCTGCCCAGGCCACCTCTCTGTGATTGTCTCCGTCCATGATGGACTCTAATCCCTCTGGAACCCTAAGCCAAATAAACCCTTCTGTAAGGAATGGTCATGGTGTTTCATCACAGCATCAGGAAAGTAATTAATACAGAAGTTGGTACCAAGAGTGGACTGTTGCTGTGAAGAGCCTGACCATGTGGGTTTTTGGAGGAATATGGAAGACTTTGGAACTTTGGACTGGGAAAGGTGTTGAATGTTGTAAGCAGAATTTAAGGGGTCATTCTGGTAGGAGCCTGGAAGAAAGTACTGCTTAGAGCAGTAGTCCAGAGGGAAATAAGGATGTAGCAGCAACTGGGATGTTTGGGCAAGGAGTCTGGCTGCTTTCTGTTCACAGCCCAAGACCTCGCCTGAGGCTAAGTTGAAAAGTAATGGACTTTGGCAGAGGAAATTTCAAGAGAGCCTAATGTAGAAATGGTGGTGTGGTTATTAATGGTGAATATTATGGAGTTGTGAATATTATAATATTAATGGTGAATACAATGAAAAGAGCAAGTGGGCAAAGAAATGCAGAATGTATAGTTTGGAGAGAAAAGGGCACTAGGAAGCTTAATGATGTTGGAGCCAAGATGTGTGCTTAAGGAGAGGCTCTCTTTGATAAGGAGATTAGAGCCCTTAAGGCAAGGCCTCCAGATTTGCACTTGAACAATGGAAAGTACCCTCAGGCAGCCTCCCCCATCCACCCACTCCTGGGACCAACTTTGTATTAGCTACTTTTTTCTATTGCTGTGATGAGAAGGAAGAGTTTGACTTACAGCTCCAGGGGCACAAGAGTCCAACATGGTAGGATAGGTGTAGCAGGAGACAGCTTGAACAGCCAGCTAAGTGCTCACATTTCCAATTAGGCACAGAAAGCAGGAAAGGACATACGGAAATAGGCATGACTGTGAACTCTTTAAGCCCGCCCCCAGTGATGAGCTTCCTCTGGCATGGCCATATCTCTTAAAGGTTCCATGGCCTCCCCAAACAGCACTATGAACTAGGGACCAACTGTTCCCCAGTGGAGCCTGTGGAGGACATTCTCATTCAAACCACCACAAGCTTAATTTCTGAGTCAAGGCCAAGCTGACCCAACCTTCCCAGGTCTCTCCTGAATGGGCTTCAGTTTGGATTGTCCCAGAAGAGAGCAGGCCATGTATGGTCAAAGCTTTGGCTTAGAGGTTTCCAGCAAAGGGTCCTGGCATCGTGGTTTTGGTCTTGATATCTCTGATCCGACCAGTGGCCAGGCCTCCCTTCTGCACTTTAGCCCCAGTGTCTTAAGTCCTCAGGCTTGGACCCTTTGGCCTCTGACCTTTTCCCTATCCTGGCCACAGGGGTGAAACAGGGACCATGTTGGGATTGAGTCAGAAAAGCAGGCTTCAGGGTGTGTTGGGTGCTTGGTGGGCAGACCAGCAGCTGTCAAGGCAGGTGGGCCCCACTCAGGGCCGGGGATGAGAGGTGTCTGTGGGTACCTACCACAGGGCACTTCTAGTGCCCATTTTGGCAAATTGGGCCTCCAGTGAGCCAAGGAAGAAGAGGTCAGAGGATCTGTCCAATCCCCCTGGGGGAGCTGCAGCCATCACTGAGCCTTTGAGGATCAGGGAACAAGGGGATGTGTGACACTGGAGCAGGGTGCTGTCACCAACCTTACCTGCTTCTTTTCTCCCTCTGCCAGGAGGCAGTTCCCACCCTCCCCATCAGCCCCGAAGATCCCCTCATGGCAGATCCCAGTCAAGTCTCCATCACCCTCGAGCCCTGCAGCTGTGAACCACCACAGCAGCAGTGACATCTCGCCGGTCAGCAACGAGTCGAACTCATCGTCTCCTGGGAAAGAAAGCCACAGCCCCGAGGGCTCCACAGCCACCTACCACCTTCTGGGCCCCCAGGATGAGGGGGAGGGAGTGGTAGATGTCAAGGGTCAGGTGAGGATGGAGGTGCAGGGCGAGGAAGAGAAGAGGGAGGACAAGGAGGACGAGGATGATGAGGATGATGATGATGTAAGCCATGTAGATGAGGAAGACGTCCTGGGGGTACAGAGGGAGGACCGCCGGGGTGGGGACGGGCAGATCAATGAGCAGGTGGAGAAGCTGCGGCGGCCAGAAGGTGCCAGCAACGAGAGTGAGCGGGACTAGGGCTGGCACAGCCACCCATGGCTCTGGCAGCCTGGGGATTTGGTTGGCAGGTGGGCATGGGCTGTGACTTTGTCTCCAGCAGGTTGGCGGGGACCCAGGTCGGGGCAGGGCTGCCGTGGGCTGCAGCAATGTGGGGTTGCGTTTCTGTTCACCAGCCTCCCAAACACCTACTCCAACCCCAGCCCTGCCACTGCCTCAACTCAGTCCTAGCCCAGGTGGCCCTGGCTGTTGCTGGCCAGGCCGAGGGTGCAGGAGCTCTGTACTCAAGCCCCTGCTCGGCCACTTCCTGGACAGGTGTCTTGTCTAGGTGTGTTCACTGAGTGTCTTGACTAACATGACACCATGCATGGCCAGAGCTCGTGTCATCTCCTGTCTCCTGTTGCCTCAGTGTGAGGGGTTCTGCTGCCCCCCACTGTCCCCTGGGCCTGGCCTGTGACACCTTCTTCACCCTGTTCCGAAAGCCAGAGCCCTGGATCTTTTTGTCCCATGGGCCTGCCAGGACCCAGCCTCCCCACAGCCAGGTCCTGCCTGACAGATGCTACCTTTGGGTACCTGTCCCCAGCCAGTCCCACTGGCCTTGTCCTCTAACCACACGCGACCATCCTCGCTTGCCGTGTTATGGCTCGGCTAACCCTGTGGTGAGACCTGCTTCTTCTCCCATGGTGGAGCCAGGCAGTGGGGCCACCCTGACCAACAGCCACGTCTGTCCTTCCCACTGAGAAACACATGTTCATTTATGTGATCATGTATAGATTTCAGAATATAAGATATGACTGTACATAATTGTAATAAATATGAGTTGCCACTATTTAATTCCTGCCTCTGACCTTGTCTGCTGGCACCCCATGCCTCCAAGGTGGGTCTCCACCAAAGCTTTGCCAGGTGACCACTAGAGCAGGACCCTGAGGGACAAAGGGGCCTGGCAGAGGCGTTCACCCAGAACTAGAGGGGCTCCTTCCTCCCGCTGGTGTCTGTGGAGGGCGACATTCCCCTGAGAGCAGGAGGGAAGGGACTCCGTTACTGTATATAGACCTGGTGCGGAGCGGGATGAGCTGCCTTCCTTAAATGGATGCACATTCCCCAGGAGCCTGTCTGTTCTCGGCTAGTCCCTCACTTGCGCCCTCCCTGTCTCTCTTTAACCTTCACAGAGTGCTGAGCTGTGACCAGAAAGCTGGGCCAGGAGCTCCCTCCAAGGAGCACGCTCAGCTCCTTCTGCCCCAGTCTGGCTCATCCTGGAGCCATGGGCACTGTCCTGTCGTGTGCCTCGTGTGGGATGTGGCCTGGGAAGTAGAGAGTGCCCAGCAATGGCCACTAGTGCAGATGAAGTGGTACAGCAGGGCACATGCCCCTCCTGTGGCCACTGTCCTGGGGAGGGAGGGCAGACGTGCCAGTGTGGATACGGTGTGTGACCTTGGGCTGTGTTGTCCCAGAAGATGTCTGGCCTCTTGCTGAGGGCCTCTCTGGCTGGCCAGGCCCCTCTGGCTCTGCCTCAGGTCTGTCACCTCACATGACTGCTCAGGTCTGGGGCACCCATTCCCTAGGGATAAGCCAAGCCCCTATGAGGACCGCTCTTGCCTTCATCCTTTTTCGTTTCCTGCCTCCTTGTGTCCCCTGAGGAGACCGTGTTTCTCAGCTCCAGGCCTGGCCTGGCCAGAGGACCCTCCCTCAGGAGTTCTAGGGACCCGCAGTCAGGAGGCTGATGAGCAGACCTGAGATGGGCCAGCAGAGGGCTGGGCTGTGTCCTTCTGGTGAATGGGACACCTGGGTCCCGGGAACATTTTTACTGGAGGAATCGTGGCCCTCTTTGGCTTAGTGACTGTCATCATTTTTAACTTCTGAGGTCCCTTCCCAGGGGACCAGAAGGGGAGACCAGAGGACAGGTCCCTGGGATAGAGACAAAACAGGAGGTGGGGGCTGGGCAGCCAGAGCAAAGTGCTGGCCATGTTCTGGGCCCCCACGTCCTGCTCACTGGGGACCCGAGAGCTGGGCCTGAGACAGGAGCCTACATCTTGCCATCCCCAAGTTTCCTCCCACCTGGGGAGTCACTAGGCAGGAAGGTCTTAGGCTTAAACTCAGACGAGAAGGGACAGAAACCTGGGTTCAGCTTTTGAGGACAGAGAGTCTGGCGTGACTTCAGGGAGAGAAAAACCCCTCCCCAAAACGGCGTGAGTGCTGCCTAATAAAGGCAGCTGCTGGACCCTTTGAAAAAAAGCCTTTCATTAGAAAAATAATGCATTTCATCCAAATAAGGTGAAAATATTTGGAATGGGGCAGAAGTGAGCAGCAGGCAGCGTTGTCAGGCTCTCTCTGGAAGGGAGTACGTTATTAAACTCAATTATGATGTCTTTTTATAAAGTGTCGTTTAAGGAAGGATGAACCCCAGTGCTTGTAGGCCGCTCCCAGCTGCCTTGACCCCCCTACACAGGCTCCCCTCGGACTCTGGCCTCCCCCAGCGCTGGATGACTCATTGGACCTACCTTGGGCAGGGGCATGTTGTATGGGAAGGACGGGGCCACTTGTGCCACCCAAGGAGGAGGGAGGAGGTGTGGGGGGTTGTCCCTGGACTTGCTGTAGGGCCTGCAGTATGTCCCAGAACCTGTTGGGTAGGGAAAGGGAATGCTCAGTGGTTGCTAAGTTTGTACCCTCAAATCTTGGGCTTTTCTGTTGAACTACAAATCCTGTGTTTAGGAAAACCTGGTAACTTGGGAGGGAATAGAGAGGTTTCCACCTGGACCACTAGCTTTGGGCCTGGGTTTACATGTCTCTCTTCTCCCTCACTGTTTTTTTTTTTTTTTTTAAGATTAAAAACAGTTCTCTCCTTGCTGAGTGACCTGACCATTGATAGGAGACTGGTCTGTGACTCTCCCGTGGGGCCCTCATACCCACTGCTTATTTGGGGTTGAACCAGGCGTGAGAAAACGCTGGCTCTTGGGAGTCTTGGCCAGGCCTCTCTCTTCTGGGGACCACCCTGCTCCTGCCGCAAAGGCCAGGGGAGAGGAGGCAGACTAGTCATACTCAGGAGCGCACTGAACTTGGGCTGTTTCATCTGGGCCTAAATACTTCTGAGGGCACCAGAGGAGAAGGTCAGAGGCTCCATGGGTGTGGAGGTACCAGGAAGTCCCCCTCAAGTGACGTGTTCCCCGGGCAGTGGGCCAGGCCTTGCTGGCTCTTTGGCAAGTGGGACCTGGCCACTCTTCTCAATCTGTTCTAGGCTGGACAGGTGTTTCTCATCCATACCTACCCCTTCTGACCAAGGGACTAATGGGAGTGTCCCAGCTGGTAACCCATGGTCCCTGCACAAGGAGCTAGGCCTGTTCCATGTGCTGTCCCAGGGCCTCTGGCTTTTCCATGTCCCTGCCCATGTACCCTGGCCCCCAGGAAGACCCAAAGGCCCTCCCTTTTATCAAAATGAGTTTGCGAGTTCAGCCAGCATTTGAAAGTGACTTTACCTGAAACATGAACAATCTTAATGGTTGACTTTCCTTGAGCACTTTAAAGTACATGTCTCCTAGAAGAGGAGATGAGATTTATTGTGGCTTTATAAGGAGATGCCTGGAGCCTTTCCTTGCGCCATGGAGAGTGCTGGGAAGATTTTGTTTAAAGCGACCAGGATGTTGGGTCCAACAGCCCCAAGAGGCTGCAGCTCAGGGACTGCTTGAGCCCAGGAGTTCAAAGCCAGCCAGGGTGAGACCCTGTCTCAAAGAAAAGAAAAGAACCCATGTAAACAAACAGTGTGACAGGTTTTAGATGTAACTGCTCCTCCACTTCTCATGCAACCCACAAGCCCATCGTAAGTTGAAAAGGTAAGTGAGAACTACCCACAACACCTAAGGGGTCAAACACCACAGTAGAAGTAAGACACATTAGTGACAGGCCGTTTCCCCTCCACAGAAGGCAGACTGGGATCGTAAGAGGACCAGGCTGTGTGTGGTGGTTGCCTGGGAAAAGACCTCCAGGGCTAGAGAGATGGCTCAGGGGTTAAGAACACTTGATGTTCTTCTAGAGGACCCGGGATTGAGTCCCAGCACCCACATGGAGGCTAACAAGAGTCTGTAACTCCAGTTTCAGGGGATCTGACACCCTCTTCTGGCCTCCTCAGGAGTTGCATGCATGTGGCGCACTTACATACAAGCAGGCAAACTGCTCATATACATAAAAAATTTTTTTTTAATGTAAATACCTTTTTTTATGTTTTCGTGTGTGTGTGTGTGTGTGTGTGTCAGGATGTGTGTCTGCACACAGGTGTGTGTCAGGGTGTGTGTCTGCACACAGGTGAATGTGCATATAGAAGCCAGAGGATAACCTCGGGTGCTAGCCTCAGGAATGCCGTCCACCTCCTTTGAGGCAGGGCCTCTCACTGGCCTGGGGCTTGCTGATCAGGCTTGAATGCCTAGCCATGAGCCCCAGGGAACCTCTCTCTGCATCCCCAATGCTGGGATTCCAGGTGCAGGCCACTGTGCCCAGCATTTTGACATGTGTTCTGCAGATCAAATTCAAGTCTTCACACTTGCAAAGAAACGACACCCCCACTGGACCTTTGCACCTTGAACTTTGGTTTCCATGGACCACAAGTCAAGTTGTGGTTACTTGGGTGTTTATGTACTTTGATAGTTGGGCTGGCCTTTTACCCCCACTCCAGCAGTCCTAGAAACATTGTCTCCTATATAGACTCAGGGTGGGCAGTTAGCCCCCAGAGACTCAGGCAAAGCTGAGGGCTGGAAGTGTGGGGACAGGGCCCAGGAAGGCTCCTTGGTGGAGAAGTAGGATCTCCCTGTAATGATTGGAGTGGAATCCCATAGAGGCCACACAGCTGTTCCCCACTTCCCGTGCTGGCCATGGCCTCCTGAGAGCCACTTTCTGTTGGCTTGCCCAAGTTGGGTAACTCAGGTGGCCTCTTTTGCTTCCTGCAAGGTCCCCAGATGCCAGCACTTTGGGGGCCCTGCTTCATGGAGGCCTGGCTGAGCTTGGACAGCAGCATTTTCTTCCCATCTCTGTGTCCTGGCTCTGGGCCAAGGCCACTTGTGGGGCAACAGCCACCTCTGATGACTGCGGATGGGGAGCCAGCTTTTCCCGGTGCCTGTATGTGCTGTCCAGGGAGGGCACTGTCTTGGCACTGTGCATCCCCCTCAGCTGGGTACAAGGCCTGTCTCCTTACCAGGCACTCACATTCAGCCCTGTCTGGGAGGAGGCTGGCCACCAAGTTCAGTTACAAGCCTGCACAGCTGTTTCTGACTCTTTCTTATGAAACTTGAATTTGCCCCAGTTTGGGTATAGAAGTGTCATAACCACCACAGCTAAGTAGATCCCAGAATGAAATCATGTTTTACTGCATTTCATACTGAGTCCAATAAGCCAAAAAGGATCATAGTGAGGCCTAGTCCTCCAGGGTGGGGTGCCACCCACAGCAACTACCATCCTCACCCCCCTACTGGTAGAGAATAGAACGCCATCTGAGTGGGTACATGTACCTGATGCAGGTATGAGGGCAGCAGCCCATTCTCTGGAGGGCCACCCAGTGCTCTTCCCTGGGCACTGGCTGAAGGTGTCAGGGAGCAGGACCTACCCTTAGCACGGCTGGCCTTCCATCCCCTGGATATGGGTCTGCTAACATCTGTCCTGGCCCTGAAAACCTGGGAGTAAGAGATGGGGGTGGGATTGGGGGATCTAGTTAAGGTAAATGAACTGACCCCCAAGTCTCCATCCTCTCTCCCCAGGGCCCCAGGAAGCTGCCCCAAGAACTACCCCTGCCCCCCTTGCTGGCGCCCAGAGGGAGCCCTGCGGCTGCACCGCCCACCAGCCCATCCCCAGCTGAGGTCCAGACTTGGCTCCCTGCCTCCCCCTCAGGCCCCACGGGAGGCCACACAGCCCACCAGGGCCTGTGAAGCTCCAATAATGGTTTTAATTTGTTGGACTTGTGTTTTATCCCATAAATTAGTCACTGTTTTATTTAACAGAATCGAGATATCCACAAACAATAGGCGAGTTCCAACTTGAACATTTTAATAAGACCAAAAAAAGTCTATATTTTCATGTCTGTTACAAACATATTTATGTAAATAGCCTGTGGGCCGTGTTCCAGGAGGAGGGAAGGGCCCTCTGTACTGGGCTGGGCTAGAAAGGAGGCTTTGTGGTGGAAAACACATAGAATCAGACGCCTAGGGGGAGGGGTTGCTCAGGCCATGGTCCCTGGCAGCTGGTGCCCAAAGGGAACAAGTGCACTACAAGGACCCAGCTCTTTGAGCCCCTTGGGAAAGTGATGTGATGTCCCCTGTGGCAAACTAGTGTGATGTTCCTCAGCAGGGGGGACCAGTGTGGATGGACTCTGCATATCTCCTTTGAGACCCCTTAGGCCACTCGGGGAGGCCGGCTCAGAGTGGGGTGGCATGGTGCAGATCATGAAGGTGAGAGGCTGGTCAGCCTGGCAAGAAGTTCACCCGGCTTCTGAGGGAGCCCCCCAGCCATGGAGCCCTCAAGGACTAGCAGCTTGGGCCCTGGCTTGAGGCTGCAGACCCAGGACCCTACTCCTGTGGGCTGTCACCATGTGCTCCAAGCAGGAGCCTCGCCAGCATCCGGATTGGATCCGGGTACGTGCTGTTCCCAGACTGGGCAGGTCCCTGCAGGAAGGAGGAAGGAGCTGCGGGGTTGCCTTGCCAAGTGGCAGTCCTGTAGCCCTAGACTACACACGAGGAGGCCAGCCAGAACCAGGGTCCTGAGGAGGCCTGAGGCTTCACTGCCAGGTGGCCCTGCCCAGGGGTGGTCGCTCCTAGACCAAGCTTCAAGTGGGGTTCAGGTGTGGCTGAGGGGAAGAGCTCTCCTTTCTGGCTAGGCAGGTCCTTAGTCCCCCGTCATCTGTCTCCCTGCAACTTGTGAGAGAACCCGATGCCTGGGGCAAAAATGGTCTACCCCCCCTCCATCCCCTGCACCCTGCCAGGCTTGAAGGTGACCAACTCCCTCCTCTCCCTGAGCTGGCACTCCAAGACAGCCTGTTTGTGCCACCCCACTCAGTTGGATCATGGCCAGCCGCATCGGGGTAATTTTAAAAATAAAAGATAACTCAATGGATATTTTTTTCCAGTTTTTATTGAGTGAAAATGTCAAACCTTGCATCAGTCATGCAAAAAAAAAATCAAATAAATAAAACACATATATTAAATTTCTAATAGCACTAAATTCAAGTGGAAAAATATTCAGTTCTTAATAACCAGGTGCCGAGGAGACCAGATTCAAGTAATCAGAGCACACGCTGTTCAGTTCGGTTTCACGTTCTGCATTTTTTTGTCTCAAAACCTCTCTATATATCTATATATATCTATATATGTATATACATATAGATATATACATACATATGTGCATACATATTATTTTTATATTTATATATATATACACATACAGAGTTATAAAACATTAAAAAGAGCATTGGTGATCAAGCATCGTTTTCCTCACAGAAATAAAATAAAACTTACACATTAAAATTCAAAATGAACTAGTAATGGCTTATAGTCCTAGTGCGCAACATGAAGGTTACAAAAGGCTAGACTGCACTCTCGGCATCTTTTTCTTTTCTTTTTTTTTTTCCTCCTTTTAAATTTTTTGTTTGATTTTGCTACATTGAAAAATGTTTTGTTTTTGTTTTTCTTTTACAAAACTCCTTCCACAGAGGCAGGGTCCTGTGGTAGGTCAGAATCTGGGCGAATGCTCAGCAGCAGCAGGTGGTGCCCATGGAACTCGGGAGACTCTGGCACCGGCTTTTAAGGGATCACCGTGTTTCCTGTTGAATCAGGTATGCTCATCTGACCCCTGTGCCCCCCTGTTCCCTCTCCAGTTCAGATGGTCCTGGCGTTCTGGCTGTGGGTAGCCAAAAGGTCTCTCTCTCTCTCTCTCTCTCTCTCTCTCTCTCTCTCTCTCTCTCTCTCTCTCTCAGGACAGAAAAAAGAAAACCATTCTCCCAGCTAGGCAGGTTCCTAGAGACCCTGGGAGGGGGTTTCCTGTGACAGCTTGCCCCTTCATGCTGGCTGTATTGGTTTCCCAGCCTGACAGTAGCCAGAGCCTAGAGTGAACAGGTGTAGGCCACACACCTGGCCTTCCAGCCTGCCCTCTCCAGGGACCCACAGACGCTGGCCAGGTGTGTGCCCACAGGTGCATGCCCACAGGTGCGTGCCCCCAGGTAGGCCTCAGCTGGCTTCACCTCCTCCAGGGAGGGGATGTTACTGAAAGGAACTGAACCTGGGTGGGCTGCACCACGGGAGAAGCACCCCAGACAAAAAGAAACTGGAGCAACACGAAAAAAAAACCCTATAAAGCCACACGCATAACCAACAGAAAAAAACCTCAAATGTTAAATTAACTACAAACCTGTATCAATAGTAATAGTCTTTTTTCTTTTCCTTGTCTCTACAAAATTCAAGTTAAAAGTTGGAATCACGCAGCTCCCATCAGTGCTAGTGTGTGGAGACAGCCTCAGACCGCGAAGGCCGCGAAAATAAACGCTAAACACAATCTCACAGGAGAAACTGCCCTCAGCTCTCCCACCCCAGGGCTGGGCTGGGGACGGGGTCGGCTCCCGCTCGCCCACCTGCTCTTTTTTTTTTTTTTTCCTTTTGTTCTATGTAGAATAATAACCTTTACAGGAAAAATACTGTACAACTTTTCCATTTTGATTATTAAAGCCAAAAACTGTCGCATCCTTCCTGTTCGCACCAGAGTGGTTGAGACCCTCGCCTCGCGCCCCCGACCAGCCGCACCTGCTTCGGGCCACCGCCTGGTTTCACTGGCACCCGCGTGCCCTGAGGCCCGGGAGTCGCGCAGACCCTCTCCAGCTGGGGGCACGCTGCTAACGCTGTGAGATGCCCTCCGGGTCCTTGGAGTGTCACCCGTGCGGACCGTCTCCAGCCCACCCTCCCGTGAGCCAGGGCTGGGGGGGTTCTTAGCTGCACTGGGGGCCCTGCCCGAGGCTGCAGGTGCTCGTCCCGCCCGGGGGACCCCCGCGAGGAGCCGGGGTCCTGAGCGACGAGGGAGGGGTGCAGCCCGCGCCCGCGCCCGCTCCCCACCGCAGCTGCAGACAGCACCATTCCCTGCATGCGCCGGGGCCGGCCGGGGCCGCTCGTCCTGCGCATCCCGGGGAGGGCGCGGGCGGCCAGGAGCACCAGAGGGGGGTCCCCGCCTCTGCCCTGAGACGGACTCGGGGTCCGGAAGCACCGGCGGGGTCTGTACAGAGGGGCTGGAGGACAGCAGCTGCGCGCCGCAGGGCCGGCTAGGGCGACGAGGCTGCGGGCGCGGGGCCTCCCAGGGCGGCCAGCGGGGTCCGCGCGCCCGCCTCACCCGCCGCGTCGGGCAGCGACTCCTCGGAGTCGGTGCGCAGGTCGTCGTCGTCGTCCTCGTCGTCGTCCTCGTCGTCGTCCTCATCATCGTCCTCGTCGTCCTCGTCATCCTCGGCCTCCTCCGGCAGCTCCAGCTCCTCCTCCTCCTCGTCCTCCTGCGACGACTCCCCGGCGGGGCCGGCGGGCGCAGCGGGCGCAGCC
>NW_008329130.1:886071-1006701 GCF_000622305.1 Nannospalax galili | reverse complement strand
CGGCGGCGGGGCCGGGCTCTCCGGGGTCCCCGAGCAGGCCCAGGCCGGCCGCGGCCGTCTGCAGGAAGAGCAGCGAGCCGGGCTCGGCGGCCAGCGTGAGCGAGCCGTCCAGGGGCGGCGCGCCTGGGGATGCTGCGGGCGGCTCCCCGCGCTCCTGCTTCTCGTGCTTGCGCTTGTGCGAGTCCATCTGCGACATGCCCACGACCGTGTGGCGGCAGCCGGGGTAGGTGCAGTGGAAGTGCGAGCACTTGAGCTTGTACTTGCAGTCGGGCACGGCGCAGTCGGCGCTCGAGCTGAACTGGCAGAAGCCGGCCGCGCTGATCACGTCCTGCTTGCCGTGGTGCTTGCGGTGCGCCGTGACCTTGGTGCTGTCAGTGCAGCGGAAGCGGCAGCGCAGGCAGTGGAAGTGCGTGCTGGTGCCCGAGAACGGGCACTCGGCGAAGTGGCAGCTGAGCGAGGCCTTGAAGCGCTTGAAGTCGTCCAGCACCAGGTTGTCCACGCGGTCGTGGTGCTGCGCGTGCTTGTACATGTGTGTGCGCCCACAGAATTTGTAGCCGCAGTTCTCGCGCGTGCAGTGGTAGTGCGTGACCTTGAGCGAGAACTGGCAGGCCGAGTCCTTGCAGTCCTCGTAGAGGTCGAAGCGCCGGAAACCCTCGAGCATCATGCCTTCGTCCAGCATCTTGCGGGAGGAGGCGGTCTTCCTCCTCTTGCCAAAGGGCGACATGTCCTCGATGATCCAGAAGCGCTTTTTGGCCCCTGAGGCCGTTGGCATGGAGATGGTGTTCCCTAGGGAGGGGCGCCGGGAGGTCAGTGTGGAAGGGGTGCCCCTCTTGGCAGCCGTGCCCACGTGGCCATCATTCCCAGGGGCGCACCCACACAGAGCCCCTGAACCTGGCATGGTGGCCAGCAGACACGGCTTAAGAACAACACCCTGGCTTCCCCTGGGGAGCCTCTCCCACCACCCCAGGGGGCAGCGGGGAGTCCCAGGCTTTTCCCACTTCCAGGCCTGCAGGATGGCCACACAGGCATCCCTGGTGGCAAGCCAGCCACTCTGCGGGGATGTGGTGGCTGCTTCCTGGCCAGTTTGGGTGGGAAGTAAGGACACGTCCCAGTACTAATTGAAGCTGAAGGGGAGGCTGGGAATCTAGGTCGGCAGAGTGTAATTACCCAAGTTGGACCTGGGCCAGGACGCCATCACACGCCTGCCTCTAATGAGGGACAGGCCGACTCCCTTCCTGCCAGCTAACCAGGCCGCTGCAGCCTGCCTATCTGCAGGGGAACCTGCCTCCTTGAGGCTGTGATGCCAAGTGCCCCGGGGCCATGTAGGGCCATAACTCCTTGCCTCAAGGAGCATCTCTTTGGGTATCAGAAGGTTCCTTAGGACCTTGGAGTTTTCTGAAGGGCCAGAGAAATACAAGAAGGGGCTATTGCCCCGGCTGTTTGGTGCCCTTCCTTGGGCCTGGACTGGAGCAGGCCTCAGCCAGGGATAGCAGCCCTCTGATGCCCACCCTGACTCCAGCCTGCTTCTCAGGGTTCAGGAAGACTATGGCCACAGGCTTTTCTACCTGCAGCTGCCTACAGCTACCTCCTGCAAGCAGGGAGGGGGCTGAGGAAGAGGCAGTGGGTGTGGCATTCCACAGCCCAGTCCCCAGGAACAAAAGACCCCAGGCCTGGCCCTGCCTAGCATGTCCGGATGCATCTTCCAGGCTCTTCTCAAGTGGATGAAGGGCTTGGCCTTCTCTGAGCCTACCCAAGGATGCCTGGCCACCACTCTGCCCTCCCAATTTCTGCACTACTGTGACATAAAGGAGACCCAGTCACCCACCTTGACAGATGAAGAGAAACCCAGGGCTGGGATGGGGATGGGATGCCCAGGCAGGGGGCAAGAAAGGAGCTGGGAATCTGTGGGGGACAGAGAGGGCTACAGCCTGAAGTCACAGGATCTGCCTGGTCTATGGCCTGGTTATACCAGCAACAGAGCTTCCAATGGGGTGAATTCACTCTGCCCAGCTTAGTGACACAACCCCTGGGAATTGGCACAGCATCTGTAACTCAGTGTGAGGCAGGAATGGATGGAGGAGAGAGACCTGGGAGATGTCCTACAGGGCAAGTATACCATCCCCATGGGGCTGGGATGGGGAGGGGCCTCTACCACTGAGTACTGGCTGAGGTTGGAGGCCCCAGCCATTTTTTCCTGCTCAGCTTCAGCAGAGAGGCAGGGCTCTAGCCTTTATCTGGACCCTCTGAACCTAGATGACTCCCACATGAACTGAATACAGCAGTGACAGGCTCTGCCCCATGCAGGGCCAAGGAGGACGGACCCTCACAGGGCACCCAGCAGGACTTTGCCATGGCTAGTGGCGATGGTTTCTGATCTCTGGTCTCCGAGGTGCTTGGCTGTTAGGGGTGTTGGGCGACCCTGTCCTTGGCTCTGCTGGCCACAGAAAAGGGTCTGGTCCTGGATCAGTTGGGGTGACAGACACTGGTGAGAAAGCATGTGTGAGTTACCTGCGGCATCCTGAACTAGGGGGACGTCACTTTTTACTGGAGTTGGAGTGGCAGTGATGGGCGGGAAGCTGGGCGGGCTGCTGATGGGGTGGGCCAGGCCCCGGCTGACTCCGAGAGTGGCACTGAGCAGAGAGTAGGAGAGACAGGGCGGAGAGAAGAGGCATGGGAGGGGAGGGAGGGGCGGCCTGAGCACAGCCGGTGGGAAGGATGGAGTCAGGGGGGGCGGTGTAGCCCCACAGGCAGCCTCGTCACCAGCCGCAGCAGGAGGAGGAAGAGGAGGAGGAGGAGGAGCCGGGCAGCCTGGAGAGGGTGGAGAAAAGCAGAGAGAGAAAACAAAACACAACACAAAGAACAAACACAAAGAACCAAAATGAGAAACCCAAATGGCTACAGCATGATGTGAAGATATGTGGACAGAGAGCAGACAGTGTGACAAAGAGGGGAAGAGGGGCCAGAGGACAGAGACGGGTGGGCACTGTGGGCACCAGGTGTCCAGGAAGGGCCTGACCAGGGCAGGGGTGGGAGCCTCTCTGGGGCCCTGGGCTTGGGGTAGAGGCTGGGACAGAGGCCCATAGGAGAGTGGGCACAGGGGGCTGTGTGGTTTTATCTTTAGCTCTGACAGGACAAGCCCTAGTCCCTGTCTGGGGAAACTCAAGTGATGGGTGAGGCCAGGGAGGTGGGCAGACTGGCAGGAGGGGCCTCGATGACCCATGTCCCATGGGCCAGTTGGTCTGTTGCAACCAACCTGTTCTTGGAGACTACTTGACTAAGCAGCCTTCTGTCTCAAGACACTCAGCAGAGCTGGGCCTGGGAAGCAGGGGCCCAGCCGGCACACCCAGGCCTGTGGCTCACCTGCCGCGGTGCTCTCATTGCCCACGGGGGTGCTGGAGCAGCTTCGATCCATGGTGGACGACTCGGAGGATGCAGCCCCTGGACTGCAGCCAGTGTAGTCCATTCCCTCGTCTGTCTCAACATCCATCAGGCTTGGGGGACCCTGAAAGGAAGTGGGGGAGTCTAAAGAAGTGGCCCACTGATTCTTTGAGCAGCACGGCCCTGCACTTAGTAGCAATGGCAGTTGGGCCACGTGCCCTCGGTCTCACCTGGGATGGGGGCACACGATCGAAGTTCTTCCCTAGCATCCTCCGCATGTGCTTCCGGGCGTGGGATGTCATCTGGTGCTTGAGGAGGAAGGAGAACTGGCAGCCTTCTCGGATGCAGTGGAAGTGACTGTTCACCTGGTTGTACTTGCAGCCTGTGGATGTGACCACATGAGCATGAGCCGCCCCAGCTGCTCACAAGCCCCCACTGTGTGCTGGACACTGCTCTGGGCACAGGGGCAGTGTGGCGAGCAGGGAGACGGCAGGTAGATGGGAAAGGGAACTTTCTCTACAGTGCATTCCTGTGAGGAGGGCTTGCAGCCAGCCCATCCCAGGAAGCCCGAGGCTGCCTGGCTGTCCAATCCCTGGTCTCCCCTCTGGCTAGCATGTAGCAGGCTGGCCCTGGGCCTATGACTCATTCACAGATCCAGGAAGCTACTCTCAGCAAGCCACCTGTCCTCACCCTCCTCTGGGGTGAGCTCTGGCTTAGATGGCTGGTCAGTTGGCCTGTGTCTTGCCCCCAGCCCACCTCTGCTCTGCTCTAGGCAGAAAACAAACAGGGCAGGCAGGACTGAAATGGCATCAGCTAAGGGCAGGTGAGGGCCTGCCCGTTACCATGGCACCAGGCTGGCCAGGTATCTTATGTCATCTCCCAGCTTTGTTTGGCCCCAGCTACTACCAAAAACACCAAAAGTTGAGTAAATAAGGGCAACTCCTGAATCCCCTGACAGCTGTAAACTGAGCCCTGGAAGAGCAGAGGCCACCAGGTGTTGATACCCGTTGCCATGGTTACTAGCCCTCCTCAAACCATAGATCCTTTTTGAACTAATACTTGAAGGAAGGGTTTGTTTTCTTTTTCTTCTGGCAGTTAAGAGTGCCTTACCCTTCACCTACAGTGGGGTCGGCCTGCAGCAGGCAGCAGCTTCCATGGGCTCCCCGAGCTCTGGCTACCATGGGGCCAGGAGAGGCCTGGCCTGCTGACAGTATCTCTGTGGACCTGCCCCTCCCTGCCCTCCAACTTCCTGTCTGTTCCCAGATTTCTGCCCCACATCTGCAGGCCCATAGCAGGTGGCTCCATCCTGAGGCTCCAGGGTGGGTTCTGCCCTCAGCCTGCTGACCCTGACATGCCTCCCTGCAGGCGGCCTCAGAGCTTGGGCCAGTGAGCTGAGCAGGAGGCCCTGCTCCAAAGGGGCTCAGCGCTCAGGAGCAGAATGAACCTCAAGACAGCTGCTGCCAAGCTCAGGGCCACCTGTAGGCTCTGGGTCTCCTGCCCATCATGTGCTCTAACTGAGCCAAGAACATACTTGACTGTACCAGGCTCTTAATAACAAGCCCAATTGTAAGCACAAACTAAATGCTAAAAAGAAATCCTACCTGCTACCACCATCACCCCGGTCCCCACAGGGCACCAGCACATTGCTATTCCTCAATAAATAATTGTTGAATGAATGGACAAACACTGGCTCATTTTGGATAAGGCCCTCATAACTAAAGAGATAGGGCAAAGAATTTCAGGAACACCTAAGACCTACCTGTGCACTCTTTTGAAAGAAAAAGAAACAGCACAGCTTAGCCCTGGGTGCCAAGGACGAGGCCCCAGGGTGTTGGGCTGGGCTGGGGCTGGTGCTGGGAGCTGCCCTCACCCTTTTCCTGGGCTGCTGGGGCTCTGAGGCTTTGCCAGTTTGACACCTACTCCGTGGGGTTGGGGTTAGGCAGGAGGTGGGTGGGTACCTGGAGAGGTGGCCCAAGCCAATAAGACCCCAGGAGTCAGAGCCACAGTCTTACTGCCTGCTGGAAGTCCCTGCCTCAGCCCTGGCTTTAGGTACCTAGCCTGCCGCACTCTTCACGCTTGGTGAAGTACTTGAATCCATTGGCTGCCCGCCGCTCGGCTTTCTCGTGCTTCTTTATGTGCCATGGAAGCTTGGTGGTAATGTTGGTCACAAAGTAGCAGCCAGTCCGGAGGCAATGGTAGTGCCCTCGCATTCGGAACTCACAGTGCTGCAGGGAGGCAAGGGGTATGTGTGTCAGGACAGGCAGCAATGTCTGTAAACTCCTAGTCCCAAGTCTCTGGGCCATGGCAGGCTCGTTACACACGTGTCTGTCTGTCCATGCTCAGAGTTAGAGAACACAATTGTATGAAGACTTCACATGTTAAAAACCAGTATGCTCACTGGGTGTGGTGGCGCACGCCTTTAATCCCAGCACTCGGGAGGCAGAGGCAGGCAGATCTCTGTGAGTTCAAGGCCAGCCTGGTGTACATAGTGAATTCCAGGATAGCTGGGGCTACAGGGAGACCCTGTCTCAAAGACACACAAACACACACAAAAAGCAGTATATTCACTTCCTTACTTCAGTAAACATCCTATGCTTCGCTAATCCCATACCTAGAGCAGACATCACTAATCTATCCCAGCATCTCTGTATATGCCTGGATCTGGACAGACATCACTAATCTATCTTAACAGTCTTTTCTGGATAGCCAGATCTCAGCTGTAACTACTCGGGCAGGCTTACCAGTCTTGGGGCTAGGCCTTTAAAGTGAATCTGATCTGCCCTTTCTGTCTAGGCATGGACTGTTCTATTTCTTTACCCAATGAGCCTATTTTAAAATTCTAGGCCTCTGGGGAAAGGGGACATAGCTATTTCCAGGGTGGGTAAGAATGATGTCAGGCACACAGTGGCTGCAATAGCATTTAGTCACCCCTGGAGTTAGGCCTGAAATGACAGCCCTCACCAACTTAGCATCAGTCTGGACCCCTGCCCAGGGGCCTCTAGGGGCCCCGGAGCAGACAGTGCATGCCCTTCCCAGAGTCTGGTGGAGGCCAAATTAAAAGGGGTGTGAAAAGAAGAATCTCTGCCAGAAGAAGCTTGCCCTGGGCCCTGGGCCTCCCCTGCCCCGCCTCACTGACCTGGTTGGGACACAGACACTGCAGGGAGTAGTAAGCAAACTGGTCTCGCACGTTCACCAGACTATTGTTGGGGTTGATGTGGTCCAAGCAGTGGGACTCGGCCTTGCCAGAGGTCTTGCAGACGTACTTGCAGTTCCCAAAGAGACAGTGGAAGTGGAACTTGTTGGCATACTTGCAGTCCGTTGCCAGGCAAGGATCGCTAGAAGGAAACCATAGCCCAGAAAGTCATTGGCATCCCAAGCCCTCCTGCTGATGTCCTCACTCTGTGTTGGGGTTTACACAGTCACCAGGGGGGAAATCAAGGGAAATGCTCAACAGGATGATTCAGTTAGAGACTACAGATCCCAGCATGCATCCCTGTGTCCTTTTAGGAACTCTTGCCTAGTGTATGGGGATTGCAATGTGCAGGGTTCTCAGAGCATTGCATGCTGGGACATGTAGTTTCCAAGGCCACACCTCGGGATTAGTGATAAGGATGACTGCAATAACTTCTTGGACATAAAAATAAGGGATGGTGCTGCCAGTCCTGGCAGGATGCCAGTGAAGGCCTGGCTGGCAAGGCATGGCACGGCTGTGGATGTGGCTGACTCTCAGATTGCAGATGGATGGACAGCCCTACAAGGAAGCACCACTACCATGGGGAGTAAGCAAGTGGGAACATGTGCCTGGTGTCAGGTCTGACTAAGGCTCACAGCTGCTGGGGCATCCTAGTGTCACCTACAGTGCCCACCCACCCAGAGAACCCGATGAGTCGTAGAGGCTGGTGGGGGGTGGGGATGGGTAGGGACGTGCTGAGCCACCATTACTGTCCATGAGGTGGAGTGCCAGGGAACAGCAGCCATGTCTGGGAGCCCCCAGGCTGCAGAGGCCTATGGCAGGATGCAGACGACAGCCTTCTGCTTAGGTTGGTAGCACTATGGTCTCCAGAGAGTGGACCCATGGTGGGACCTCTGAACAGGTCAGGAAACTAAGGGGGCTGCCACTTCTGGGAAGGGAAGGGAGGCAGGAAATGAGGGACAGAAAGGGACACTAGTACTCTTCCATGGGCCCAGCCCCGGGTTCTCAGAGAGGGAGGACAGCTGCTACTCAGGTGGTATAAATAATCCAATTTATTACTTTTATTGAGAACAGGAAGCCACACACATTATGATACAAAGTCACCGTTCTCGCCGCAAGAAGCCACCACCATTCAGTGAGGACAGTCCCTTCCACCCCTGACCACTGTGTGGGCCTGGAGGGGCCTAGGCCCTGTTCCCACCCATGACTTCCATGCCCTACAGACTCAGCCTGGGTGACAGAAAGGTGGCCTAAAGAGAAGCACAGCCTCTTTGTAGGACCAGGAAGCTTCGAGGAAACCCATACCCAGCCACCCCAGCCATTCCTTGTGAGATCGCCATGGACCAATGGAACTGAGGCCACTACCATCATGATCCCCCTCCCACTGGCTGCTCGGGAACAGGCAATGGGGTGAAGCCAGCAGTACCTTTGACTAGGACCTGGCCTGATGGCTAAGTCCCAGAGGCTGGGGACAGCCACAAAAACTCTGCAGGGTGAGGAGCAGGGCCTCCTCGTTGCCCTGGCTACACCCACTCCCGAGACGCAGGGACAGGTGCCGGCTCATGGAGGGACTCACTTGTCCTGGAACTGGAGGAACCCGGGTTTGACCTGAGGCTTGGAGCTCTCTAGAGACGTCGTCGCCAGGGGCGAAGCGGGCAGGTGAGGCACTGACGAGGGAATCTGAGGCATCTGGGGTATGGTGGAAGCCAGCTGCTTCCAGGCGAGCAGAGTAGGGGTGGAGGGCACGGAGGCTGGGCTGGGAGTGGGCCCCTCCAGAGAAGATCCTGGGACCATAGAGCCAGGAGGTGCTGGAGGGGATGAGGGTGCCAAGGGAGGTTTGGTCTCGGCAGCAGAGGCAGGGAAGGAAGCCTCTGTGGGTCCTTTTGCTGCTCCTCCCTCTGTCCGGAAATGGAAGCTAGGAGAGGCAGAAGAAGATGTCTCAGATGGTCAACCAAGAGGACCCATTGACTGGTCAGTCCTTCCCTGGCTGTGCATGCATGGGAAGGGTGCCTCATGTGATTCCATCACAAACCCAGGAGCCTGGTGTCCCTAGTTCATTCCCAGCATGGCCCCTGGAGGTCTCCCATGACCCCACCAGGACAGAAGGACTTGAGAAAACACTGTTGTGCACACTGTCATTCTGAACTTGGCTACACCCCAACTACTTCATACTGCTGACCTGTGCCCTAAGTACTTTCCTACACCTGGGGTGTGTGTGAGAGAGCAGACCCTGCCTCATCAGGCCCCTTCCTTCCAGAAGGTGCTCTGAGGTTCACAGAGAGGACTCAGTGTTTGATAGGTTCTGGTGTGGCCGCTGGGGAGGAGAGCCTGACATGGGGCCTGGAGAGTGACAGTTGGTCTGGTCAGCTTGAACTGTTTACAAGTTCTGAGTGCTGTGACAGGCAGTTCTGGTTGCTGCTTTTTAACTCTGTGAATTATGTCATTTCAATTCATTAGGTCATAGGGAACCTAAAGGTGTCACATGTCCCTAGAAAAGCCCTCACCCAGGATCCCTGCCTTAGGTCCAAACTGAGTCTTTCCATTTGGGCTCTGGCTTTTCTTGGCACTCTGTAGGGGGCACCTGTGCAGGGCTTGCTGGCCCCATTATATCTGGCAGGTACCAGCTAGAAGCCTGCCCTTCCTTAGGAGTGCCAATAGAGAAGCCAGCTCCATGGCCTGGTGACACCTGCACTAGGGTATTGCTTGGAGGGCAGCTTGAGGCCCGTGCTACCTCCAGCTGCAACAGGCCCAAAGCCCAGCACAGGTGGGCTGTTCAAATGGCCCCAGGACCCTCACTCACTTTGCGTGCTTGATGGCCCCGTCCAGGGTGCTGAAAAGCGCCCCACACTCCTCTACCACGCAGTGGAAATGGGCCTTGTGGAGGAAGTCACACTGGGCGTCACAGAAGTCCTTGGTACCAAACCTAGTTAGAGGAGCCCGCCAGTTAGAGGAAAGCCTCAGTCAGGGGTAGGGCCCTGAGAACAAAGCCCTCTGTCCCTCTGCCTCTCTCTGCAGGGCCCTCACCTGCGGAGGTACACTTTCCAGGGCTCTGACAGCTTCTCTTGAACCAGAGCTTTCACGGCCTTGCCCAGGAAGGGTGAGGGCTCCATGGCAGGATTTCCCTCTGCTTCTGTCTTGATCAGCAAGTTGCCGAGGCTGGGGTTGCCCTGAGACATCTGTAAGGACAGAGGCCAAGCTTGGGGGTCGGGAACTTCAGGACAATGATTGTCCTGATTGCCTTAGCCCTGCGGTGCTGGGACTAGAGAGTGCATCCACCGCACTTGGCCCTTGCCAGAGAGACACCCCATCTGAAAGACTGTGGCTCTGGTCCCCTGGAGGCAGGGCCTCTTCAGGGTACTTCCCAGGCTGCCGCTGGAGCCAGCACTGAAGCTGAGGTCGCTGTTCAGGGTGCACACTCCAGCCCATCTTTCCCCAGACTTTGGTTAATTTCCTGCCAGATTTTTCAAGAGAAATGCAGGAGGAGGAATTTCTTGAAAATAAGGGGGGTCACACAAAGGAGGACAAGAGGGGTGGGGAAGGAAAGAGACTCATGGGGTAAGAGCAAGACAGGTTTGTTGCTGTTGCTGCTACTGAGGAGGCGCCTGTGGATGACGTAGATGACGGAATGGCTCCCCAGGAAGGAATTAGAAGGTGCGGGAGGGGGGTGTAGCCAGAGGGGGGAAAGGGAGAGTAAGAGAGAAAGCAGAAAAGGGCAGGTGGCATGGCACCAGCAGCCAGAGCGACTGCTCCAGTGACACCCACTGGAACCCACCCACCACATGAGGTCCAGCCCAGACCCAGCTCCCTCTTCAACCCAGTCACTTGTGTACAGTAACCAAATTAATCTTGCTGCAGTCAAATTTATCATGTGAAGGGGAAAAATATATTTGAGATGATGTATAATTTACAAAGACCCTGCATTATTTAAAATAAATATTCTAGAGCGACCTCTCCGGAAGACGTCCGAGACCATTACTCAGCCCGAAAACTGGAAATTGATGCTTTGCTCCCACTTTAGTCTCCCCTCCCCCACCCCCTTTTTAAACAAGCAAAAATATATAAAATAAATAAATAACATTAATAACTAAGGGCAAGAGAAGTTAGAGGGCTCTGGAAAAGCTTTTGGAGCCCTCCATCTGAAGGGAAAAAGAGGTGTCAGAGGCTGGAATATATTTCTTCAGCCAGTTCATTAAATTAATTTGTAAGCAGTGGCTCTGAAATTATATTCGATGAAAAATGGCCTCAAAATTTAAATGGTACAAACTCATCTTATTAGAGGGAAAACATTAAAAAACAAACACATCCCCCCAACCCCCCAGCACAGCTTTAATTTCTCTGGGTGGGGGAACGGGAGGCGTGTGATGGATGGTTCTTACCTTATTCATAAGCGAGGATAAAAGAGATGAATTTGCCGGGACTGCGTGGCCATTTGATTCATTACTAGAACACACAAACCAAGGGGCTTCAGCTCAGATGTCCATGGGACTGAGCCCAGAGGCCTTCCCCTCCCAGCCAGCCCTGGGATGTGGGGCTTTGGTACTCTGCCACACTACACAGTGGAAGAGTAAGTCCTGGACAGGAGGGTGAGCTCGGCCTGGTCCCCAGGGCCAGTGGAGAAGGCAGTTCCAGGCCTCCTGTCTGGGACCCAGGCCAGCTTCTGCAGGAGCTTTTCTGGCCTCGCCTCACCTGGGCTCCTTCCCAGTCAGGTCTAGACTGCGGTCTTGGGAGGCCTCGTGGGGGCCTGGGGTGCCAGCACTGTCACCAGGCTCCTGCTTCACCTGGGGGAACCTGGTGGGGGTGGCCTGCTGCCCGCTTCCTGCAGGGAAGGGGAGGGAAGATGGGATCAGAGGGGCTCAGGCTTCACATGGGTACAAACTGGTGTCCCCCACTTCCCCACACCCAAAGGAAGAGCAGTGGCCGGGTGGGCAGGAGGGCCCCAGGAGGACTGGCTGCTGGTCAGCAATTCTCCCACTGACATGATCACTTGCGACATGTACCCCTGTGTGGCAATTCTTCAAGTGATAATTATTGTAAAATTATGTCAAAGTTGTCCTGGCTCGGGGCCTCCTGGAGGAGGTGGGTGGGAGGCTGGAGAGGGGGTTGGGGCAGAGACAGGGGCCCTTCATTTCCTCCACCAACTGTCACAGTCGATTTGTGGGGCTGCCGCTTAAGCTTTTATTAAAGACTCTGTTAATGCTGAGGAAAAGTGGCAGATCTGGACTGGGAGCGCCCCTCCATAGTCCAGGACTGCTGTTGCTGGGGCGACAGCCCTGACTACACTGAGCATGCCCAAGGAGGGCATCTGCTGTGTCAGGGCTATCCGGGCTGATAGCCAATCAGGGTGGTTCAAATTGTGTGACCTCGTTCGTCTGTCAAGCTGTCCAGGGCAGTGACTCCAGGCCTGCCCTGGCTGCCTGGCTGGGTACAAGGGGGCGCTGGGTGGGGAGGGGCCACAGGAGGCTGGCAGGGCAGGGGCAAAAGAAGTTGCTGACAAGGTGTCCAGTGAGCCTTGCTCCACAGTTCCCAAGTGACTGAAATATTAATTTGCCCCAAGGCACTACAACTGACACACAGCTGCTTCACAGACAGCAAGTGGCATTTTATTAAAAATAAAGGAAAACGGCTTCCTTCCCCTTTGCCTGACTATTCTTTGGGGGAGGGGGTTCTTTCTAAGGAAAAGAAAGTCCTTGACAGCCAAGTGACAGCCCACTGTGGCCCTGGAACAGGTCCTGTCCCTATCTATAGGCCCCTGGTTGGAGGGGTTTGGCTATAGCAAGACCTCTCCCACACTTAGAGTGGAAGACAGGGTGTTCCAAACTACCACCTACATCTCACACAGTACTGACAGACCTTCTAGCTCTGGGCATCCACAGTCCAGTAGTTCCAAAAGTCATCCTAGGCCCCAGGTAAACAGGCCCAGTTCTGTCCCCAACTAGCACCCTCAGGAGGTGGGGTCACAGGGGCCCCTCAGTCTTGGCTGGTTCTGAGATAGTTTTGGATGGGAGCAGAACATCCAGGCTGCTGAGGATAGAGTCCCAACTTCACCATTTTAAGCTGTATGCCTGGGGACAGACCATCTCTCATGTTCCTTCAGCTCCACAGGGTGGGATTCTGTTTGTGTCCCCAGCACCCAGTTAAAGGTTGTCCTTCAGCAAGCTACTCTGGGCAAGCACCAGTTGTTGAAGGAAGGAAAGGAGACACATCCCAGATGTGAGCTGAATTCTTTTCAAGGATTCAAAGAGCAATGGTTACCCTCTGAGGAAACAGGGAGGGGAGCAAGGGGAAAGTAAGAAATTCCAAAAAATGAACCCCAAAACTTAAAATGAAAGGCCAGGAAGGAGGGAGGAAGAGAAAGGAGAGAGAGGCGGACAAAGGAGAGACCCTGGGAGACATCTCTTGACCTGGTGGTGCTGTCCAGGCGGGAGATGCAAATACTGTACCACTGGGCTCATGTCAGCTGGAGAAGACCCAAGAGGAGAGGGGGCCGGGATAGCTCTACTCAGGGACTCATCAGTGGCACAGGCAATAAGATGGAGCCATGAGGACGCCCAGGCACTCAGAGACAGGGACTACTGCTCCACTCCAGAGATGGAGAAGCAGAGGCACGAAATTCCCGGGAGCTTGGCCAGAACAAGGGGCCCCGAAGAGAAAATAAACAGGATGGAGGCAGAGAACAGGCAAAGAGCAGCAGCTGCTGAGGGGGAGACCTGGGTGCAGGGACCAGGCAGACACTCTTTCCAGCCCACCCTGCTTTGCTGTTCAGCCCGAGCATTAGGAGTGGCCAGTTTCGGAGGGTGCTTCTTGGGCAGGGCCCAGCCTGCTCACCTGGGTCAAAGGTGGCAGAGGGCTTGAGAGCAGCCGCAGCCAGTCTGGCCATCATGGGTGAGATGAGGCCTTTGCTCGCAGAGATCCTCTCCATGATGGAAGCAGGGGGCACTGGTATAGAGGTGGCAGCTGTGGGGGCTGAGTCTCCAGCTCCCGAAGCCACCAGAGCTGGTGTGTCCGGGGTTGTTGAGGTGGCGGCCCCAGAGGACATGGCACCCAGGAGGCCAGGGGCCCCCACAGGCAGGGAGGTGTTCCCTCGTCCAGGAAGGAGAGGGAAGTAGGGTGCAGTGGTGGGTAGGCCTGAGTTGGAGAGGGCCAGTGCTAGGGGGATGGAGCCAGACAGGCCCTGGGGCAGCAGGCCTGCCATCTTGCTATTGGGAGGCTTGGTGGCACTGGGTACAGCCTCAGCAGTGGTGGCAGAGGCTGCAGCGGCCAGGGATACAGAAGACTGCTGGCTGGTGGGGGAGGCGCTCAGGCTGGAGTTCTTGCTGCTCAGGGCAGAGAAGTCGACCAGGTCGTCATTGCTGGACTCCTCGTGTTCCGTGTCCTTGGCGCCCAGCAGTGAGGCCGGCAGCCCCAGGGCGCCCGAGGACCGGATGTGCCTGCGTTCGTGCTTGCGCTTGTGTGAGGTCATCTGGCTGGTGGACGTGAAGGTGAAGCCGCAGCCAGCACGGATGCAGTGGAAGTGGTTGGTGGCCTTGCTGTACACGCAGCCTTCGTACTTGCACTCCTCGTACTTATAGAACTTCTTGAAGCCGTCCTTGGCATAGGCATCATCCTTGATGTGGTAGCTCTTGTGCTTCTCAATGTCACACTTGTTCTTGAAGGTGAACGTGCAGCCGGGACGCCTACATGGGACATGGAGAGACTGACACAGGGTCTCATGGAACCCAGGGGAGGCCCTGCCCTGATCTCTCCACACTGGGAGAAATAGTGCCCCAGGGGGAAGACCAAGGCTGGACACCAAGGCAGGGCCCCTGAACAGCCCCAAACCGTGCCCTTACTCCCCAGGAGGTGCCTGCTGCTCTGTGGGCCTGGCTCATTGCTGGTCCCTTTTCTGGTCTACAGTTGGGCCAGTCACTCACCTGCAGTGGAAGTGCGTGGTCTTCTGTCCATAAAACTGACAGTCAGCTGTACCACAGTCCTCCGTGGCTCGGAAGCGCTGGAAGCCATCATTGATGAGCTGGGTGTTCTTCTTGTGGAAGTTCTCGTGGGTCATCACATCCGAGGTGCTCGTGTACACCTTGTTACAGCCCACCTGCACAGGCCAGAATGGCGGTTAGGGGATCCAAGTCTGGCCTTCCTGGGTCAACCAAGGTCAGTGCTGCTGGATGGTCTAGGGCCATAGGGCTCTACCCAGGGGAGCGCTGGCACTTTGAAATTTCAAACCTCTGGTTAACCCAAGCTCTGAAGCAAAGAAAACCACCAATGACTGGCCCTCCAGATAACCCAAGGAGTGGTGGGGACCTGCCTCTACAGACGATCAGACTGTGTTCAGACCCCGACACACTTTCAGAGCCACGCCCTGGAGAAGTTAGGTTTAGGGTCGTAATCAATGGTTCTGTCTCTAAAGCGTTCAGGAGTGGAGAAAAGCTGAACCCTGGAGGTCACCTTTAGTTCCAGGACTTGCTTAGTGGATGGCTCTTGGGCACAGGGCCCTCCCACCCACCGCAGTTGGGCCAGGCAGGCAACGTTGCCATATTGAGTAAAAAACAGTGGCTCTGAGCACCCTCAAAGGCTGGGCTGTGCCAGTGTCTGCACCATCTCAGGCCCAGAGGGTGGCCCCCCCTTCACACCAGGTTATTTCACAGAGGCCATAACAACCCCTGACAAATACGGGGGAGGCGTGCAGGCTGCTATTTGCAATCCAAAGTCGCCCCTCCTGGGTTTGACACCTTGAAAAAACCCAGACTCGGTGTGGCATTAAAACAAAGAATTAAACAAAAACCTCCTCAGGAATCATTTGCAATGCTGCTCTTGGTGTTAAAGCCTGAAAAATGTCGGTCTGTATAAACAGCTCACTGAATTTCCCCCACACCAAGTATGGCCACAGGGAAGGCCCCGACCCGGCCACTAGACACTGCCCATGTCTGAGCTCCCTGAGGACTCTGCTTGCCAGCTACCCCCATCCTGAGTCAGGAGAAAGGGAGGCTCCTGGTTAACCAGGTCCCTTGCCCACAGGGACAGCTCTGATCCTGGAGTAGCGGGGCTGGAGAGACGGTCCCAGAACAGCTTGGCCTGGGCAGCCCACCCTTGGGCTGCTGGCACAGCAGGCACCTGCATACAGTGGTAGTGGGTACTCTTCCCGTTGAGGTGGCAGCCATGGTAGTAGACACTGCAGTCGTCCAGTGGGCTGAAGCGCATGAAGCCGTGCTGCAGGGAGTTGTCCCGCTTCTTGTGCATGTTGTAATGTCGGATCACGTCCTGCTTACTCGTGAACCTCTGCCAGGAAAGAGCACCAAGTTGGCAGAAGGCTGAGCCCCTGGTCCATGTGCCAAGAGTGCCTGGACCAGGACTGGCCCCAAGGCCCTCAGGTCACCCTATAAATAACCCTGCTTAGGGTCAAGACAGCCCAGACTGCCTGGCCAGTTCCCGGCACACTGGCTCTGGGCGGGAATGATTCCGAAGATTCAGGAACTGTGGTTCCTTCCCTGACCTCTCTGGAGTCTTCCAACAGCCATGCCCACACGCATAAAAGGTACACTGGGCAAGCCCCAAAGGCCTGGGCTCTGATGGGTGAGAGCACATTCCACCTAGTACACTGTGTATGGCACAGGCTGAACTCCTGGAAAGACACAGGGAGCCACCCTGTGCAGATTCCCCAGCGCTAACTCTTCACCAGCTGGCCAGTGGTGGCTTTGAACATGGTATGTTCTATCTGCATCTCAGCTTCTCATCTTGAAAATGAAGCAATAATACCTTTCAAAGTCCTAGAAAGAGTCATTTGGCTGAGGGGTGGAGATGGATGGGTACAGTCTTGGTCCTTGCTAGACTCCCAGTGAAAGGAAGCTGCAATTATCAGCACTAGGACATCAATGGTGCAGATACCATTGGTTTCTTGCTTGGCAGGAGCTGGGAATATAGACAGCTGATCGATATTCTCTGCCTAGCCATGTAGAATTCAGGTGGTTAGTGTAGGGTCCCTTTACCCTTTACTTGCTTCCACCAAGAGTCTGCGCGGGTGGGCAAGTGGAGTGCAGCCCATACCTGGTAGTTGCACTCTGGGTCCAGGCAGTGATAGTGCTCACGGTACTGGTAGGCGCAGTGGATGTGGCCACAGTGTTGACTTCCTGAGAACCTGCAGACAGGAGTGGTGGGTCAGACTCCTCTCTGGGTGCTAGCCCCCAGAAGGACTCTTCTAGGGTTCCAAGCCTGAATAGCTATTTCTGCCCAGACCCCAAAGGTATTAACTGGAGTTCAGTGGGCCTGGCTGGGAATGTCAGAGGACAGAGGTGAAGCGGGAGAGGCTGGACAAGCCAGAGCCAATGATCGGGCCTATCAGGAATCTCAGGCCTACTGAGCTGCCTGTTAGCATCTGCCTAGGAGGCCATGCCAGGTGAAGCAGGACCTAGGTGGGGAGGAAGAAGCTGAGGCAGGCCACAGCATCAGATCAGAGTAGGTGGAAGAGGAGACCTAGAGGCCGATGGCAGCCCAAAGGCCTTTTCAGCAGGCAATGGCCTGACCAACCCCCACTCACTACCCTGTCCAACTCTGGCCCAACCCTGGGCTGTTGTTGAGAGGTGTTAAAGGGCTCTTTCTGTTCTGGGCTTTTCCTGACACTTGAAACAGTCCAGAGTTATGAATTTTTAAAGCACAGCATCTGTTTGGCTCCCCATGGCAGGGAACTCATTTTTCCAAGCCAAGTGTGCAGCCAGGAGCCCTGTGCTGCCGGTCACTGAATGGCCCATCTCTGGGCCTGGTCATGCTGGGGCTCTCACAGCCTTGGTGATGGCCAGTTGGGGCAGCCACCCTTGGGAGAACAGCCATGACAGCCCTGGGAAGACAGTTCACTTAGCTGGACCGTTCCCTTCCATGGATGACGTACTTGTTATGTGAGAGGGGGAGAAACCCTACTGTAAGGGGGAAGCCACTGGCAATAAGTATTTAAACGGAAGCTGCCAAAAGGGCCATCTGCTGAGGCACTAATAGTAATGATGGTGATAATAATAAAGAGAAGACAGAAGAGAGCAAAGCAGAAGACAGGGAAAGGAAGAACACGGGCGGCAGATGCCGCCAGGGCATGGCCCCTGCCACATGCTGTCCCTTGAGAGGCCTGATTTGGGGGATGTGTCAAGAAGGGTCTTCATCTGCCAATCCTGTCTTCTTTGGGATAGAAAGGGCAGGATGGAAAGCCTGGCTGCGTCAGAGCCTCCCCTGGAAGCCCAGCAGTTCATGGCAGAAAGAGGACAAATTCCTCGATCTCAACAGCCCCACTGTGGCCTGTATTCCACCCAAGGCTCTGTGGGAGGGGAGAACCCAGACCAGTCACAGAGGGCCCTGTACGCACCTGTGGTAGGCCTGGGGTCAAGTCCTGTCTTATATTCTAGCCCTACCTGGGGTATAAGCTACCTAAGGATTGTGTAGCCTGCAGTACCCCAAAGAAGTGGGTCTGAGGTGGACTCAGGAGCAGCCTACCTGAGGGAGTTTAGGGAAAGAAGAGAAGAAAGTGGGGATAAGGCAGCCCCTTGGCCCTAGGGCTGAGCCAGTGCACAGACAGTCCCATGATCCTTGGGCATTCCTGGCTCCCCCCGACCTCTGTCCGCAGTCTCCTCCCCAGGGGCCTACCTGGCAATATATTTCTGGTAAATGTTTACATCTTCGGTGACAGCTGGTTTATCTGTGGGCAATCCATTCCTGGTAAGACACACAGGGCACAGCCGATTAGCGGACGGGGTAGCCCCAGGCCCTAGGAGCATCTAATGGGCAGCTCCCTGCCCTGGGCCCTGTATCATTCTGAGGCACTCAGGGTGGACTGGGAAAGTCCCTTGGCAGAGGCCTACTGAAGCTCTGTTAGCCAAACTCTGACAGGGCTGTGCTGCCCTGAGCAGGCAGGGTTGGAGGGATGTACCTCAGGTCCAGCCAGGCCTATATTTGCCTATGTGGAAGGCTTGGAAGCCAGAGCCTGGGCCCTCAGAACACAGGAGAAATGAGCAGGGTGCTGGCCGAGGAGCTGTACCAGGTAACCAGAGAGGAGCCAGGAAGGAGGGCAGAATTGGATACGTGCAATCACAGGCAATCACCTCCCACCCTCACGCCAAAGGGCACTGACTGTATCTGCCCAGTTTACAGCCCCCACAGACTGTAGGCTCCACGCTTCTGAAGTGGAGGAAAGGGTCTCGCAAGAGGCCGATGGTCTCACCATTGTTTTATCATCCAGGCCAGTCCTCTGTCCCTTGGTTATGGCTGACAGGACATATGTACCCTCACCTAGCTTCCTACCTTCTTCTTCCTGCCTCTTCCACGGACCAGGCTCTGAGCCAGGAGCCAAAGCCACCAGCATGGATCCTAGTCCCCCCAAAGCCCAGTGTGAGGTATTTCTGGCAACCGTAGCCTACACTCAGCCTTGTGGCAGGCAGAGGGAATAAGTCACAGCAAAGGAGGTCGGTAAACGAGGAGCACACACAGGGTGTGTGACAGCGTGAGGGTGCACAAGAAGATGTGCAGTATGTAGGTCTAAGAACTGGGCAAGAGCACTGGATGAGGGCACAGGAGCGGTTATGTCCGTGTGTGTAAGCACGTGCACAGCAGTCTGAGTTGCAAAAGTGGCTATGTCCACCAGAGCAAACGTTCCACGTAAGAAGGTAGACCTCCCTATCCAATCCTGCCCCAGGGCTCAGGGTGGCGGTGGGGGTGGGGAGCACCTTACTTGACAGTGGAGACAGTCCCCGTGGTGATGGAGTCTGTTTTGGAGAAGGTTGACTTCAGGTACTCGGGAGTGTTGAAGGACAGGGAGGCAGGTGGCTCAGGTCCTGGCCCAGGGGCGCTGGGAGCACTGGGCACACTGGCGAGGGGTATAGGAGCCAGGCTGGGGGTGGGCGGAACCTTGGTAGGGCCTGGCTTCTGGATGCCCCGGACGTCATACTTGGAGGGGCGCCCCACCTTGCCTGTCTTGAAGGCAATGGCCCCACCCATATCAGGGCTGCCCTCCCCAGGTTTGAAGAGGTGCAGGTATTTGACGTTTTCCAGGTCATACTTGGATGGTTTCTTGTACGTACTCCCATTCTGGGGCCTCAGGTTCTCCCCCGTCTTCAGTTTCTGGATGAAGAAGTCATACTTAGAAGCACGGGCCACCAGATTTTGCATTTGGACGCTGCTGTGTGATGGCAATGGCAAGATGGTGGCCTTGGTTTCCAGATGGGCAGTGTTGCTGGGCAGCCGCAGGCCAGGCAAGGGGCCCACCACCTCCTTGCCTGCCCGGTCCTCGGCCTTGCTGCCATGGGCTGGCCAGGAGAGCTGCTCTCCAGCCTTGAGCTTGCGGATGTACTCCTCGTACTTGGAGAAACGTGCCCGCTTGCTGAGTGTATCCTCAGAGGTGGGCAACAGAGAGGAGGCCGCCGCCTCAGGGGTGGAGCCTGCACGCAGCTTCTCAAAGCTGATCTTCTTGGCCAGCTCATCCCTTGTGTTCTGGTCATCATAGCCAAACATGCCAAGGAACTCTGTCATGGTGGAGGCAGCGTAGTCCCTCAGAGACGAGGCCTCTCCTATAGGGGGAAGGGAAGGGTGGGTCATTTCTGGAAGGGAGCAGGAGAGAAAGAGACAAGAGGCTTCCCACCTTGAGCCCCCACCCATGGAGGGAGGGGACCAGCGTGGGGAGGGGCGGAGCAGGACATGATCTATGGACATTTGGCTCACTTGTTAGGTTTTACGACTCTTAAATTAATTTGTTTTAAAAAAAAGTAATTAATACTGGGGTAAAATAAAACGAGTTCATCAATGCCAGGAAAATCAATTTCCTAAATGTTCTGGCCGATGGCTTTTCAGTACATTAAACAAAGTTTCATAAATGTCTCCGCTCTCTTGCCTTGGCCTAATATGAAAGAGAAGTCATTTTACTGGAAGTAAGGCCAGATCCCAACCTGCCTCCTAAGATGGGGGCAGTGGTCACGAGGAGAGGGACAGGTAGGGATCACTGGCTGGATAGGCAGGAGGGAGCTCAAAGTGGAGGGAGCCGCTCTGGGTGGGGCTGGGGGTAGGCCTGGCTGGAGGATCTTCCCTGATGCCCATAAATGGATCCCCTGAACAGATGAGGGACTTTCCCCAAGATACCCCAGGACCTGGCCTCCTGACCTCCTCAGGCTTTCCCTTATAACAGAGCTAAGCAGGTACAGAGACTGTGCCACTGTGCCCACCCAGAATCCTACTCCAGCCAGGATTTGTATATGGACAAGTTCTTCAAACACCCTGGTCACTCACATACAGGGTGGGTCACCTGGGAGAATAAGGATTAGGGCCAGGAGGAGTGCCTGGCCTTACTGGATTGAGGGCAGCAGGCCTGAGGGCCATCCATCCTCCCACCATCTACACCCAGCACACTAAGAACCCTGCAGACACACACACACACACACACACACACACACACACTCACTCACTCACTCACATACAGACACATACGTAAGCAATCATATTCATATGCAACATACATGCCCTCAAATACACATTGGCAGACATACTCTCACATAACACATGCACACCCATACATAAGTGCTCACACTCACTCATACACACTAAGTTCACATCCCTAGCTACTTTCCCCAGCTCTACAGATACACATATATACAATCTCCCAAGCCCTCACCCAACACCCCAGGACAAGCTTCAGCAGGGCTGGAGGAAGCAAGCCCATCATAGCGTGTCCTCTACACACAGTCAGTCAACACAGCAGATGGATGGTCTCCGACATATACAAGAGCATTCATTCCTTCACTGAACTGCTACACATCTACTAGGGGCCATGCCCAGCATCTAGGGCGAATGCACACAGGGGAGTGAGACCCCAAAGCCTAGGGTCTCCTTTATGCTTCCTAGTCCCACACTCTCTCCACCTGAACACACTCTGAGAAGCAAGGCATCCCTAACAGCACAGTCAAGGAAAGGCATGGCCATAGAGGGCTCCTTCTGACCCCACCCAAACCTGCCAGCTCTTGGAGTCTCAGAGAAGATCTTTTTGAACAGAGTGTACCCTAGCAGGAGAGAACACCCAGGAGGATGTAGAAGGAGGGGCTGTAAGCTCCCTAGAGAGGAAAGCGATCATGGGGGGCAGTGGGACCCCATTAGATTTGAAGAGGACAGTCAGACATCTCCCTGGCACCCAGGCTGGACAGAGTGACTCAGGGAGCTGGCAGACAGCTGTTTTCTGGGCAGGCTGGTGGGTCAGCACAAGCCTGAGCTCCAGATACACAGGTTGGGGGCTGGCCTGGGAGGAGTGGGCTCTGGCTGCTCAATGCAGTGGCTCAGGAACCAGGAAGAGGGGCTAAAAATAGCTGGAGGCAGCTGAGCCCTCACTATATATGGCAGAGAAACAGAGGCTCTGAAGGGCAGGCAGCATTGAACAGGGAGGGGCCAGGTAGGGGTCCCAGAGCCAGCCAAAGCCCCAAGGCCCACAGAAGATGACCTGGGGAGCCAAGTCCACGGTGGGCAGACAAGGCTTGGGCTTACTCTCAATGCTCAGGGCTGAGGGAGCCGGACCTGAGGCCTGGGCTATGAGGCTACAACAGTCCACACCCTGCTCCTGCCTTCTTAGCTCCCAGCTCCCAGGAGGAGGAGGGGACAGAAGCTGGAGAGGACACTACTGGACTCCCCTGGTCAACGGTGGAGCTGGGTGTGGGATGGGGGTGAAAGGACAGCAGTCCTGGTCCTATCCTGCCCCTCTCCTCGGGCCCAGCGCAATCACCTTGTGTCTGGCAACAGCAAGGGCTTTTCCTATCAGAGGAAACTGAAGGTCACACTTTTCCTCATTGATCTTGCAATGTTTGTTAATTACTCTGTCACTGATGTGGCGAAGGATAATTAAACAGCTCTGTTTATATCTTATATGCATAATTATGTGGTTGCGCAGGGCTCCCCGCACAGGGAGGAGATGCGCCCCTCGCCGCAGGGGGAAGGGGACAGAGGAACAGGCAGGGGAGGTGCAGAACTCCAGGCACAAGCCTAGGAAAGAGGCTGGGTACTAGAGCCAAGGCCCCAGGCTCCAGGGCTCCAGTCCTAGAGGAGACCCCCTTCTCCTGTCTGAAATGCCAGGCCAGCCCTCCCTGGAAGCAGAAAGGGCTAGAAGTCTGCTATGTCCTAAGGACAAGGAGACACTGGAGAAGCCAGGCCTCAGCCATCTTGTGGGAAAGAGGTCAGCCAGAGGAGCATGTCCAGCGTGGCTGCATGTTAAAGGGATCCGCTGGCTGGGCTGAGCCAGGCTCGTAGCTCTGAGAGGTCCTGCCTCAGAGGGCAGGATGGAGCACAGAGAAGGAGACAGACAGGGAGAAGCAGGGAGAACAAAGCCCTTTCTAGGCTTCTCAGTTAAGCCACTGAGAGAGGGCTTAGAGGTGGGAGCTCACGCTGCTACCAACACTTCCCCGCTGGTCCCCACGCCTCTGGTCAGGTACCTGGCCCCATAAGGCTCATCTCTCTGCAGACAGGTGCAGTCACCCATCCTACCCACCATCTGCCATTCACCTATCCAGTCTATCTGTGCACATGCTGGGCAACTCCTCAAGTTCTGTTCACACGTGGGAAGCTACCATCTTTGTTCTGCCATTACAAACACACACACACACACACACACACACACACACACACACACACAGACACGTTCTTGCTGGGTTAAATGAGGTACTGGTATTTGGAGGAGTGAGAAGGCCTGCTGGGCCTCCCTAGGGCACTGGGCCCTTTTTGAGCCTTCACCCCCTCTCCCTCCAACCCCAGGACAGTCACCCACCTGAAGCCTGCTTGGTACTGGGGCCGCTGTCATCTTTTGAGGCTGCGCCACCTGAGTCCTTCTCCTCCAGGATGCTGCTATCCTTCGAGGGCTCCTCTGCGTGGTCTTCCTCATCACTACAGCCCTGTGGCTGGACCATGTAGACGCCCTCAGGGGGCAGCTCTAGGCCCTCACGGGCAATGCGCCCCAACACAGGTATGGGTGCAGGCTCCTCGCTGTATTCCCCGTTGACCCACTTCTCAATCACTGCCCGCCTCTTGTCTTCTTCACTTCGAGGGGCCCGGGTCACCCCAGACTCAGGGCCACTACGTTCTTTGTCCTGGGGCTGCAATGGGCTACCCTCAGACTGGGAGCCAGCCTCTGATCCTTTCTCCACCACCACCTGGCGGCTCAGCTTGGCACAGATGGCATTGAGCTTCAGGCCGCCTTTGCGCTTGGCGGCCATTGGGGGCTTGCCTGCAGGTGGGTCGGTGCACCGGGTGCCTTCAGCTGCAGGGACGGATGGGAGCACTAAGGTGAGAGGCCTGTATGCCAAGGACAGCCACCCCCAAGTAGGTCTCCCTTCCCCTTGATTGATCACAGTTCTGTCAAACTGCCCTGAGACCGACCACCTGGCATGTGCTCATTTCCCATGCGTCCGGGGCTAGACTCACATGTCGCTCTACCCTCAGAGCCTGACATAGCACCTGGCATGGTGCTTCAACACAAAGGAATGAATGACTCTTCAAACATCAAAATCCCAGTGCCTGCTTCCTGGAAGTGTTTCCTAGATTTGTCTGGCCTTAAATAGCCCCTCTGGGAGGCAGCATGTCCTTTGGCACAGGAAGTGAAGGCACAGGCAGGTGAGGGGACTGGCGTGGGGTAAGGCTGGCAATGGCGTGGGGTTAGGCTGGCAATGGCGTGGGGTTAGGCTGGCAATGGCATGGGGTAAGGCTGGCAATGGCGTGGGGTTAGGCTGGCAAGCGGTAGTGCTGCACTGATGGCAACCTAGCTCTACTTATGAGAATCCCACCTCACCACCGGTCCCTGAGGAAGAGTCAGCTGCAGCTAGCTTCCAGCCTGTGCCAACCTCTTGCCTAGCTGACCCAGCAGCTCTTAGGGGGCACCTTCCCCACCTGAGTACCTTGTCCCCTGGCAGCTGTTCTGCCAGGTCAGGTCTCAGGGTCTGACTACCCTCTAGTTCCAACTTCTCACTAGATAGAAGAGCTTGCCCCCAGCTACTCAGGACCTCCCTAAGGCCTCCCCTTCCCGTTCACAGTCTTCTGTCATTCACAGCCCCCCAGACCTTCTCTGGTCATTTCCTATCGCTGCTTCCTTTCCCCAAGGCTCAGTAAGGACCACCTTACTCTTCGCAGTCCTCTGCCCACTCTTCCTACCCAAGACCTCCTTCCTCTGCTGCCTTGGCCAGCTACTTCATTCCTGGAAGGTCTGGCTGGGCCTGGGAAAATCGCTTCCTAACCCAGAGGAGTCTCAGGTTGGGACTAGTTAGATCCCTAGTGGAAAGCCCAGAAGCTGTAGATACAGCCCTAATCTCTAACACGACAGCCACCTGAGCAGCTGGAAAAGTTAGAGAGGCTACTAGAGTGCTGATGTCCCCACTCGCTGTTTAGCCTGCCCCCTGCCCTAGTTAAGTCTCCCCAGGGGTATACTGACAAGAACAAGGGCAGACACATACATACACATTTTGACCCACGCATTGCTCTGTCACTTGTCCATCCAATCCTTTTCGTGAGGTTCTACCTTGTGCCAGACCCTGTGGTATGGCCAGACACAGGGGAGTGGCTATGTGGAAGGTCTCAGCTCACACTACCTTTACATATTGGGGCACGGCCTATAGGGGTCAGAAGGCTATGTGGGGGGCTCTGCTCCTCAGCTCCTTGATCAGAAGGGGCTGTTTTGTGATGATCAAATACCATGAAAACCCAAACCCTGAGAGTCCACTGAGTGGCCACACCTGTGTCTGTCTAGAGGCCTCATGTCACACAAAGATGACTGCTTTGACTTATACGTATGGATTGCCCATCCCTCCATACATATGGTGCCCAGTGGCCCCAGATCCTTGCCTCGTCACGAGCTGATATGTATGGCTTTGCTTGGCCCAGAAGAAACTGGGTGACTCCAGCCTAGCCCACTGCTACAGAAAGGTCTGCTCAGTCCTCTCCCTATCTTCCCAGTCCAGAGACCACAACTTTGGGGTGTTGGGCTCTTGCCCAAGCCAGTGCCCTCTCTACTCGTGTTTGACCACAGCACCAGGTCTATGCGGCCAGTACACACCCCTAAACACCTACATGGGGCTCCTTCTCGAAGCCTATTGATAGGGTCCATGGTTACCACCGCATCCCACTTAGCCTCTGGACAGACCAGCAAGCTCTGTGATACCACATTTCCTCCAACAGGGGTGGCAAGCCTCACTTGGGCCCCTTAGTCCCATCTTGAATGGGGAAGAGACAGGCAGGAGTAGGGGAGCCTGCACTATTTTTACCAGGAGGTAAGCAGCCAAGTGTGTATGGCAGACGGCAAATGAATCTATAAATATTTATCCCAAGGAAGAGGGAAGCAGAAGCTCCCAAGGCTGCACTTGCTGCTGGTGACACCCCCTCCTTGGGTCCCCACCCATCCTGGAGCCTCCCTGAACTTCAGCACCCCCTCCACAGCACAACCCACCCTCTCTCCATCTCGGCTAAGTGCCGAGTCCCTGCCTAGGCCCCCACCAGCTGTGATGCAGCTGTGTGCCCAGGGCCCACCCCCAGCTCCAGGCCCCTTTGCTCCAGCTGACTCTCTGTACACCTGCCCTCCAGCTGCTGCTTTGTCCCAGCCCACCTGCCTTCCAGATGTTGCCCTCCCCTTGACTCTACTGCTGGTCCCAAGGGTGGAGTTGGAGGGGGTGCCTGGGCCTGGGACACAGGGGCAGAGGCTGAGGCACAGGCTTACAGTCCTAAGTACCAACGCGTGCAAGGTTGGGGAGGAAAGAGGATGGGGGAATACATGGACTGAGAGCTTAGCTGCCTGCCTGCCTGCCTGCCTTCCGGCCCTCATGGGGCCTTGCTTCCAGCCCCTCTATCAAGGCCCTGTGCCCTACAGACTAACATACCCCCCACTGGTCTGACCCCAGACTCCTGTCCATGTAAACATTCCTCTGACTTTCTTCCCTAAAATATAAACGCTGTGGCCAGGCCTCAATGGAAGGAAGCCATCCGTCCCCGGTCCTGTCACTGCCCCTTTCATCTCCTTCCCGCCACTAGCCTGCCCGCTGCTCTATTTACACTGGACACTTCCTCTGGGAACAATACTGCCCAGGAGGCAGGCTTGGACTGGAGGGTGGGAAGAGAGGGGACTCATGTTCTGCTCACCCAGAAACAGGCAGACTCAGGGGTGACAGTTGGGGTAGAGGAGGGGTAGCGGAGGTAGGCCTGGAAGAGTCCACTCCATCCCTGCAGGCTGTCTCTGACCTGTTGGCTCTGGATCAGTAGGGTGAATGCCAGGAAGTGGCACAGTATAGGTTATAGCCTGGCCCCTAAGGACAGAGCCATGAGCACAGGACCTGGCTCTGCCCCTTCTGAGCTCCAGGGCCAGGCCAGATCTCTCCTTAGAGAAGTGCCGCAGAGCTGCAAGGTGAGGGGGCACCTGTCTGTGTCAAGTACAGAGCCTGGGAAGTAAGAATAGGGAGGAGGCCACTGAGCCCTGAAAGGAGCAATAGGCAGATGTGATAGTATATTTGGTCCAACATACCAAGACCAGGAAAACTACTTGGCTGAGGAGAAACAGGAGGAAAAGGACAGGCAGGAGGTTTGGAGCTATTTTTTTTTTTAGCTGCCTCCTCAGCCCCTCCTTATCTCCCGAGGTCCCAATTCTCCTTATCAAGACTCAAAACTCAACAAGCCCCCAGAAGGCATCCAGGCTGAACAGACCCTACCAGGATGGGGGAAAGAAAGACACAAGTTGTCCACCATTTCAGCAGGAGCTCTTGAAGAAGCCTAAAGACACAGTTGAGCAGGTAAAATGATCATCCCATTTGACAGAGGAGAAAACTGATCCTGGAGCTTTAGACACTCTAAAACATGAGCACATGGTGCAAAGAGCTGCGACGGCTGGGCTTGATGCATCCCCATTAAAGCTCCAGGGCAAGCGCTGGGAGGTCCCAGGTCTCCCTGTAGGAGCTTCTTTAATCCCCTACCCCACTTCCTCCTCAACCCCACTTCCTGTTCCCATAACTTGGAGCCCCTTAAAGTGTTAACTGTGATGGGTAAAATGGTGCAGCAGATTGCTACAATAAATAATTTACTGATATTTATAAATATTCAAATCAGCCAGCTTCAGAAATCGAATGAAGGGAGGGCCTCGGGAGAAGGGCCTGATATGGCATGAATCTCATCATTCCCCCCAAGGCTGGGAAGGCCAGGGCTCCTGCCAGTTCTGGTGGAAAAGGGGGGTTCGGGGGCTGCACCTGGGCCCCATGTCCCCTAGACTCCCTGACCATGAAGTAGAGGCCTGGGGTAGCTGAAGGATCTGCTCCCTCCTCACCTGGTCAGGCCAGGCCCTCTCCTGCAGGCAGCTGGGCACAGGGGAGAAGAGGCGTGATGCCCACTGCCTTAGGGCTATGGGTCTTGAAGTTGCTGATCCTGCTGGGGCAGGGGCAGTCCCAGGGGGTTGGGCAGGACTCACCCCCCGCCCCCCGCCTTGTGAGTAATGTATTTCGTGGCTGGGCTGCCTGTCAGCCACCAGGCTCCGGTGCTTTATGGGCTCTGCTTGGTGGCTCTGAACTCCCTGGTAGGAAATAAAGTTCTCCCTGCGCGTCCCTTCTAAACATTTCACTCAGTGGAAACGGTGTTTAAGAAAAATGAGGACATATTTCTTCCTAAGGATGCAGTATCCCCTTTGGGCGGCCTAATGCCCGCTGTATATCAGAAGGTGGAGAAGCAGGGGCCAGCAACCAGTCCCCTGGGGTGGGGGTGCACTGGGGCCCTGCCTGCCTGTGGCCAGGACCTCAGGGGCTATGGGCACTGCTGGGTCACTCTGGCAGCTGTTGTTAACCCAGTGGCATGTGACAGCTAGCACCTCCTAACCTAAGTACCATGTCTACGCAAGAACACATGATGGGGCACATACCTTGGTATCCCTTAGTACCCCAAATGTTGATTGTGCTGTCCCCATTTCCAGATGAGGCAGCAGAGGCAGTGAGGTTGGTAATTGCCCTCAGTCACCCAGTCAATGTTAGAGTGCAACTCCTACCAGGCTCCTATGTCCAAGGTCACATCCTTCAACCCCCCACACACCTCCCACAGCTTTCTAACCAGCTGTCCTGGAGTCTCAGAGCCAGTGTACTGTTAGAGTTTCCCCCTTGCCACCTATGAAGAACTTAAACTTCATAGACCACAAGTTCCAATTTAGGGGGGTTGTATCTCAATACTGTGTTTGGCACTTCTAACAGCCCAGGCCCTGGGCTAAAATTTGAGGCTATGCTGTGAACAAGACAGGCAGCTTGGCTTATAACAAACAGTTAAAAGTGATTATAAGAGCCGTCACTGTGGCAAAGAAGGGTTACCAGGCACGTGGCCCCCTTACTTCCTTCTTCCCCCACTGTTCAGTTCATCTCCATCTGAACAATTCTCTCCCGAAGCTCTCACATCCAGGAACTGTCTCTTGGGACAGGGGTGTCCCCTTTTGGGCCCGATCCCATTCTTGGCTCAGGATACAGGGTTCTGAGTGTTTGTGGGAGGAATGAATAGCTGCTGCTTCCCTGGGGTTCAGGGCCCTCAACAGATCCGAGCTGGGGAATGGGCAGGGCTTGGTCACTGGGCCCCAGCTTGCCCCCCTTTGTTTATTTATTTATTATGATTTTTTTTTAGTTCAGTTAAAAGGTTTACTATCCAGACGCGTCTAAGTGGCCTCACTTAGCGTAAGTAACTCTATAAATCAGGGGAACTGTTAGCATCCACCGCACAGGCTGGCTATCAATCTCCCCCAGGTCACAGCCAAACAGGAAGGGGAGAAAAAAGAGAGTTGCCACCGCTGTCAGGTGCATTCTGAGAACTGATCGCAGGTTTTCAATAAGAGTAGACAGTTCTCCTAGTCTCTGAGCCATCTCTTCAGACCAAAACAGGGGAGATTTAAAACACACACACACACACACACACACACACACACACACACCCCTCTATAGTGGCACAATCACATTATATTCACGTGTGGGCCTACAGAGTGGCCTTGGCTCTGGAGAAGCTGTGTGGACTTGGTAACAGAACACACACACAGTTCCTGCAGCCAGAGGGAAGACACCCTTAAGGACTGACAGGGTCCCCAGGGCTATGAAGAGGATCAGCTTGGTCCATTTCTTCTCTGTGGCCCCCACTTCTGCAAACATGATGGAACTAAGCTTTTCTCTCTTAAGGCAGGTACTGGGCAGGGGTCAGAACTAAAGAGAAGGACAGGTGGCCCTTGCATACCCATCTGAGGCTCTCACCCACTGTGCCCCAGGCCCAGCACTGGGCTCCAGAAGGACAGAATCACCTAAATGGATGACCAGTTGCCATGCAGAGAACAGGAGATACGAGACTCAGGGTGACCTTCCGGTAGCAGCTGCAGCAGTGCCCCACCCTTCTACTGTGTAGGTACAATTGGGTGTCCACGTAGCCTGGACATAGGCTGGTATCCATCCCCAGTGAGGCCCCAGACCTAGAAGACGCTGTTAGCTGGGCCGTGCCAGTTACTGCAGTGAGGGGGCAGCTCTGGGTATCCTCTCTAGTTGAGAAACAGATACAGGCCAGGCAGCCTAAGGGGGAGACCTTCAGGGCCCACCCCCCTCCCTGCTGCCCCGAGGCCTCCCTGGCTCACCCGCCTGCCTACCAGCTGCATCTCTCCATGAACTCTATTTCTCTTTCCTCTCTGAAAACAACTGAGCTGTAAATACTGTTTAACCTTCTCCCCCCCCTCCCCACCACCACCCCCTCCCCTCTGCACTATAAAAACACAAATATGCCATAACTCAGCCGGCCCGGCCGCCCAGCCTCCAACATGCCCCGCGCCCGGGCCTCTCAGGAAGGTCATTACAAACGACTTTCCGATTCACTGCTCCTGAAATAATTTTGTGTATTAAAACCTGAATCTGCACTTTCTGGGGCCGAAAGCCTCGCTTAATTATGGCGGGTGTCCTTGGGACGGACAGTGATCCTTCACTCTCCAGCCCGCACTCCAGCCCTCCGCCCGCCAGCCCGCCCCCCTCCCCGGGCCCAATCTGTTTTCAAAGTGTGTCTGTCCTTTATTAAATTGTTTTCTTTTCCACATTATCAGTTGCCATGGAGACCTCATCTCTCGGATTATTTGAATTTCATTATATCTATTGATTTGGGAGCATTTCATCTTTTTTATTGTTTTTCTGTCAATTTTCAAAACGAATAACCATCTAATTTGCGTCAGTGCTGATTATGTTTGTCCCTCAATAGAGGTCGGCAGCTGCGCTGGGGAAACAAATCAATGAAAAACCATCATAAAACTCCCCACTCCGGTCTCCAGGATGTGTGGGTGACATTCCACGCCTGCGAGAGACACACTCATCAGCTCCAACTTCGACTACGGTGGCGGCAGCTCCGCTCCGTCCGCCTCCTTTGGCCTTAATATTTAATTTCGCGATTTGGGGCATTATTAGTGGTGTTTTTATTAGCGCGTGTGCATGTGAGTGTTTGGTGGTGGGCTGGCTGTTTCATTAATTTGTGGGTGAGGCAGGGAAACCCCTGAGGAAGGTAGGACAGACTGCGTTTAGGGTGTGGTGGGAAGTGGGGAAAAGAGGGGGCACCCCAAGGAGGGGACGGGAGCCTGGGGACCAGGAGGGCCCTGCGGAGGGGCTGAGAAAGGGGGACCAAGCGAAAGGGAGGAAGAGGGAATTCAAATTGCTTACTTTGTTGTTTTTTTTTAAATAATTTATGCAATTTTAAGCATTTATGTATAAATTTTTTAATAAGCCACCCTGGAGCAGGATGGCCATTAACATCCCAACGTCCTTCTGTCCAATGGGCTGGCGGGGAGGATCAATTTCTGAGAGTACTCTCCCTTTTTATGACATGATAAAATGCTTTTAAAGCAACTTACACAAATATGGAAATTTTTTTCTTTTTTCTGTCCCCTCTTGCTTCCCCTAACCCTTCTTATTCACCAGGGAGGGAGGGGCTGTTCGTGCAGGTGTGCATGCAAACACACACACACACACACACACACACACACACACACACACACACACACGCGCACGCACGCACACGTGTATACACACACACGCACACACACACACACACACAGAGCCCTCAGCACTGTCTCTCCTGCTGGGGAGGGGGCTGAGAGGGCTGGCAGGGAGACAACCCCAGTTCTAACTGGAACTGGCCGCCTGTCCTTCTAACAAGGGCATAAACTTTCATTACCCATGCACGCAGTCAAAGACAATTTAGGGAAACGCGCTGCTCGGAAAAGGAAAACCTCAGCGTTTCGTAGCCCACACAGTGACCACCATCTGGGGGCTGTCCATTTAGTCTGAGGGCAACCAGGACCTGAACCTCTAGCTCTGCCCCGCCCAGCAGGGAGCAGGGCAGGGCCAGCTTCCCTGTGGTGCCTTCAGTAAGAGACAGCCAGAGCAGGACAGGCAAGCCCAGAATGCAAGGGTCTCCTTACTCAGCTGGACTGGACTGTGCTGGCCTTGCCTCGGACAGAAGCTAGCCCCCTTAATTTTGTCCTTCTCTGAGGCCCCTTCATTAACACCAGCCAGGAGCAGGCCCCTGAGGGTGAACACTGGTCTCTTTCATTTTTACTCTAAGGCTAGGAATAAAGCCAAAGCTGGGCTGTGCGCAGAGACAGACAGACAGATGGATCAAAGAAAGAGAAAGCAGGGAAACTGGTCCTAAGTTGTCCTGAAGTCTTACTAGGAGCTCTAGAGATGCTTAGTACAGGTGCTGTCCTTAAGTGTCTCCAATTGGGAAGCAGGTATGTGGCATAACTGACTAGATTAACTGGGGCAGCAGCTGCCATCGTCTTCACTCTAGGCCTTGGAGCTAGAGGGGGGCAAGCCATTCGAGAAAGGCAGCAGGTATCCCCCATCCCCAGAACCCAGGGTGACCCTGACCTCACCTCCTAGGTGCTCATGATGGAAGGAGGAACCTGAGAGTGAGTCCTGGTCAAGTCCTCTCACCAGTTGATGAGGACCATCTCAGATCCCAAAGTGGGGCCTGACTCCCTTCCTACCCACCCTCCTGGTATGTGTAGCCTTCTGAGATAAGACTTGCCCTCTCTTAAATGTTTGCCATTTTAAGCAAGTTTCCTCTGCCCTGGACCTCGGTGTCCTTGTCTGAAACACAGTGTGTTGAAACAATGATGTCTGGCACAGAGGCACTACCTCACATGGCCCTGCCTGCCTCTACCCAGGTCAGGCCTCCTGCACCCCATCTACAGAAGCTGGACTTTCTCCTTGTTCCTTACCTGCCCAGGCTCTTTCACCCTGGAGCTCTAGGCTCCCTCAAAAGACACCCCTCTCTGAGCCACTGTGCCTGCCAAGCTCCATCCCAGCTCTATCAGCAGGTGCCCGGTAGGCAGCCCAGGAGGGCCCCACATCTCCTGACCCTCTGCTGTGACAGCAAGGGAGCTACCCTGGAGAGGCCAGGCCACCCTGAGCCCTTGGTAGGGCTCGAGGGGAGCACCCACCCCACTCCTTTTCTGTGCTCAGATTCCCCCCAACTGTCATTAAAATAACAAGTTTCTGTTACAATCTAAACATTCCCACATCGCATAAAGGGTTATATTACACCCGAGTCACTCCCGGCCCGTGTTTGCACAGAAAAGCTCACGGCAGGTCCCCCCTCCTGACGAAGTGACTTATTAAAGTTTAAACAGTAATTAACAGAACAATAAAAATAAAGGGATGTTTGGGGAGTCATAGCGCACACAGGGTTTTTGGCAGTGCCAGCAGTTTTTCAGTGCCCTGCGCTGGCAGCAAAATGTGACTGTGAAGCCAGGGGGGACGGAGGACGGGCCAGGGTTGAGGCAGGGAAACTTGAGGCCTGATGGATAGGAAACTGAGGACAGACTGGAGGGAAAGGATGATGGTCTAGGGTAACAGGATGGGTGCATGGGGGCAGAGAAGACAGTATGACACGACAGGGAACAGGACAGCCTGGAGGGGGCTTTTGTGAGGCCAGGAGGGGTGATGTTCAGGTCAGGCCTCGCCCCAGGCATTTCCAAAAGCCCAATGCCTGGTCACATCTAGCCAACTCCAGTAGGGACCTGACTAGAGAAGACTTGAGGTCCCTTGCACTGTGGATATTAGGAGACCCTAAAGTTAATGATTCCTAGGACTGGACCCCCTGCGATTCTGGGCTTCTCTCCCGGTCAAGCAAGTACCTCCCTTAACCCTATCCCTAGCTCCTGTGGCAAGGTACTCTGGGAACTCTCCTAAAGTACTGGCCCTTAGTAAGCAGGAGTAAGTGTTCAGTACAGAAAGCTTTCTTCCAGCTGCTCCTGGGGGAGGGAGACCAGCTAGCCTAACTTGTGTCAGGCCCCACCTAAAGGGAGAAAGGACCCAGAAAGCTAGGTCAGGCAGGGAGCTGGTTAAAACCAGAGCACCGTGGGGCTAGCAGGACTGCCAGTTATCCTCTTCCTCACCTGCCACAAAGTTCTACGGGAAAGGGTCAGATTCACGGAGGTAGGGGAAGCAGTCATGGAGAGCTCAGCTGGGAAGGGGCACTGGAGAGATGAGGCTGGCACCTTAGTGTTTTCTTCCTCAAAGCCTTGAGGGCCAGAGAAAAGGCTGTAGCAGGACTCCAGGTTTGCCAGGTGACAGATATCAAAGTACTCCCGGACTGGTCCTTGACCTCCAGACCTAAGCTTCCCTCCTACTCTTCCCTTTCCCAGACTTCCTGCATCCCCACTGCTGTAGGCCCAGTGGAGGGAAGGCATGTCCTCACCCAGGGTTGGCTTCTGATCTTAACATCCAGTGCCCTCATCCTGTCTTGCTGCCATGTCTGCCCCCTCGCATCCCTGTCCTTCTTCTCCAAGGAGAGCCACTGCAGAATCAAACTTCTCTCCTCATCACACAGGATTTGTTTGAAAAGTCAATTTTCAGTACAGTATCTTCAACATACACTCTTCCCACTCAGGCAAAAAGTGATCTCGCCGGCACCACGAGACCATGAGGAGGCCTCTCCTTCCTCCTCTGAGCAAAAGAGTCTCCCTGTTCCCCATCTTATGCTTTTACATCTCCCTCTGTGCCTCAGTGGGCCAAGCCTGCCTAGGGCTACCCCAAGAGCCTCCCTCTACCTTGGCACCTATTATCAGCAGCCCTAGACAAACATCAAATCCAGAATCAAGGCCTTTACCTAAGGACAGAGGCTCCTTCCAGCCTCTCATGCAGGCTCCTGGGCTGGTCCCTCCACATCCCAAGGGCACAAGCTGTCTGGAGTAGCTATGAGCCATGCATACACAGGTAAGAGGCTGGGCTGGGGCCAGACTCTCTCTAGCCCCTTACCTTTTGAGAGCTGGATCCTAGGCAGTTGATGGGTACAAAACACAGGGGCTCTGTCTCTGGCTGGGCCCTGTGGGCACAGGCAGGAAGGGAGTTGCAGGGTTCCAGAGACCTTAGTACCACTTGGATTCCACGCATGTGCAACTGTACCCTAGGACCTGCACCAGGAACTGAACTTTTCTCTCCTCTTTCTGGGTGAAGTTTTGGGGGACTTCATCCCCCCACTCCCAGTGATTCATAATGAGGGAGAGTGGAGGCTGGAGCAGAGAGCTCAAAGGGGACAGGTGACGTTTCCCCAAGCCTCCAGCTATCATGCTTTCTGGGGAGCCAGACTGGGAAGAATGACAGGCACTTACACTCCTTCAGTGCTGGAGGAGGCCGACTGAGTCACCATGGCCCAGAGCAGGGCTAGGGGTGGGAGGCACCCTCAGGGGCAGGGGAAGCACTAGTGGAAGGGCAGGCCACAGAGTTAACACTAAAGTAGCACTACGGAGGGCAGGTGGGGCAAAGCCCTTCTAATGAGTATGTTCTACAGTGGACAAGTGGGGGACTGCTGTTTGTTCTAATAGGCTTCTAGGGTCCTCTGCCTTCTCCATGTTCCAGGGGCACAGGCAAGGAGTCTGGGCTGGACAAGGAGCTCCTGAAAGGAGGGAAGCCTGTACTCAAGTTCCATGTGCCTTCTACCTGAGGGTATAGCTACCAGGCTGTCTTAGATCTGTGCCAAATTTCAGAACTGCAAAGGACCTGAGGCCTGAGAGGTGGAGACATCTGGTGAAAGCTGGGGTCACTCAATGCCCAGGACCACACAGATCAAGGGACCCAAGTCCCACTCTGAGTCCTCTTGTGTTTATCAGACCAAACTGTTACCCTTTTCTGTTTAAAGAGGAGCCATCTACAACTTTGAAGATCGGCTGCTCCAGGGTCTTTTCTTGGTTCCCACACAAATTCCCTGATGCAGAGGATTCAAGCCACACACTGGCCCACCTGGGCAAGAACCCTAAGAACTCTGAGCAGAGCCTCTGGGGTACCGGGTACAGGGCTGGAAGTCTGGTACTCTACCTCTTCAAGGACAGGATGAGTGAAGGCTGGCTCTGTGTCCTGGTTTATCCACTGGAAATGAGGAGGCTGTGATGGTGGGAGGGGGCTTTCCTATTGCAGGGACTGAGCTTCCCCCAGTCCTTGGGAGTTGTGCTGGGAAAGAGAAGTAGGACAGACACTGTCCTGGAATCAGGAAAAGGGTCTGGGACAGACAGGCCCTGGATAGTAAGCACAGCCCCAGAAGAGGTGGGGAGGGCAGCTTGTGGCAGAGGGTGTTGTGGAAGACAGCATCCTCTCACTGTCTCCACAGCTCAGAGCCTCAATCCCCTTACTGAGGCCAATAGCGACGAGGACATGAGGGGACTAATTTAGGAGTATTTTTAAAACTGTGGCCCTGGTGGAGGGGTTTAGCAGTTGTCAGCCATCTGGAATAAGGGATTACAATCACCTCCCTAATCCTATATTCCCTAAACCCTAAAGCTGGTTACAGTGTAGGAAGAGGCAGCAGGTGGGTGGGGGTAGGAATGGCTGTTCCAGAAAGGGGCAAAGCCCAGAGAGGTGCCCACAGTCTTGACGGTACTTTCCGTTCCCCTTAGAGGGTGCCCAGGCCTGGGGCATGGGCCAAGGAGCCCAGTGTACTCAGAACCCACTCAGCTCCCCCACCGCTCACGAACACTCACTCCCCAGGCCGCGCCAGCTCGCGCAGGGGCCGTCAGGTAAATTAGATCTGAAAGCTGACAATTTCTGACCATATTTCCTTGATTATTTCAAACAAATGCACAGCAGCCGCTGTAAGGAGATTAAAGTGACATAAACGTCCCGAGTGGGAGGGGGAGGGCAGAGGATTCAGGTCACCCCCATCCGTCCCCCGCCTGACAGACGCTATATCGCTATCCAATCCAATAAAAAATCCCCCCCTTTTGCTTTAATTAATTTTACAGCTAGCTTGCTTAATTACTTTCAATCAAAATCCTCCTGCCATCGCAAAATTAGAGATGGTTGAGCTCCATTAGCCTAAATTCTTCATTTCCATATAGAAAAGAGGCTGTCTGCAGAGCCAGCCTGGGCCCCTGGCAGGACAGACGTCCGTCTGCCTGCCTGCTTCCAGCCAGCCCACTCGCTTCCATTCTCTGGCCTCTGTATGTCCCCTCATTCTTCCCTACCACTGAGCCTTAGACATGAGGGTTCAGGTGGTATGTCCTTCTCACTGTCCCCCAGCTCTTTCCCAGAATTCATGTAGACTTCAGGGTTGGGCTGAACTAAAAGGCAGGGTAGGCATGAAGCTTTGAACCAGGGGCATTGCTTCTGTCGAGAGGAATGGCTGATCCTGGATCCCCCTTCCCTGTTGTTTCTTGACAGAGCCTCAGGCCCTTGGTTACCCAAACAGATCTTCTGGGCCCTCTGTGCCACCAAAGAGCTCTTAGTAGGACCTGGACATTCCCACTCTTAGAGTTCAGCAAGTCTGTACAGACTGTGGAACCAATGTCACCCAGAGTTCCCTTTGCTGACTCTGGACTGGACTTTCTGCTCACTATCAGAGCCACCGTGGGGCCAGCTGTCGCCCTGGCACAAGGCAACAGAGCAGCCCCCAAAGACTAGTGTTCTCCAGGGGGGCCCACATGGGCCCTTCCCTCAAAGCCACAGTTCCCAGCCTGCAGCAGCTGCCCCTCCATCCCCATTCTGGTTGGTGGTTAGGGGGTCTGGGCTCTGTCCAGATCCTGTGCTGTACTGGCTGGCTCCCTTCTCCTCCCCTCCACCTGCCTCATCCTCACAGCCCCAACCCCAGCTCCAGAAGTTCCACTTCAGGTTTTCTATGCTACAGCCCTGTTTGTCACCACAGGGTCCAGCCCAACCTGAGCTCCAGCTGATTAAGGATCTGCAACAGGATGTAGGGATTATAATAAAACCTGGCTTTGGACCTAGAGGGGTAGTAGGCCAAGTCCAGACTCTAGAACTCCCCTCCCCTCCTCTGCCCCCTAGCTCAGTTGCCAAATGAGGACCCTTCAGGGGGTCCAGCTTCAGCTGGTGTCAGAAGATGGCATTAAGGGATCCAGTCCAAGCCTGTCAGAAAAGCAGGGCAGACAGGGAAAGGGAGTGATGGCTGAAGTCTGCCTTGGACCCTTTACACTCTTCTTGGGTCCGGAAGGCAGCCTGATACCCCTCAGGAAACCAATGTTAGGGTGTGCTGGGCCTGGGCAAAGGCAGAGTCCAGTAGAGAAGAAGGGTTCCATGGGCTCCGTGAGACCCTTCCATGCAAGAGAACATATGGCTGCCCTAGTGCTATGTCTGGAGAGTCCTGAGGTACGTGGCCAGCTTTTGGTGGATGAGAAGCTGAACCTGAACCTCCGGGGCCTGTCATTCTGGACATCAGAAGCCCATGCATCCATCCCATGCTCTTCTCTAGTCTTGCTCTAAGATATTAACAGCCCTTTTCCTCCTGGTTTGCAGAGTTTCTTGACGATATCCTAAGTCTCTTCTGGCCCTGGGGATCCTGAGAGGATGGTTTAAGGTCTCGAGAGCTAAGAACCTAACAAGGGCAACACACAGAACCAAGTACTTCACAACCCCTGAGAGCAGAGGGAAGGTAACTATGAGTTCAGAAGGTTCCTGGAGTTCACCTGTCCTGATAAGTCCTAAGGCAGGGCAGGGAAGGAGACACAGACATGGGGCTCTCCTGGCTCCTTTTCTTTCTCCACCATGCCTGTCACATGGGCCTATATCCTCTCTCTGACCTCCTCATCTGTGACACATCACCAAAAAGACTAGGAAGTGGGAAAGGCAGTCTATGGGTGCTTGCTCACTTCTTGGTGTTCTCTATCAACTGAGGCAGGATGCACCTCACTCCCATTCTACCCACACCACCATACATGGCCCAGGTTGGTGGAGGTAGATAGGAACACAAGTTCAGGGCCCCAGAGATCAAAGGATGTCACTACAGGATGGCACAGCCCAGAGTCTACTCCACAGCAGCTGGCACCTGTGGGGCAGCATATTCCTCTTCCCCAGGCCTCAGAACATTGGCCCCTGAGCAGAGGTAACTCCTTCAACTCTGGGTCTGGCCTCCCTTCTCTTAGTTTTCAGAGGTCCCAGTGGCAACATCACTTCTTCTGGAAAGCTCTCTGGATTGACCCCTCCCTCTGTCCTCTTCACTGAGCCCTGTTCTTGTTTGTAGCTCTTCTGTGTAACAGCTCATTATCCATCTACCTCACTAGACCAAGAGATCCATGGGACAGAACTGCTGTTCAACACAGTGTCTGGCCCAATAAATATTTACTAAAATGAACACAGAAAGCTAAGTGCTTCTTCAGTTCACTAGGGCAGAGCAGGGACCCAGGGAGTGGCCTGACTTCTGCACCAGATCCTGCCTAATTCTAGGAACCTTTCCTGTCTGCCAGGGTGGGGACTCCCTGGGTAGGGCTGAGCTGACACTGGGAGTCTCTCGTCCTCCTCAGCCCCAGGCTCACCTCCAAATGCCCAAATGTTTGCAGGGCTCTGCCCAGAGAACAAAGGAGGTCCCAGTTGTTCCAGCATTTCTCTGCAAGAGGAACAACTGTTGCTGGCCAGTCCTCTGTGAATAAACCCAGCAACTGTTTGCAGTGAAGTACAATTTTCCCCTTCCACCTTTTGTTCGTGTCCCAAAAAGGAGAAAAGGGGATTGGAAGAAAAAAAAATATGGGGAAAAATCCCATACCAAGCCCTCCAATCTCCCTACGCCCGCTCTCAAGTCTGTCTGCAAATGTTGCAAGCACAAAGAGAACATAGGGCAGCCACCTGCTGTCCCGGACAACTGGGACAGCCGCAGCTAAGGGACAGGCTGTGAGATCAGGACCCAAAAAAAGGAGGTGAGAGAGTGAAGGGCAAAATGGGGGAGGAGTTGCAGAGAGGTACCACGAAAGATTAAAAGAATGGAGGACCGTGTCTGACAGCCAGGACCCACAGGTACAGAGAGGTGTGAGGACCAGGGCAGAGAAACAGAAGACCCAGAAGGCCTCTGGAGGTCAGGTGGAATGGGATGGCAGGGGGCTCTCTGGGGCAGTGGATGAGATGGGGGTGGTGAAGAGGGAGAGAAGTTGACTGGAGAAGAGGGAGCGAGGTCTATTAAAAACCTCTCAGTGCATAACACAAAATGTCAGGGTTTATAGCTTCATTCTTGGCTTTGCCGGGACTGAGAACCCTGAACAGAAATGTCACCGCTTGTCATGTTTAATCACCTGCTGTTTGTTAACACCTTCCCTGCAAGGAGCCTGTCTCAATCTGCCCCTGGGCCCCTGAGGGACCTGGAAACTGAAAACATCCAGGCTTCTTCTGGGGGGGGGGCTCTTAGGCCTGCCTCGTGTTCCGAGGGAGGAGCTGCCTTCAGCTGTACCTGCAGACTCCCAGGAAGACACAGAATGACCCTTCTGACCAAGAGGGCTGTGACCTCACTGATGTGGGATGGTGAACTTGGTGTGGCAAGGGTGGGCACTTCTCAGGTAAATGCCACCTCCTGCCCTGCAGCTTAGCCCACCTGCTGCTTCAACCTGAGGGTCAGAGAAAGGAGAGACTGGAATTCACCATGTCTGCCTGAACATCAACAGCTACAGAACATCTACTGATCCACCCTCCTCCCCTACTCTGATCCAATCACACCATCTGTGGTTCTGGCTTGGCTCCCTCTTCAAGTACACTTTCTTGGGTTGTTGACTAGGAATTCTCAACCCTACTGCTCCATAACTTCTTCCTCTGGGCTGGGATAGGTATAGAGAACACAGGTGGACAGGCCAGTTGAGCTCCACAAGTCTTCCCAAGAACACAGAGTTGCTCCCTACTGTCTAAATCAGTGTGGTCAATTCTGGAAAAGAAATCAGTTCCAGGCCTGGAGAGATAGCTCAGCGGTTAAGAGCACTGATTGCTCTTGCAGAGGACCTGGGTTTGATTCCCAGCACCCACATGGCAGCTTTGAACAACTCCAGTTCCAGGGGAATCTGAAGCCTTCTTCTGACCTCCGCAGCACTGCATGACACAGGCGCACTCACATACATGCAGGTAATACACTCATACACATAAAATAAAAATAATAAAATATTTTTTAAAAAAAGAAATCAGTTCCTCTCAGACCTACCCAAGCAAAAATGGGGGCAAACGCAGTCCAGGCTCTAGGCTAAGGCCCCACTCCAGTAGACACGTGTCTGTAAAGCAACCAGTTTGCTCTGTGTAGTCTGCCAGTTCTGGTAGCAACAGAGGCCAGTGGGACCCTGCTCCTGTACTGACTGAAGTGGTCTATCAGTGAGTCGGGTAAAGCAACCCCATCAGTCCTTGCCTCCAAGTTTTTGCCTTCACAGAAGCACATCACACGAACACACATCTGCAGACCTGTCTCCTAGGAGAACATAGCTCATTTAGAATGCTTCCACAAGTGCTCTGGTCTGGTTTGCTCACTTCTGTTTCACCAGGGACAGGTAAAGGTTTTCCACCCTGGCAGTCTTCTCAGCTGACAAGGGGAGAGCCCTTTCTTAGGAGTTGGGTAGTATGAAGGCCTAGAGCAAAGGACGCTTTCCTACAAACACTTAGCACGCATTTACATCAACCACTACGTTGTAGGGTGTGCTCAGGGAAGTATCCACAGGTGACAAGTGGGATGTAAAGGGGACCCAGAGCCATTCAGTGACATAGGCAGAGTAACATATGAACACTCAGGGCTGTAAGTTTTATAATTTCTCCTTGACACTGTCATGTGGAATGGTCCTCAGGGAAGTCTGCTTTTTCCTTGGCAAGGAAGTCCTATACTGTATCCGTGTCCTGGCTCTCAGGGACAAATGTGGCAGTGACTATGGGTCTCCTGTTTCCTCACCTGTGTTTTTTCAGTGACATAGGCAGAGTAACATATGAACACTCAGGGCTGTAAGTTTTATAATTTCTCCTTGACACTGTCATGTGGAATGGTCCTCAGGGAAGTCTGCTTTTTCCTTGGCAAGGAAGTCCTATACTGTATCCGTGTCCTGGCTCTCAGGGACAAATGTGGCAGTGACTATGGGTCTCCTGTTTCCTCACCTGTGTTTTTTTCTCTCTCTCTCTCCCTCCCTCCCTCCCTCCCTCCCTCCCTCCTTCCCTCTCTTCTTTTTAGTATTAGAGATGGAACCCAGGGCTTTGCACATTCTAAGCAAGCACTCTACATCTGAGCTACATTCTCTCCCACCTGTGAAACAGGAAACAGGCAGATTTCTTGTCTTTTTCTAAGAGAACTGATGAGAGAGATGGATCTTATGTGTGGTATTCTCTGAGTCTCTCAGAAGGAAGGTGCTGGGTAGAAATTCAGGGGACACGTGAGGTCATGTGGCTCATGTCTTCCCCCATGTCTCCAGGCAACATCTTGTCCTGCCTGGGTAGCATATGCACACCCACCTGAGGACTCATGCACCTAGCTGAATGCAGCTGCCCACAGAGCAAGCCTTGGTCAAGGCAGAGTGGTCTCAAGTGGAACCAGTTATAAGTTACCCCTTCTGTACTGGACATATGTAGCTCTGGAGGTCGCTAGCTTCTCTAGGACCTGAGGGAGGAACAATATCAAGCAGTCTACACTCTAGCCTCCAATCAAGGCTGATGCTGGTTTATGTGGGACTCAGGATTCATAGGATGTAGATCTTTCTAGTCCCAGGTAAACTGGGGTAGTTGATCACCTTACTTTAAGTCACTATGTTGTTGATTACAGGGTTCTAACAGGTAGATATACTCTCCAGACTCTGTGAGGTACCTGCTCCTGAGGTCCCTTTTCCTAGGGGAACTTAAGACTTGGGGCCTTTTCATGGCTCTGGGAGTCAGACCTGAACCTCTCCCACTGGGGACTTTGAAAGCTCATCCTCATCATGGAGAAGTTCTGTGGACACACATGGAACATATCATCTACCTGAGCAGACCATGATGTAGCCCAAGAGGATTTCAGAAGTGGGGCCCGGCCTGGGGTGTGGGAGCTTCCAGGTCTACAGCTGGTGGGTCTGAGACCTCGGATTTATCAGATGAACATGCCTCCCGGCCAGGCCGCCTACTATAAGCCTTTCATTAATTTACTATTAGATGGGAAATTACTCCTCACCCAGGAATATAAGTTTTCATCTTATTTTAAGTTGGATTCTTAAAGCAATTACCAAGGCATCTGGCGATGACTTCACCGCACTCGCCGAGCCCTGGAGGGGAAGGGCAGTCCTGAAGCTGTACAGGCCCTGCTCAGGCCCTAAGGGGCGCTGAGAGGACTTGGAACCCCAACCCCTGTCCCTGGTCCTGGGAGGGCAGTGGGCACACTGTGATCTCTGAAATCTGCTGTTTGTGAAGAAACTCCTTTCAGCACCACCTGCCCCCCTGAACCCGCTGGTGACAGTTGCCGAGAGCTTCGGCAGCTGGTGCCTCGGGAGCATTTTCTATTTTTAATTGTTTGATCGGAATATTAACTCATCTAGGCCCATTCCCAAGGCACAGTTCCCAGCCAAAGGGTTTCCCTATTTCCCATACCTTCTTTCTCCCCCTCTCTTGTCAGAATCAACTTTGAAATTAATAATCGGAGACACACAGGCCTTTGTACATTTTCAGGGGATTACAGGATGGGAGAGAGAAAGAAGGCAGGCTCCTCACCAACCCAGAGACACCTTAGAGCTGGTCTTGGCCTTCTGCACTCCCTGAATATTGATCCTGGGCTCCAGGGCAGCGTGGCTGGTCCAGCACCCAGAGGCAACAGCCACTTCGATGCCATCCACAGCCTTCCTTAGCTCTCCCCCCACCCTGACGAGCACAGCTCTCTCTGACCAACCTTGAGGGGGAGCAGAAGGCTAGACATACAGGAAGGCCCCAGAAAGGGGGAGGGGAAGACTTCACACTGGGAGAGATTCACGTGCTCTGGGTCCAAGAGCAGCAGGGCCAGGAGTCTGACTTTTGTCATAGCTTTTCAGCATCCACTTTTGAGAAGAAGGGAGCCCCTGGGAAAGTCAGCCAGCAACTTCTCTGTAGGCATCACTAGGACGAGTCACACAGCCAGGCTGCATGGTGTGTCACTTGAGCTAGGGATAGACCACTGCTGGGAAGAGTCTGTTGGGAACAAATCTGGCCCTGTGGCCTCCACCTGACTCCTTCCCAGGAAGGGTCTCCCACCCAGCACGGGGGCTCCTGGCCTCTTGGCCCTCCTCTCCCCAGTGCCCTTGGTTCCCACTGTTATGCTCTTCTCTCTCAAGGTCACAGGGCCGTCTGCACCAGGAATATTTACTCACCAGACTGGCCCTGTTAGCAGCACTCACCACAAATATGCTTTCTGATAAAGTTGGCAGAAAAAAATTCTAGAGCTCAAAACAATGTCAGAAATTAGCCCCCACCCCCACCCAGGGAGGGTGAGGTGAGGCCTGGAAACAGGTCTGGGGACAGTCCTGGGGGAGCTTTTGTTACTGTCTTCTCACTTTGCTCCTTCCTGGTTTACCTCCAACATACAGCCTGTTGCCCAGGAGACCCGGGGGTTTGGGCTGAGGACTAAGCTGAATACTGAGTCTTGGGGAACAGTCTTCTTGAGGACCAGACCAGGCGGCCTCATACCTTGGCCGCTCTCTGGGCCGTCTCACCTCACTGAGCCCCCTCCCCCGCCCCGTCCTCTCTGTGCACATGGGCTTTAATGTTTTTATTACCTGTTTGACTCGCTGCCTTATTGCTTCTCCCCTTAATGGGGCCGTAACCGTGGAAACGAGGAATAAACGGCCACCAGAAAATGAGATGATTAAACAGGTCACCCTGGCAAACAAACTCAGCTAAGGAACCTCTGGGGGTGGGGAGGGCAGGCCACCTCCCCCCTCCACCCAGAGCCAGAAGGTCACCAGGGCTGCCCACATGCCCAGGTCCCTGAAAGGACTGGGGCAGGTGCAGTGGGGCGCCCCCTGCTGGCCAGTGGAGCACCCCATCTATCCTCAGTCACTCTGGCCTTCAGGTTTGCTGTGGTCTTGGGGGGTTCTTGGGCGGAGAGGAAAGTGACGACTGTGACTACAGAGAAGATGCACTTTGGGGTCTGGTGACACAGGATTCCAGCAGTCTCTCTGCCAGCCTCATGGATGATCTTGTTTGCTCACTAAAGTAGAGATTCCCCCAACCAAGGCTCTACCTGGCTCCCTCCTCCAGTCTCCTGCTCTCATGGGGTCCCCTTAATTCAAGGACAGATCTATATAAGAGAAACTCAACTCTGGAAGGTTCCTTGTGGGAATCCTTGGTCTCTGGATCCACGAAAAGTATCTGTTTCTTCTCTCTCCGTCACTGCCAAAGTCAGAGTGCCTAGGCCTCAGCCAAGGAGAACCACAAAACAGGGCTTTAGAAAGGTCTCAAAAACCAAGTACTTAGGGCACTGGCAGAGCCTGTGGGACCAGAGGAGGCCCCAGAGGACAGGCCTGGAGATGTTCTAAGAACAGATCCCACAGCCTCTCTGATACAGCACCAGCACCTTACCATAGGGCCACAGGTCTGAAGCTATGCTCTCTGGGCTGGTCCCTCTTTCTGGCCTCCCTTGCCTGTACTGGGAGAGAGTTGGAGGGGTTCTGGCTTAGAGAACAGACATCCTGGAATGAAGTGTGTGTGGCAGAAGGCAAACTAGGGTAGATGTACCAGGGAGAAAGCAGAGGGGAGGCCACTGGCTACTGTTCCCCCGGACAGCTGCTTGGCCTCCTACTCTGGGCCCATCCTACTGCATTCCACGGTCATGGCAAGCCGCTGCTGTCCTTATGCCCCCTTGCCCTCTCACATCATCCCTGACTCCAGCCCATTCCTTCCTGGAAACCAGGCTCTAGGAGCTCTTGAGGAGCTAAAACCAAGATCCCCAGGGAATCAGCCAACATTTCCTGCCTTCCTCCTTCTGCCCCACTCAGAAGCTGGGCAGGCACTTGGGGGAAGAGGAACTTCCATCAATCAATTGCACCAGCACTTATGGTGGGAAGGCAAGAGCCCCGGCCCCATACCAAGTACTGGGAGGAGATGTCAACACAACAGCTAATGGTCATGTCTAATGGTCAGCATTAGGAGCTGCTGTAGCAGAAGAAAACAAGTCCCTGGCCTTGGCCTCCTGCGGACACAGGCACATGAGCAGGAGTGCTGCCCTGGCACACCAATGTCATGGGTATAACGAGATTCTCAGAGTAGCAGGCTCTAGCCAGCCTCTTATCTCCTATCTCTTTCCACGGCCAACTGGGTGTGAGGCTGGCAAGGTGTTTGTGTGTGTGTGTGTGTGTGTGTGTGTGTGTGTGTGTGGTGGGGGGGGAAAGGTGAGGAGGAAGGGCCTGCCTGCCAGAGCCAGGTGGCCTGGCCAAAAGGCAGAAAAATGTGGTTGCACAATTGCAGGTAGCTGCTCTCAGAGGTGAGTGAAGAAGCTAGGGAGAAGTCTAGAAGACTTTGGTGGTGGGACCATGCCCCTAAGGCCACTCTTCCATGGAGCTCCAAGTCCTCACTCCCAGCCCTTCTGCTTGGTGTGTGAAGACACCAGCTCTTACACTGCACATGGTCTGCAAACTGGGGGGACTAGGCACCCTGTGTTTCTGTACCTCCCACAGCAGAAGTTCTCCCCAGAGATTCACTGAATTGCAGCCTCACGACCTGCCGGGGGGCTCTTCCATGACACGGAACCTGTGTTCTGAGAGCCTGAGGTATATAGTCAGTCAGACAGGTGTACACTAGACTACCAGCCTGCCACCTTTCCCAGGCCACCTAGTGAGGCAGTTCACCCAGTTAATTCTCTACACGTCAGGACCACTGACCTTCAGCCTTTTTTTATTCTTGCTGGATGCTGGCCTGGCCACCCCAACAGCTGCTCCCTACCTTGGGGACCCACTGTTAGTAATCACTTCAGAGCAACTTCCTTCCTCCCTCTGAACATGAGGACCAGGAGAAGGGAAAGAGGGGAGGGAAGAGAAGAAGGGGGAGGAGGTATCAGTGTGCAGAAACCAGAGTGGTTGATCAAGGTTTAAAAACCAGCTCAGGGAGGGTAGTTACATGCTGAGCCTTGGGGCCTGGAGTTGGTGGCCGGGAGAAGGTCTGACCCCTCTAAGATTGGTGGGCCAGCCCAAGGCAGCTGATGGAGGAGGAGAGATGCACCATTGACCTGGCAGGGTCCAGAGAGAAAAGCCAAGAGCCCCACCCAATCCCCTGGCCAGGCAGTGGGCAGGGACTTGAGCCAAGGGCAGCAGCTTTAATGAGGAGATGCTGCTGCAGTGACTCAGCCCTGCAAAGGTGCCTCCATTTATTTTATTTTCCATCATAAAAACTCAAGCTGCAACTCAGCCAGATTCCCTGGCTGTGGGGGTGTGAAGTGTAGGCAGTGCCAGGGAGGTCAGGAGAGAGATCTGGTTGATGCTGGCCCCCTGTGCCTCTCTTAAGAGTTCATAGGTCCCTTGGCTCATTCCTACCAGGGAATAGGGCCCGGGGTAGGGTCTCTCTAGGGACTCTTGCAGACCTGTTTTCACTGCCTCTGCCTCTGTAAGAGAGGAATGGCTATGCAGGGCCTGTTACCCTGCATTTTGCTGTGTTGGACCTAGTATCAGGGTCCATGTAGACCAGAGCTGCCTGGTATCTCAAACACTTTCTACTAAGAAAGGCTCAATGATGGGCTTCTCACCTAACCCATGGGACCCTTTTGTGGATGCCTGCCCCACTGTGAAAAATCAAGTTGGGAATCAGAGAGCCGAAGACCTGAAAGGTCATTTGATGCCCAAGCTCCTCCCAGTGTCACCGCTGGGTACAGAGCCAGCCTGTCTGAATGGTACCAGGAAACACACTACTTCCAAGACAGCCCATGCTGTCCTTGGCTCTGACAGCTCCTTCCTGCCAAGATGGCACCAGAACACCCGCCCCTTGCAGCAGACTGGCAAAACCGGTGCCCAGCCTGGCTGTAGGGGCCAGCCCCAGCTTAGACTGGTTGAGTGGGTGTATCTGGCCAAGTACAGGCTGGAAGAAGGAAAATTGAAGACAATGTGCTTTACCTCAACCTAGCATGAAATCCTTCCAGAAGCAGCACAAAACCATTCCCATACCCTGGTGCATGCTGGGTCAAGGGTGCCCAGACGTAGCATGGTTCCTAGAAGTCTCCACTTCTAGCAATACCTGACTTTGAACTTGCAGCTCACAGAAGTTCTGTGTGCTGACCCTCTGGCTGCAGGGGCTGAGGTGGGAAAGCCAAGTTCTTTGTTCCATGGGGGTCATACAGCACTAATAGAAACTCTATTCCAAGAACTAGGCTAAGGAGTCTACCTAGTCCAGCCCTCTTGGCCCCACCTATCTTGGCCTCCCCATCACTGGAGGCTGGACCACTGTGAAAAGGGAGAGAGTCTGCCTACAAGAGAGAGGGTCCATGCCTAGAGCCCCAGCAGGACAAAGAAACAAGCCTGCCTGGCTCAGAGAGTTAAGTCTTCCCAATGACTTGCCTGGATGACACAGCCAACGATCATGCTACTCTAGGTACTGCTGCCCCTCACCAGCTCCCTTTGAGCTCAGGTGACCATCCCTTTGAACTATGGCCCGCTCACCCATCTGACCCTTTAACATAGCACAGCCTACCTTGGATCCTCTATAGGACAATCCCTTCCCTCCTCAAGCTCCACTTGGGGAGAGGGGCATTACAAGCAAATTCTAGGGCAAGTTCTGTCACAGCTCCATTACTGTTACACAGCCATTTTTACCCCAGTTTCTGGTGGGTTCAGGCCCAAGAATCAGCCTGGGGTGGGGGTGGGGACTAATCCTGGGGAGCTTCCCAACTACAGGATGGATTTACCTGCAGCTGAAAGCTTCCTCCCTGTTCCCCCTCCCCCTCTCAACTCCCTCCCCCAGGGAAATCACTCTAAAAGGGCCTAATGGAACTATGTCCTCCTCTCTTCCTCTCTCCTCCCTCCCTCTCTCTCTCTCTCTTTCCTTTTTTTTTTTATTAGCATTTGTGGAATTTATTCCCAAACTCTCCTAATCTTCCGTACACAACCATTTGATTTGCATAACCCAACCCCCTCTCATAAAAACTGGCTGCTAGTTTAATTAAAAAATGTAAATTTGCTGTCATCTCGGGGCCTGGTGAATTAGGACGACATCGGCATTTTTTATTGCTAAAGACGTCCAGATTGATCCAGCCCTTGGCTGAACTATGGTGGGGGAAAAGGGGTCCACATGGCCCTTGAGGGTCTTGAGATCTTGCTGTCCCCTCCTGCATAACCTCGATTCTTCCTAGCCACCAAATTACTTATGACCAGAAGGCTTCAGGACCTAGATGTGTCCGAAACTGGAGGGGACAGTCAACCTACCATCCAATACTTGGAGGTCCCTGGTGGTGACAACTCTTTAGGGGCTTGGATCTCCAGCCTTGTACTGTGCTAAGAGGCCCTCAGTTGGTGCTGCAGGGCTACTCCCAAAGGAAGAGAGCCCTTCGGTGCCCCAGCAATGAGCCTTGGCAAGTCCCCTATGCATCAAAGAAGTCAAAGGAGACACTCTTTGCCCCTGAAGATGAGAATGGAGTCGCCCCAGAGACAGGCTCAGGTCTTGGACAGATCTGAGTCTCTCTCTGCTTCCCTTTTTTTGTGAAGTAAGGAAAAAGTGCTTTTCTTCTGAAGTTCTGAGATTAAGTGAAACTTCCAAGTTCAGAGAAGAGAATGTTGGTATGACCAGACAGCTCCTCCAGGAAACATAACTTTGACACCATGGACCACCCCTCTCTGTGTGGCCAGAGTCCAGGCTTGGGTCCCACTGGGAGTGCCCTGCTCCAGCTGACCTCCTGGATCCTCTGGCTTCTAGGAAAAGTTTCCAGAGCCTGTCACTGAAGTATAGAGAGCAGTAAGTCTCCCTAGAGCTCTTGAAGTACCACAGGAGGCTCTGTCCCTCACTTCCTGCCCTGCCATCATGACATCCTAAAGAAAGGATTGGGAATGGTACCTCTATGGCAGCCTAGGACAGGCTGGCATGACAGGATGGGAGCCAGCTCCAGGTGGCACAGGTCAGAAGGAAGAGAGCAGGGCCCGCCTTCCAGCTGAGTAATGCCTGAGTCCCTTGTTACGGCTCATGAGCAGGCTCCCTGGTGCCAGGTAGGAGGAGGTGCCAACCGCCTGGCCTGTCTCCTAGGTCTGCTTCTTGGCTGGGATGGGTGGGGGCCCCATTTCCGAAGAAAAGGGGGTGGGGCCTGAGAGGGTGGTGATGAGACACCTGATTAGAGGTGGGGGCTGGCTGGTTCTCTGTGGGCGTGGAGGGCAGGGAGGGGCAGGGTGGTAGCAGTGGCTTCAAAACACCTTCAGCTTTGCCCAGCAGGGGGCGTCATGCCCATCCTAGGCACAGATGTCCTGGGCACCTCCACATCCCATTAGCCAAGAACACACCTGTCCCTACAGCCTAACAACTCTGTGAAGGTTCCCTGCCTCCATGATATACAACCCTGCTCGCCTTCTCTGCCTATTCCCCTTTGACCTCAGAGAGTCAGTTGTCAGCCCCTGAGTCCCAAGGCATGCCATGAACTTGTACAAGTCCAACACTCATTCTAACAATCAATACCACCTTTCCTTTCCCAAAAGAAACAGAAGAGTTCAGAGATAAGTTCAGATGAGTTATCAACCTGTTTGTTTTCTTTCAAGACATTTCGGGGCTTTTGACAACCTAGAACGTGATGGTCCGGGTGAAAAGTTGGTTTTGATAGAGGGGCCTGGTGGAAGGCAAAACAATGAAGGCAAGCATCTCTGCACTCAGGTTGGAGGCTGAGCCAGAAAGAGAACTATGTGATCAAAACTACTAAGACGCTAAATTCTCAGGTTGAACTCTGCCCCAGGCCAGCAGTGCACTTGACCCCAGCCCCATACCAGGCTCCCCAGATCCAGATGCCTAAATGCAGTCTTTGGTCTGGTCTACCACCACCTCCCAGGGTGGAAGCTAAAAGAGGGGGGACTGAAAGATAGTCCTGGGCCCCTTACTTTGAACTGATAACAGCCACCTTAGCCCACAGATTCTCAGGTGAAAAACACTCATTAGCCATAATAAGTAGCTTGATCATCCGACACAGCCTTGTCCCAAATAAATTAAATTCCTTTACCTTGAGACAGTGGCCCGAAACCAGACTAACCACCTTTCCCAACAGGACGCTGCTTTCAAAAACTAAACCACCCCCCCACTAAAAAAATAAAAACACACACCCCATAAAGACACACACACACACACACACACACACACACACCACACACACACACACACACACACACACACACACACACACACAAGAGAAAAAAATACGGGAGAACAAAAACCCCCACAAAAAACCCCTAAATCCTCTCTCTGGGTGCCCCCCCAGCTCCCTGTCCTCATGGTTCTTTCATAATGACAAGCATCAAATTAGTCACAGTCACTAAGCAAGTCACACATATAACAATATCACCATTCTGAAAGCTGGGCGAGCAAGGGCGGCGGGGGAGTGGGGGGAAGGACCGACCCTCGGCGTCGGCCAGTACCCTGGGCTTAGCTGCTAGCTCATTGGGCTAAGAAAAAAAAAAAGAAATAAAGGAAAAAAAAAAAGAATAACTTCCGTAAAAGAACCGAAAGAAAAGTGAAACAGCCTCCCCCCTCCACCCCCGTGGGTCCGCACCGGCCGGTACCTGCTCCGAGATCCATTCTCCGCTCCTTGGTCCCAAACTCTTCGAGAAACGCCATGGAAAGAAGAAGAGAAGGAATGGGTTGAGTGTCTAGCCGACCCCCGAACCCCCGACCCCGCCGTCCCTCCCCGCATCCCCGGCTGCGGGGGACGCGCGCGCGCGCGCGCGCAGGGCCGGCCCGGAGCCGGGGAAAGTTTGCTCGGTCCTTTGCTCGGTGCTCCGCTCGCTCTCACGCTCCCGCCCGCACGCTCCGGGCAGCTCCGAGTTCCAGAAACTAAAACAAAACTGCCCTGGGATGGAGCTCGCGGGACCCAGGGGGCAACCCCCCCCCTACTCCTATCCTATCCCGTCACCCAGCTTTTGGGAGGAGGGGGTCCTCAAGAACGCCCGGCTCGCCGCCCCCCCCCCACCCGCTCCCGGTACTCACCATAGTCGGAGAGTCGAAAGCCGAATTCACTTAAATAATCAACTTTCATAATACTTAATTAATGCCTAATTGCAACTGATTACTCCCCGAATAACAAGTTGTTTTAAAATCCTGATGTCATTGCTCCTGACGGTAACACTCAGGGTAACAGTTTGGCAGGAGGGAGCGGGGCGGGCGGGAGTTGCCCGGGCGCTGCCAGGCGTCGAGGTGATTGGCAGGGCGGCCGTGGCCCCGCCCCTCGCCGGGCGCGCGCGCGGCTCCGGCAGGTGAAAGATCAGACGCGCCCGCCTGCCCGCGCCCGCGCCTCTCGGTGCTGCGGAGGTGAATGGGCGCTCGCGTGCGCGCGCACGCCTCTCACGCGCGCACACACACACACACACGCGCGCGCGCGCGCTCTCCCATCGCCCCGACTCGGGCCCGCTGAGGGCGCGGTGTGAGTCTCCTCCTCTCCTCAGACCTTTGGGAGGACGGAGGCGGCGGGGCGGGGAGTCGGGGGAAGCCGCGCGCGAAGTGGGGAGGCAGGGGTGTGTGCGTGGGAGGGGGGATCTGAGGTGGTGTGGGGAGACGGCGCTCGAGCACACTCGCCAACTCTGGCCACCCAGTCGCCGCGGGTGCGCGTCCCGGCTCGCGCTCCTCGGCTTCCCCGTGCGCGCTCCCCTCGGGCCGCCCCATGCGCGCGCTCAAACTTTTCCGTGAGCGAGCGCAGGTGTCGAAGGGGTTTGTTGCCTTTCACACCCGGGTTCCCTCATTTTGTTGTTAGTGTTGAGAGCGACTGGGTGCGTCTGGGAGACGTCAGCCGCGCGCCCCTCACTCCCGGGTTCCCTCCACTTCCCTTTGGTCGTTCGTTTCAAATGGTCCCCGACCCCTTCTATGCCCCGAGGACGCATGTTCCGGCCCCACAGCCTTCTCCCTCCCCGAGGGACATGGGGGCACTGGCCCCCCAGCTCTGCGCACCCTCTTCTTCCCTCACTGTCTCTAGGCACTCTCCCACTTGCCTTCCCTTCCATCCCAGGGTACAGGCACCCCTCAACCAAGGTGGCCAGGATCCTGCCACCTGTTGCCCCTGTTTTCTGGGGACCAGGCCCTACCCATTCTGACATGGGACCTCACTTCCTGTCTCTACCCCTTAGGGCACTTGAATTTGTCTTCTATTGGTCTTTAAGACAAGATCTTCCTATAGCCCCAGTTGACCTGGATCCCTGGAACTCACTACATAGACCAAGCTGGCCTTGAACTCACAGAGATCCACTTGCCTCTGCCTCCCAAGTTCTGGGATTAAAGGTGTGTGGCACCACACTGAGAAGAACTTGTCTTGACTTTCCTTTTCTCCCAGGATTTGGTAGCTCTCTAGGCCAGGCTTCCATATAACCTCAGATGGTCCCTGCTTCTGCCACAGAGATTCATGACTCAAGTTATCCATCTGGGCTGCAGGGGCTCAAGGAAAGCAACTGAACACCGAGCAGGACCTCAGCAAGTTTTGCTAACTCTAGACCGTTCCCACTGTCCCCAGCTCTCTGTCCCTCAGAAGCCCAGCCTGCTGTCTTTCTCTCCATACCGTCCTCTCTCCTGTTGCAGGATGGACCACACTGCCCTCTGATGCAGGGAGAACAGGCCCAGGCTCTCCCTGGTCTGGGCAGCTTTCATCAAAATGGCGCTGGCCTATTTTTGCAATATTTCTATTTTGCAAAGGGAGGGGCCCAAGGAGGCCTTGGGGCAAAGACGTCAAGGGAATTAACAATCTACTCTTTCTCCTTATTTTTCTTTTCTTCAGACTGTTCTTTAGTTCTAAACAGCCTCACAAAGAGTGTAGCATCCCTTCCTTGTCCCTAATACCTTCTTGGCAACCCCAGCCCTGATTGTCACACACCCTTCATATTTAAGGCCCATCCCCATCCCTGTGTGCAAGCAGCATCTGGAAAGGCTTATCTTTACTGGGTGTCCCCTGACCCTAAAACCCCAGTAAGGGAACAGAGCTTCTAAAATAAACCAAGCCCCATGCTTTCCAAAGGGAGCAGGGAAGCCAGGTAGAGAGAATCATAGGCCCAATGAACCACTTGGATCTTGGAGAGGCGCTCTGTGCCCAAGACAGCTTTGGGGGCACCCTTGTGGGTGCTGACCAAGGTACCCCCCAATCAGGGATTCTGCCCCCTTGCAGCTTTGGCTGTAACAACAGGCAATTGGTCCCATACTCCAGGCGGCTGTGGGCAACCAAGAGAAGAAGCAAGCCTGGTGCCAGGGATGGAGGGTGTCTTTTGGGTACATTTCAAGATGTTGGAGCAGACAGGGAGCTCCCTGCCTAGGGGACCTACACAGCCTCTGGTTGTCTCTGAATGTCCTTCTGGGCTTCAGTTGATGGTGGTCAGGGCTGACCACCAGGAAGCCCTGAGTAGACAGGAAAGCCTTTCTCCTTCCAGTTACCTAGGCAAGGACAATAACTTTGTGGCCTCCGGAGGGCAAAAGCTGGCAAGGAATGGTTGACGGGGCAGGGTAGAGAGCTAGGAGGAGCCCGAAAGATCAGGGCCAACTCGAGGGGCTGCCTCAAATGAACTATGCTGGGCGGGGGGCACAGGCTGCTTGGAGAACTGATCTGCTGAGACAGTGGTCACAATCATCCGCTGCAGGTAGAGTAGGTCCTACCCAAGTGCAAGCAGCCTTCGGTGGCAGAGAACAGACCAGAGATGCGAGAAACTGAGGCCAAAGACTGAAGCATCAAGGTCTGCCCTCCCCCAGTCAGAGGGTGAATTAAGACTCCATATCTCTCCTCTCTTTCTCTCTTTTCTCCTCTCTTTCTCTCTCTTTCTCTCTCTCTCTCTCTCTCTCTCTCTCTCTCTCTCTCTCCTCTCTCCTCCCTTTCTCTCTCCTCCTCCTCCTCTCTCTCAGCATGTGCCCACCCCAAAGGGAGAGGCCTAGAGACCTACCATCTCTTAGGACTGTGGCCCACTTCTGCTTCTCCCAAGCTGCCATGCTGGCTTGTGTCCTCTCGCACCCCCAGTGTGCCCACTCGTTCTCTCTCCCTCCCGAGCCTGGGGCCTTCTCACTCACCAACCTGTTTACACACCAGGTATCTCATGCTTTATCTGCTCTCATTTTGAATTTGTAACTTTCACATAAACTTGAACAAAGCTCCTTTTGTTCCTGCACCCCACCCCAAGATCCCAATAAACTGGTTCCCTCTGAGGCGACTGGGCCAGGGCACAGAAGCCTTAGCCAGAGGACTGTGTGTGTGCATGTGAGCAAGCATGTTTGCACCTGCGAGGGTGTCCGTCCAGTCCGTGTGTTTGCATGTGAGAGTGCTCCCCAGGGATGGAGGGAGAATGTCAGGGAGAGCAGGGAACCATCAGAGTGTGGATAGGAAGCATTAGGGGGTGGGGGTGGATCCAAGACACTGTGGCCTGCCCCCCCGCCCCCAGGCCTGGGCTCAGCCAGTAGGTAGCAGAGTGTGGGCCCTGGACAGGTGGGTGTTGGGCTAGGGGGCAAAGACAGATGAAGAAGAAACAAAGGGGAGGATGGAACAGTGGAGTGTGTGGTAAAGCAAGGAGCTGAGGCCACGCTAAGTGTAAGGCAGACACAGGGATCACATTAGGGCAGGGTAGGGGCTGGCACAGCCGCACGCTCGGGCCGTAATCCTGTTAGCCAGCAATCTCCATTCCGAAAGAGCTTCATTTCTTTGTGAATATTTGTAAACTAGATATCTAATGGAAAATTATAGGAAAATTATAGTGAAATTCATGACGGAGAAATCCGATTATCCCTAATTCAATTATGCCATCTTAGCCCACACAGCACATTTCCCATTTTTTTCCCATAAATACCGATGCCAGGGGTCCCGGTAATCAAATAAAATTGAAAATCATCTTCCCATTAAATTCAATTAGCCGCAATTTCTAAAGCCTATCAGAGATTTTAATTACTAAATTATAAAATTCTCCAATGCTAAATTGAAACCAAAAAAATTGCACATCCTTATATTTCAGAGAAAAAAAAAAAAGGGGGCCAGCAAAATCCTTGAAAAATGTCCTCCTCTCTGTCCAGTTCCAGAGCAGCTTCCTCACCTGGACGGACCCTGTGATTGTTGTTACTTCTTTGCTGGTCAAGGATGCAGCAAGGGGGTGGGCAGAGGAGATCACCCTGGAAGGGGAGGGGCTGGGACACATCAGTCTAACAGAGGGGCAAACCACACCCCCAAGTCCAGCCAGCCAACTGGAGTACCAATGGCTTTCCTCACTGTCCTGGCTACCTCAGCTCTGTCTCCTACTGTGAGGCCTCTAACTGCTTAATGCTCCCTTCTTGGTCAGTGAGCAAGGCCACAGCCAGTGGGGGTCCAGGGCAGATAGCTTCTCACTTAAGTGTGGCTTCTCCAAGCAACTCCACCAGGCCTCCTGATAACTTAGGCAGGATCAGAAATGGGCACAGAATCAACCTGCTATGGAGGGTGGACAGATAGCACAGGATGGTTCCATGGTCCAGAGTCTCCCAGGCATTTCCAGAGGCTGTGGGTCCTGGCAGAGTACCAGCTTCCTGGGACAAGCAAGGGGTCAACTTGGCCCAATTCTACCCTCTCCCTATGCTTCCAGCTCATCTACTCTTTCCCCTTCCGTGAGAAGTCAGCAGCCTTGAAATGGCCAGAAAGAACACCCTTGCCTCATGGAGAGATTTACCACCCCCCCACAAGGGACACACCAGAATCCTTAACAGTAGCCCCTCCCCCATACCACTTACCGGACTCTAAAGGGTGCCTTGTACGTCAAGAGAGCCTGGGGACATAGCATCCGTGGCAGCATAAGGTGAACCCCTGTCTAAAACTCAAGCTAGGTGGCTGGATGGGCAGCTGGTGGCCCCCGCAGGCTTAGGGGAGTCAGCACAGCCCGGCCAGCAGCCCAGCAACCCCGGAGCAAGGAGCAGGTCTGATCTGCCAGGCTGCCAGGAGTGCCAGCAGGGGAGGCACCCGCAAACAAAACAAAAACAAAAAAGTTAATTATCTTTGGCTTTTTCTTAATAAATATCCAAACTGGCCGGGCCGGATCCTCCGCTTTGGAGGGAGAGAGAAGGAGGGAAAAAACCCCAAACCCAATCCAATAGACTCGTTCTTTCTCATGTCTACTTTCCCCTTTGTCTCTGGTCCTTGTAGTTGTCTCTTATCAGAAGCAGTGACAGTTTCACATGAATTCCCAAATTTTGCAAATGCCAAGAGCATGGCTATAAAAGGGGTATGTGTGTATGTGTGTGTGTGTGTCTGTGTCTGTGTCTGTGTGTGTCTGTGTTTAAAGTTTTGGGGTGGGAAAGTGGGGTATGAGAGAAAGAGAGAGGTAGGTGAGAAAGAAGAGAGAAAGGAAAGACTGAAGGAAGGCTGGAGAGTATGATGAGAACTGGGGGGTGGGGGGACTGCCCTGCAGGCACAGTCCTGCTGGCTGGTGGCCCTGACCCAGGTTGGGCCCTGTTGGCACTTTACTTCAGTTACAATTATCAGGAGTCACAAAATTCCAAAGTCACCTAGGTCTCACTGGTCACTCTAGCTGCCCTGTTGCTGCCTCGGTGCCAAGCCTCCCTCCAGGAGTAGGGCTGGGAAAGAGAAGCCAAGGGGGAGGATCAAGGGGAGGAGGGAATGTGGCTTTCATGGGGCGGGGGCGGGGTGGTGGTGGTGGTGGTGAAGCTTTTCTGCATGGAATCATGAGCATACCTGGGAGAAGAGAGTTGCGTGTCACTGCCTGGGCCTACAAGTTGGGATGGTGCATGTACATGCCTGAGCCCAAACTGTCAGAAACATGAGGTAGGGCATGGGGTGGGGGGCAGCCATCAGGACATGGAACAGTCTTTATGGAACACTGACTTGAGTTCTTCCTGGGTTCAAACCCCAGCTCCATCAGCCACTAGCTGTATGACTCTAACAGATTCACTGGCCCTCTCTCTCTCAGCCTCCATTTCCTTGCATCTAAAGGGAACTATTAGTCGTTGTGGGTGGGGTTGGCGAAGGAGAGTGACTGCTAAGGAGTACAAGAGTTTGTTTTGTTTTGTTTTTTCCCCCTAGGAGATGAACAAGTTCTAATATTACATAGTTGTATAACCTTGTGAATATACTAAAAACCACTGAGTTGGACATTTTTTAAAGTGCAGATTTTATGGTATGGAGATTATATTTCAATTAAGTGTTACAAAAAGTATAGGGAGAAGGGAGGATAAAGGCTTTCACTCCTCTGCCTTGTATGGAGTTCTGATGACAACATTTGGCCTGGCATAGAGTAAGTGCTCAGTAAGGATTTGTTGTTAATATGGGGATTGGACTGGTGTCTGGTGTATACTGCTGGTGCTTACAAATGCCTCCCTGGGTTGTCAAGTCATTGTGCGCCCCCTCAAGCCTGGTAGGGGCTCCCAGGCAGCTGCTCCCTGCCAGGGGGTGGGGACTGCATGGCCTGCTCCTGCCTCCCGCTGGTCCCTGGAGAGGAGGCTGCCCACCGTGGCGGGCAGACTCAGAGCTGCACACTTGCCGTCTTGCAGACACTCATATTCTCCATGTGCAGCAGACCATGAATTCACCTTCATACTAGTTACAGGGTTATTTAGCTTCTCCTGACACTGACAATCACAAACTTTAATTCGCTGCTTGGTTTCTCCCTGCTGTGCCCTCTGCCCACCCCCAAAATCCTTGGGAGAGGATGAGAGGGACTGAGGTCCAGCCCTCTCTTGCCAAAGCTTGCCCTTTGGAGTGATGGAGTGATGGCAGGAGGTGGGGGTGGTCAGTAGGAGAAGATGCTGGGCAAAGGGCTGGAAAGAGAACAGTCCGAGAGAGAAGGAAGTTCCACGAGGGCTAATGGGAGCCCTCCTCCAGCTGACATTAATGTATTCAACCTGACATCTATCCTGTTGTGAGTGACGACTCACCCATCAGGCTGCTGGGCTGAGGGCTTTGCTGGAACCCACAGGGCCAGGACTCAGCCTGGGCCTGCGCTCCTAGGATCAGGCAGTTGGAATGGGGCTGACTCCTCTACCTGCTGCTGGACTAGTAGGTGCCCATTTAGGAACCTACTCAAAGGAGCCCAACCTACAAATTCATCCTCTGCCTCCCCACCTCACTGCAAATTCCTACTGGGTCAGGCCAGCCCACGCTTGAAGCTTCTTACTGCCCTGGTACCTGGGTCACTTCTCTTCCTATGACAAAGCAATGGAAAATTGAGACCATGAGACATCTCCTACCAACCACCCAAATCACATGAGCCTGAGACCAGCACAGGAAATGAAGCCATAACGGGGTATCTGGGTGTAACAAGGAACTCTCTCATTGACAAAATCCAAGTGCCTCCCCTAGTCACCCATCAGGCAGAGACCCAGGAACAGAAAGTTAAGCCAAGAGGACTCACGAAGATCAGAGGCCTGGCAAGAACCTGGGCCAGGGAGCCTGGAAAAGGAAAGACAGGGCCAGCCACGGGGACAGGAGAGCAGCAAAATGCATTGGCAGGTCCAAGCATCTGTCCACTTCCTCCCAAGCTCCATTCTACTGCCCCACCCCTGCCAGCCAGAGAAAGTGGCCATAGTGGCCTGGGCAAGAGAGATGTCAACGGGGCCGATGGGAGAAGGGGCTTGTTGACTGCAAACTGTCCATTATGGCTCAGATTATAAGCATATTGCACAGGGCTCTCTGCACGATGCCGGGGAAATCCAATACGCTGAAAGGTTAATGCAATCAATTAGGGTGACAAGGAAGTAAAGTAAAGCCTTCCGAGTAGATGAAAAGGAGAGAGAGAGGGAGAGGGAGAACAAGCCATGAGTTGGGGGGCGGGTAGCATGGGTGGTGGGAAGGCATGAGAGAAATGTATTGAGCACACAGAGAAGACCTGGAGGGGAAGGAGAGATGAAGGGAGGGACTGCGACAGAGCCAACAAAAGAGGCACCCAGTGAACTGGGCATTCCAGACCTCCAGTCTTCAAAACTCCTCTCTCCTTACTCCTTCTGTCAGCCATCCCCTTCTGACTCAAAGCCTGGCTCCCAGGTTTATTCCACAGTCATTGTGTCATACCAGGGCAGCTTTGACCAGGGACCCTGGACAGAGCAAGCATCCACTGAGTGACCTGCAGAGTTCTCTCAGTAGAACTTCAGCCTGGTTTGTACCCTTATCCCTACAAGCCTAAGCTTGAACCCAGACTCTTCCCTTGGCCTGCTTCCTCCCAGCAGCTCCAGCTAGATCGGCCTGTGGAGCAGTCTGGTGATCAGGAGCCCTGTTTTACAGATGGTGGAGCTGGTGCTCCAAGACGGTGTGCCACACTCCAGGATTTAGCAGTAAATGTGAGAGGCCCGGGACTCCTGGCACACTCCCCAAGGGGCATTTTTCTTCCATAGGTCCACTAGACTCAGGAGTTTCATCTTCTCTAAGGGCTGACTCAGAGGTTCGCCGGACAGGGACACAGGAGGTTCCATGGCACCCAACCAGGGCTGGCTGCTTCATCCTATGCCTACTGGGAAACTCAGGCTCTGGAAGGGAGGATGGACCCTCTGCTCTTCTTGTTGGATCCTGGGCTGACCACACCTTGCTCACTTATCCCAACAGCCCTGGGAAGTAGACCCTCTCACCTTGCAGAGAGGGGGCAACTTTGGATCTGAGGTTAGAGACCTTGGTAAAGGCTACACAGGAGGGATCTTGGAAACAAGAGCTCTGAGGGAGAAGAGCTAGGACTTCAGAGTTAGATGGACTGAGCAGAGGCGGATGGTCCCCTCCTAGGAGAGAGGTAGAGGTTCCCCAACAGAGCAGGAGTTCAAACAGTCTGCTACCCCCAGCCCAGGGCTCCTGGGCAAATCTCCAGCTCTGCAGGGCAATCCTGATCCCACTGTGGTGACCAAACAGTACTGAAAATGAACTTAATGCCAAGGATCTGCACGCTTAGGCATGGTTATGATGGCAAATTTCATGTAATGTGTATTTTACCAGAGAGAGAACAGAGAGTGGGAAACAAAACCTCCAGAGCTGGGGCCAACAAACCTTCTCTGTAAAGGGGCCAGGTAGTAACTACTTTATGCTTCAAAGGCCAAACAGTTTCTGCTGTGGACAGAAACTTTGCCACTGTAGAGCAAAAACAGCCACATGAAACTGAATGGGCATGGCTGATTCCAATAAAACTTTATTTACAGAAACAGGATGTGGGCCAAATGTGACCCAGGAACTGTAGTTTGTCTAGGATTTACCTAGAATATGGAAATACCTAGAGTTGACTTTCAGGACTGGGATGCCGGCACCATCCTGATCTCTAGGGGCAGTGTGTCCAGAGGACCATGCAAAGTGTGAAGGAAAAGGCAGGGGATCAGATCAGGCCTGGGAAGCCTATTTATGCCTCACAGCATCCTGGAAAACCCTTCCCAGTGCTTGAGAGTCACACGGAGAATAGGAAAAGTTGGAGATTACATCTCTGGAACTTCTAGAGTCTCCCTCCCTCGAGGGAGGATTGAAGCTGAGGCTAGAAAGCTAGGAATGGCCAGAGAGAGACAGAAGGGATACGGGGAGAGAAAGGCCAGAGAGGGCCCGGGAGCGGCGCTGTAACCAGGGTGGTGCTGGCGGCAAAGCGAGGAATCCCTGGGCCCCAGCGAGAGCGCAGGGCGCGGGCCGGGCCTGCCCTACACCGGGCCGCCTCTGATCACGTTTTCAGGGCCACTGCCCGCCGGCGCAGACAATGCTGGGGGAGCCTTTGAAGTCCGAAAGGGATGCCGCGGTGGGAGCCAAGGGACTCTCCTCCCTTCCCCCCGTGCTCCCTAGGGGGAGGAGGCCAGCAGGACAAAACTGGAGCGGTCGCAGCCGGGCCTCCGAAATGCGAGAGACAAAGGGAAAACAAACAGGTTTGGAGCCAAGCGCACGGTGCCGTGTCTGTCCCCCCGCCCCGCCGAGCAGGGATGATGGATGGCTGCATCCAGTCAGCTCGCCTGCCGGGCAGGCCCCCGCTATTTACATAACACTGGCGTTCCACCGGTCACCTCTGACACAGCACTGCCTGGGGCCGAGGCCCGGTGGCCCTACGGTTCCTCGAGCCACCAGGGGACTGTACCAGTCTGTGAAGATCAGGGTAGCCCGAATGCCCAGCCTCCAAGGCTTCCTTGGGGTAAGGCAGGCCATGGCAGCTTGGTCTCCATAGTCCATGGCCTCCTTCCAGCCAGCTTTTAAAAGGAGGATGAGGGAGACCACTAGGGCAGCTGCTCAACTTCAGACAGGAGAAGGCAGAGCAGGGGTCTAGGACTTTGGACTCACTGGATTCTCCAGGCATGGCTAGAAGCAGCACTTACCGGAGAGCCAGAGGTACCTACCACAGTGGGCTAACAGTGGGGCTGTTTCCAGCCCAAGAGCCAAACAGTTCCTGCTGGGCCCCATTCTGTCTTGCCAGGTTCCAACAGCCACGTGCATCCTGTTCCCTGTCTCCACCTCTCCATCCCTCCCAGCTGCCTGGCAGGACTGAACCTGGCCCAGTGCTTACAAAGGATCAGGGAGGCGCTCAAGTCTTACCTTGTATAGGGTCCTAGAGATTCCTCAAACACAGTTGGGGCCTCACTTCATCCTGGAGAGAGAGAAGAGCCTGTTAGTCTTTCCAGGTAGAAGCCTATGACCCCCTTGTCCTCCCCTCCCCTGCAGTGCATGCTATCTGGCCCCTATGTGTCCAAGGGCTCTGTCACTGTTGGCTGAAGGACTGATGCTCCAGGGCTAGCAAAAAGGGCCAGCAATTCATACATCCTTAGTGGACTCTGATTTGGGCCCTTTTAAGTATATGCCAACCAAAGTTTGAAAATTCAAAAAGCAATACAGCTGATTACATGGGAAATAGGGCTCTCAGGGTCCTGTTAGACAGGAAAGTCAGGCTGTGCTGTGCGGAAGCAGAGAGGGAAGTTGTGTGTGTGTGTGTGTGTGTGTGTGTGTGTGTGTGTGCGTGCGTGCGTGTGTATGTGTGTGTCTGTGTCTCTGTTTCTGTGTGTCTCTATGTGTGTCTGTGGCATGCACCTGTATTTGCATGCTGGTTATGGGTCTGCAGGCTCCGATGGACCTGTACTGGCTAAGCAGGTACGCCTGGAGACAGCCATAGAATGTAGATGTAGTATCAACCACTCCTTTGCCCCTTTCTTCTGGCCCCTGAAAATAAAAGTAACAGATGCCAAGCTGTTCCCAATCCCAAGTGAGTATCTGTCTGAGGGTCAAGGGTAGACCAGGGCTGGGCACCAAGAAGCTACAACTCCCTTAGAACAGGCTCTGGACAGGCTTCTACCCTAATGAGTCATGGTAACTCCTACTGAGGCTTCACATTGGACCGGGAACCAGCTCAACGACATGGAGGCTCTTTAGCCAACAAACAACAGAGTAGCTCAGCTTATGGGCTCAAGTCCTCTGGCCCAGAGCAGGAGTTTGGGGAACCAGGTTCAAAGGGGACAGACTGCATGTATGAAGGAAAGGGCCAATGAGCCTGTGCCTAACCACCTGGCTTCACTTGCTCTTGCCTAGGCTGGGCCGTACACCCCAGTCTTAGCACCATCCTTGCTGGGTAAAGGATTTGCTGTTTGTTCCCTTTTTCCTTCCCTCTCATTTGTGGCTTATCAATGATGCAAGAGGAATAACACCAATTTCCTTAGGCCATGTAATCCCCAAATCAGATTGGGGGATTGCAAGAGATGAGGTGACCTTGTCCAGGGCTCCCAGAATGCCACCCAGTCCCACCACCCGCTCTCTCATTCCCAGGACATATTTAGACAGATAAAGCTAATTGTACTTGACATGTCCTCTTAAGGAGGGCTCTGTTCTCAGCCAGCGTTTGCTGCCTATGCTGGGCAGCTGGGGCAGAGGGTGCCCACCAGGGTAGAGCCTACCCTGCTGAATAAAGGGGTTCAGAGTCTGGTGGTCATCAAGTGGTTGGGGAGGGCTTGTTCTGTGGGCCTTGGACACCCATCTGTCTGATCTGGAGGGTAAGAACTTAGGGGTCAGGGGGTGTCTGCAGGGAACTTGATGTACAATTGAGATGGGGGCAGTAGAGAGAAAAGGGGAGCCATTTGGAGGTGGAAGAGGCTGGTGGAAACCTCAAGAGTGAGAAAGGAATGGAGTTGGAGAGGAGAGGTGAGCTGAATGAAGCAGATGGACTAGGCCAGCAGGGCAGGCACGGAGAACCCCTGAGCCAATGCTGAGAGGCACTGGGTGGGCTCAGATGATAGAGCCCTGGGTCCTAGCAGGGGCATCATCATTGTCCTGTCCATCCCAAGCTCTCCTTCTTGAGATCTGTCAAGACGCCCCAGCCAGCCTCCCTTGAACCCCCAAAGCCCCCCAACTCTATAACTACAGTATCTCCCTTCTACCACCTTTCTCTCCCCTTCCCTCCTCCCCAGCAACTGTGCATTTATTAATTCATGAGGCACTAATTAGTTCTTTGTTTAATTTTGTGTTAAACAGACTGACCGGAATGATAACGACTTGCAGTGCGGTGTTGCCGTCCCCAACCACCCCTGTTTTCTGACAACAAGGGAGCGCGGGAGACCGGAGCGCTGAACCCAAATCCCTCAGCAGTTGCACTTCATTAAGTCAAAATGTGACAAGAAGCTTAGAGAGCAACTTGCAGATCTGATCACACAGAACAATCGGGAGGAAACTTTCCAGGAGTTGGTCCAGGCTGGAGGAGGGAGAGGGAGGGGCAGAGGCATATATATATATATGCTAGGATGAGTCCTGGAGTCATATCCTTTGCCTGTCCAGGGCAGGCAGCCTGGCGGACAGCAGCAGAGCCACTGTCTTTTGGTGGGATCTGGGACACTGGGTGGATTCCAGGTCCCCAGTGGGGACCTGAGACAAATCCAGTAAGCCATCTTCAGCCTCCCTTTTTGCATCTTCTATCTCTGTCCCTCCTTGCACCTGATGCCTAGTTCTGGACCATATGAATGAGTGGTTGACATAACCAGGGACTGGTAGAGAATGAGAAAGCTGGAATTAAGGAGGGATTCTGCAAGGCTGGGGAGAGGTCCAGCAGGGGGAAAAGCCAGAGAGTAGAGGCCTTAGAGAGGTTAAGATTACAGGAAATCCTTCTAGCCTGAAAAAGAAAAGGAACATGTTGAGGCGTCATGGCAGAGGTGCCAAGTGATGACAGAATAGCCTCTCTACCAGTTTTCCATCCACCCATCCATCCTTACTCCATATATCATTCATTCATCAGTCCATCCACTCATCCTCCACCTGTCTCCATCCATCATCCCATCTATCCAATATTCTTAATCCTAACTACTTTGAGAATGGAAATGTTGAGGGGTCTTTGCAGAGGGGCATGGCAAATCAGAAGAAAGCAGAGCTGGGTCCTGGAGCTGCATGTCAGTCAGCTGTTAAGCTCACAGGGACAACAGCCTATGGTCTTTTCCCTCCTGTCCATGTGAAGGAGTAGGATCAGTCCCAGAGGTGTCAAGCTGCCAGCCCTACCAGCTATAGCACAGGCAAGGGCAAGGTATCAAAAGCAAACCCCGACCAGACCAAAGGCAGCAGCCCCGCCCATCTTTGCCCCGACCCTGATCTCCGATTAAGAGTACAGAGGGGATATGAGGAGAATGACAGCAAAGTATAGAGTTGACAAAGTGAGCCTTTCTTCATGTGGGGTGCCCATTGCCTTCTTCCTGTTGGCTGCTGCACCTGTCGACAGGCGTATACCAGCCCATTGGCCAGGAAACGAATGTGTGGGGCAGCCACGACCTCCCTTCCCCTGGCCAGGTCTGAAGCACAGTGGTCCCCACCCGTGCCTGGCAGCCCTGGGCTGGCTTCTGTTAATTTGCTGTCAGGCTGCCTAAGCAAACCAATTAAAACTAATCATTAATTATAGAAGAGGAGGGAAAGAGTAGAAGAGGGCGAAAGACAGGGACAGGAAGGAGGACGAGGGAGTGAGCTACAGAGAGACTTCGAGGGCTTCCAGGGTGCTCTAAGTGGGGGAACCATGGACCTGGGGAACTGGGAGGGGACAAGAGATGCTAGAGTAGAGAGACCCGGAAGAAGCAAAGGATGATGGGAGCATCTTCAGTGGGCAAGAGGGTAGAGGAAAAGGCCAGGAGAGAAGGGAAGGGGGAAGAGGTGCAGGAATCAGAGGCCCAGGGCCTGAAGGAGCCTTGCTTCTCTGCAGCCCCTCTGGGAGGAGCCAAAGCCTCCTTAGGACCTGGCTTCATGGCTCCATATACACGAAGCTCAGCTCATACTGCAGCCTAGGTAGGCCTCCTGTCTGAGGGCCTTCTCAGGCCACGAGATGTAGGATGGCTGTTGGGTTGCCTGGCTCCCCCACTGCACAGTGCTGTCCCAGCCCACCTCCCCATCCTCACATACCCTCTCCCTCACTGGGCCTTTCATAAGGGCTGGGGCCATGTCAGCCCGGCAGCCTGAGGAGAGGGGCAGCACAGACAACAAGGGGCAGTGTCATGGAAACGGGCACTTTCCCGGAGAAATATTCTGTTTGGCCTCCTTCCTGCATTGAGGAGCTGTCAGGAGCCTGAGTGAGAGTCACACTATCCCGGGACCAGGCGTGACAAAACCTATTTTCTGCCTCAAATTTGATTGATTAAAAAACTTTTTAGGAAAACCATGTTGAAAGAGTGAAAAAAAAAAGATAGAGTGAGAGGGAGGGAGGGAGAAATAGGGGGAAAAAGAGAGAATAGAGCTACAGGGAAAGAGGGTGGGGAGAAAAAGGCCACATCCAGCAGCCAGCCATCCCCCGCCCCCCACCGACCCTGCAATGCTGCCCTGATGCATACAGAGCCACAGCACAGCCAGGCAAAACAGAAAGGTCAAAGGAAGCCGGGAACTTTTACACAGTGGTTAGCAGGACAATGAGGGGGCTGCCGTCTCTGTACAGTGCAGCAGGTGCCAGATCTGGACAGAGGTAGTGGCCAGAGTGGGCTGCCTGTCCCTGCACAAGGAGAGGTGACCCAGGATCTCCAGGCCAGGAGGGGCAGGCGGTTCAGCTGTCTAGCACCAAGTCAGAGCAGATTATGTGGTTTTCTCAAATAGTCTTGATTGGAATTTGGCCAGAATCTTGAAAAAAAAATCTTTGCAGGGTCAAGTGAGAGTGCCTAATAGTTTGGAGGCAGGAAGAGGTTCCCCAACTTGTTTTCTGAGATGTGCATGTGTGTGGAGACCTGGGGTTGACACTGGGTGCCTTTTCTCTATTGATATCCACCTCAGTTTTTGATACAGGGACTCTCATTGGACCTGGAATTCACTGGGTTCACTGATTGGCTAGACTAGCTGGACAGCAAGCCCCAGGAATCCTCCTGTCTCCACCTCCCCAGTGCTGGAATTACATGCTGGAATTACAGGCATATACCGCCACACCCAGCTTTTTATGTGGGTGCTGGGGATCCAAACTCAGGTCCTCGTGCTTGTGCAGCAAGCACTTTATTGAGTTGTATCCCACCCCTCTGCCTCCTCAAGAAATGTTTCTGACAATAGTAATAAAACAGAAAAGCAGGAGGCACCCATCTTGACCCTTTATCCTGTGGTGTCGAAACCTCTGATGGTCTATGCTGGTGTTGTCTGTCCTGGGCCTTCCCTACTCAAGCTCATAAGTTCTGTGTGGATGCCTCTTCGAGCAATTCTTGTGTCTGGTCAGCGGCTTTGAGGATGGTGAGGGTCCTGCCTTGGTCTCTTAGGATTCAAGGAAAAGAGACATCTCTCCAGCCTCCCAGGGCCCCCTCTGGAGGAAGAAACACCACTATTTCTCAGTTGCCTTGAGCAACCAGTTCAGAGGTATCTCAGATTTCCCTGGGCAAGATCTGTATTCTCTCTAGGAAGAAGGGTCTAAGTTGGTGGCCTGATGTGCTCCCCTTTCCCCCAAGGATCTCAGAGGTCTAGGTGACAGATGGTGCTGGCCAAGGAGTCAGCAAGAAGATTGTTCCATGTGCTATGGCAGGGCTCAGAGGTATCCAACTCAGTCCCCACTCAGGACTTAATGTATGAAGAGATATGGTGCCACCACTGGACTGACACCATACAGATGCTCAGCACGTTAACACCTACTCTACCCCTTCTATAAACATATCCACTGTCTTCAGGCCTACTTCCCAGAGGTCACAGGAATTTATCCATCACATACTACATGCATGACACTGTGCCAGACATGAGGAAGATAAAACAAGATAGAGGAAAGAGCAGAGCTGGTGAGTTGGGTTTGAATCCTGCCTCTCCTGCTTATCACCAGCTGCTGTGAAGACCTAGGAGAATAATGCTTAGCCCAGTTCTGGCACATGAAGAAACTATTATCGGTTTGCTTCTGAGGTCCTTTGTGGAGGAGATCCCACAGTTCCACGCCTAGGTATAGACCTCAAAGATGGGAAACAGGGACTTTAACAGACTTGCACACGAATGCTCATAGTAGCACTATTCACAACAGCCAAAAATGTACAAAATGCAGACATAACCTGAGTTCCCATCAGCTGATGAATGGATAAATAACATGTGGCCTATCTGTGCTGTGGACTACTATATAGCTATAAAAGGTATGAAGCCCTGATGTGTTCTGCAATGTGGATGCACCTCAGAGAAAGGAACCAGGCACAGAAGGCTATAAATTGTATGATTCCAGTTACATGGGGTAGGGAAAAGGATATAGAATACACTGATCCACAGAGGCAGAGAAGATTGGTGATTGTCAGGGACTGGGAGAAGGGCAAGGCGAGGGATGATTGCTAACCCATTTCTGTTTGGGGCGATAGATACTGTTATAGCTGTACAACTTGTGAGTGCACTTAACTAAGTACACTTAAAATGGTCACATTGGTAAATTTTATAGTATGTGTATTTCCCAGGATACAACTGGGGTGGGGAAAGCAACTTGGAAGAGAAGGTGTTGGGCCTGGCAGCGCAGTAGAGACCTTAGATAAGACAAGCCAGGGGTGGCAAGGTGACATGGTTACTTCAAATGGGTCTGCTTTCCTTCCAGCTCTGGGCAGGGATATGAATCATCATTTAAGGCACCCCTGGCAAGCTCAGTTGGTTGGTAGAGTGTTTGCCTAGCATGCTTGAGGCCCTGGGTTTGATCCCTAGTGCTCTGTAAACTGGATGAGGTGCACATCCATAACTCCAGCACTTGGGAGGCACAGACAGGAGGATCTGAAGTTCAAGGTCATCATCAGCTACTTGGGAAGTTTGAGGCCAGCGTGGACTACATGAGACTGGGGCGGGGGGTGGTGGGGGGGCGAGAAAGAGGAAAATGAGGAAGGGCTAGGAGACTCCCTGATGAGCCTCCCCTTAGGACACCCCCATTAAGTGACTGTGACACCATGTCCCACAAGCCACCACTCCTCTGCACACACAGACAGCGGTCTCCTGTGGATCCCAATACACCCAGCCCTGCTCTGCATCCCTCTGCTCAGCGCCACAGAAACTTCCGCTCCCACCCAGCATCCCTATGCAACAAGCTCCCTCCACAGGGCTCTGAGTTGATGACTTCCCTTCCCCCAGGGCTCTAGGGCTTCCCAAGGTCGGGCAGTTCAACCCGAAGGGAGTCTTGGATAGGGGGAGCCAGGCACTCTGGGGGTCCCTTGAGCTCTTGTCCCCCAGCCCTCCTGCCTGTTCCTGGATGCATGTGCACACAGAAACCCCTGCCTTGGCCCAGGAACTGTCAGGAGATCAACAAACAAAAGCTGCTTCTTGACAGGGAGTCATTTATATTTTAGCTTCGTTCCATTATCCTAACGAATCCTTCATCAGCAGATGCAATATTAACAGCAGAAAATCAGCTCATTACATCCGGGGGGATTTCATCAAGTCGGCAATCATGTGTGCAGCTCCCCAAGCCTTCAAGAGGCCAGTGGGGCTGTTATTTATTTATTTTGTTACTTATTTATTTAATTTTTTGGGTTCTTGCCACATAATTGCACCGCATCTCAGATCTTTAATAAATAATTTGTAGGTCCTGAACTGCAGACAGCCTTGCTCTCTGCCATGAGAGCCTGCATTAGCCAAAATATTTACCAATATTTAAAAGTCATTAGAGTCAGGAGGGAAGTGGGGAGGGGTACCCAGTTCTGAAAACAGTCTGGTTTGGGACTAGGGTACTTGGCTTTCAGTCTCAACTTCCAGATCCGTCTCTTGGTTGGAAGGTGGCCATCCTGCCGGCGGAGGCCTTGCCTGTCGCCCTTGCCTGCTTATTCTAGACAGAGGTTTCCTGGGAGCTCTGAGTGTGGGCCCATCTTGAAAGGTACCTCCCGATTTCTTGAGGCTGGTAGGGTTGGTGGTGGTAAGGACCCACTTGGTATGGTGGCAGGGTCCTTCCACACACCCTAGCTGCAGTGGCCTACTGGTGGGCACTGTCTGCCACCTTCCCCAGGGGAACTCAGCCTGAGAACCCACCTTGTCTTCCAGCAGCCTTGATTCTGCTGGAGCTGAGCAAGAAGAGTCTTGACCCATCCCTCTTGACTTTCCAAGGCTATGCCACCCACTCAGAAGGAAAAGAAAATCTCAGGGGGTCTGGAAGGCAGACTTGTCCCATTTGATAGGTGTGAAAACAAATGTTCAATAAACTTTGGCTCTTTGCATCAGGCAGGCAGTACCACCAGGAAAAAAAAAGGCCTAGTATCAGGATAGGCTTGGCCAAACCTCCATTTTTTCCACACATTCGGTCTAAAGCCCAGGCTTCCCAAGGCTCTTGGCTCCAGTCCCCAAGGCTGGAGTGACCACTGGTGCTGACACTGAGGGGCACCCTGCTGCCACCGTGGGCTAGCCATGCTTTCACAGGTTTTTCCCAGCGGGGGCTGGATTTCTGCCCAGCCAGGAATGTGCTCCCTGGGATGTCAATTCTAATCTCCCCAGCGCTCTGACAGAATTAAGCTCCAGTTTGTCCAACAACATCCCAAAGTTTCAGAAATCCAGGGCAGACTTTCTAATCAGGCTGCAGGACAAAGGTCTGGCCTGACCCTGTCACTTCCATTTATTCCTCCTGTCTGTCTCAGCCTCAGCCTTTCTGCGGCTTCCTCCAGCCTCTGCCCTGGCCAGCTTCCCCCTCCCCCAGCTCCCCTGTTTCTCCGCCCAGTACTTCCCCTACCCAAGCAGCCTGGCTAATCCCATTGCTCTACCATCCAAAGCCCAGGGATCCCTGTAAGGCGACTGCCTTGCTGGCCCCCAGCCTGTTGGCCCAGCCTTGCTCAGACTCCCGGCCTTCAGCTTACTTGAGGGCTCTCAGGGCCCCCTAGCTCTGCCTTTAGCTCCAAGGAAAGGGGGCTCAGTGCTGAGTGACTCTCACTCTCAAAGTCAGCTGACCATGGTCTTCAGCCAACCCCAGCCGTGGCTCCTGCAATGCTCCTGAAGCAGCCTTTGACCTCGCTAACCTCCATCCTGTTGCAGGGGTCTGGAATGCCCTGGTCCCTCTGTCACATTTAGAGGTCCTGCGGGAGCAGAGCTTTCACCTTCATCAACAAACTCTGCTGGTCACTGAGAGGTGACCACTGTCTATGCCTCAAGCCCTTGGATCTGCTGAACTGTGGCTCTGTGAGAAAAGGCTAGATACTGCTTCTTCCGCTATCCACCCAACCCACTCCATATCCATGTGGCTCTTGAATGGGCACAGAGAGCTCAAACCTGCCTCTGTACCCAGAGGGAGCTGAGTGAACAACTGGTTAAAAGAGGCAAAATCTTTGGAGGGCAGATCGAGAGGTGTGGGTGGGACCCACGAATTAGACCTACTCTGCTTTCCTACAAGCTTTACTGGGTCAGAGGGAAGAGGGTGGAGAGCCAAGAAGCCGTTCAGGAGTACGGTATCTGAGCCTCATGCTGGCCACAAAGCTGACCAGTGGGAAGGGGCAGGAAAACAATGATAAGATGGTTAGAGGAAGAAGAATACATGAAGATATTGAAGGTAGAAGAAACATAAGCTGACCAGGATGGGGCGGGGGGGCGCTCAAGAACTGCCCAGCTGACAAGGAGCAAAGAAAGTTCTGGAATGCCACAGGTAGGTAGGGCCATGCCACAGTCTCCCCACTTCCCCATGTGACCCAGGCTGAGATTCAGCTTTCCCAAGTCCTCTCCTCTCCAGTGTCTTTGCCTCCTCTACGTATGGAGCAGGGTCCCTCTTTCTCAGAGCTGCAATGAATGGGCAGCTCCCTCATGGTTTCTTCTGCATTCAGTCAACCTTCTCCATCACCCCAAGGCTGATCTGGCCTTCTTCACCCCAGCCAGCAGGTCCCGAGTGCGGTGCATGCTGAGGGCTTGACTTCCCTTAGACGACAGGCTGGGCTGGTAGAAGGGCAGGGGCAGGAGATAAAGGTGTGGCTCTTTAATAAATCCTTTTTCTGGAAGAATGACACTCATCATAGTATTTTTATCTAGTAACAGAAAAATCCATGAAGGCCTCCAGTGGAGAACAGATGAATGTCCGACTGTCAGCACTTTCCAGAACACCCCAGCAGTTCACATTGCTACTTTCCTCTGCCCCAGGGTTCCCCAATTACCCCAAACTTCCAACTTTGCTTCTCTGTCTCCCTCTCTGCCTCATCTTAACTCTGTTGCCACGCCAGGGTGTTGGGGAGTAATTGGTCCCCCCCCTTTTTTTTTTTGCTATTTATCAGCAGATTGTGTGGAGCTGAGTGGTGTGAGCCTCACCCTGCTAAATAAAGCTTTGGTATTTCTGATAAAGCCATCAAATTCCTTATCGCACTGACACAAAGTGCATTTAAAGAGACAGACACCCTGTCCCTCCCTGCCAACCCCTCCTCCACTCAGTTCAGATTTCCAGCCTCTGTGACACCAAATACCGTTCCTGAGGATGTGGGTGGAGGTAGGGGAGGGGACAAACCCTCTCCAGCTCCTACTCAGAGCTGGTCCCAGGGTGTGGCATGCTGCTTCCTGACCCCACTCTGGAATCAGAGAACTAACATTGGAAACCGCCCTGTAGTAGGGGACATCCTCATAAACAGAACAATCCTGTGTTAGGACAACAGACAGCAGAAGAGTCCCTGAAAACTGTAGGCCTGTGAGGCGGCTCAGGCACTGTAAGCAGGGATTTTGTACTTTGTAACTAAAGCCGTTGCAAAGATGCGACAAGAGGGGACATTGAGGCCTATGCAACATAGGGAGGATGAGGGCTGGACGAGGCTAGCTGGTGTTCCCATGGGACCTGATCATCGTTCAATCACATGCTCAGCAAAACCCAGACTCCTGACATAGCCCCACAGGCAGATGGGACTATCACGCCATTTGACAGATGAGGAAACCAAGGTTGGCCCAATTCCACATAGCCAGGGGCTCTGGCCTGCCTGGGCCAGTTCTCTTCCCATGAAAGACATTTCTCCCTTAATCGATTCTGAGAGCTGACCTCAAGGCCAGGCTCTGTCCACTTCCTCAGTTATGATCCCATGAATACAAGCCTTCCTGTGCCCCAGCGTCCCCTCCTACCTCCCCAGCCTTAGCTTGGGGAGCCCAGGCCTTGCGCCCACACACAGCTTGCTGGTTGAGGAATCAAATTTATTATTTTTAATTATTTTGATTTATCAAACCAGCAGCTACAATCATATTAAACCAACTTGGCTTACTGGCATTTAACAGATACAGCTGCTACAGGACTCCCCCAGACTCCATAAAACACCCCGCCCATCCACCTGCTCCCCCAGAGGGCACCTCAGGCTCCTTATCCAAGATCCCCCAAATTTGAGGGTTCCTAGGCTCCTGCTTCTGTTCCTGCTCAATCAAAAACAGGTATAGCTAGAAGTCATGGAAGGCCGGAGGGTAGCCAAGGAAGAAGGTGTTTTGGGGGTACAGTCACCTTCATTCCCTGGCCCAGAAGACCCTTCCAGAGTCCTGACCTGGGAGGGGCTGCCCGGCTCAAGCATACCACTCTTCAGCAGGCATTTGGGGGGGAGGCTATTCTCCCCAAGGCAGCTGACTGGATGCTGAACACAGATGAACCAATATTCTGTAGACACCCGCACAGAAAAGGAGTTACTGCCCTTTTCTGCAAGAGAGAGAAGCGCCAAGAAAAGAATGATTTGCCTGAGCAGCTCAAAACACCAACACCCCCCACCCCGTTAAACCCCAGTAAAGCTACAATTCACATGGATTCCGTCTACATTAAAAAACACTCTTTCTTCTGATCATACTTTACTGCCACTCTTTAAGCCTCTGAGAGCCGCCTCCTGCCTACACACTGTAGAAGAGGAGAGCTGGAAAGACAGGACCTGAGTTCAAGGTGATATCCTAAGGGGGCACACACTAAGCATTTAGAATCTGGGTCCTGGGGAAGCAGTGCCGAACCACAGGCTTCCATGGGACACCCAGACCTACCTACTCAGAACACAAGGAGAGGCTAGCCCACCTGTGGGGCATGGAGACTGAGCCAGGCAGTCAAGATCCTGCCCTCAAGTACTGTCCAGCCTGGAACCTCTGAGTCTAGGAGTCTGGCACAGAAAAGGAAGAAGACTTAGGACTGTGAGAACAGAAGGGCCTGGCCCTTCAAAATTTCAAGCAAAATTGCATGCGAAAAGTACAGTGAAATAGGCACCTCTGGCGTTAAAAAGCCCACAGAAGACATTCATGGCCACTTCTGGGCTGCAGGCGAAAGGCAAGTCTTGTCTTCTCTATGGGGTGAAGAGGCCAGCAGTACAGAAAGACAGTCTTAGATCACTGCACTGTAGCACAGAGTAGCTTCATATAGAAATAATAGATGGGGTCAGACCAGACTGCCTGCCACGGGTCCCCCACTGTATCACAGTTTGGCCACTGGGACTTTGGCTTTGGCTCCAAGTTCTGAACTGTGATGGGCACTGATGGGCATGCTATCTGTCCTCTGTGAGGTTGAGTTTCCTTATCTAAAAAGTGTACATGACGAGAGTGCCTATCTCTCAGAGGGTTGTCAGGAGGGATTTGGGGAGACCATGAGTGCAGAGCTCTAAGCAAAGTTTTTACACATTTTCTATGTGCAGAAAGTGGCAGCAGTCATCACTGTCATCGTCATCATCATCATCATCGTCGTCATCATCAACATCATCATCATCATCGTCCCCACCACCGCCTAAATCTCTTCCTAACCAGGACCTGGTACCCAGGAGCGTGGATTTGGGACTCGTGATGGCAGATCGGCTGGGAAGCAAGCTGTGTTATCACCTGGGAGAGCTCAGAGACATCTCAATGAGGCATCTGTGCTGCCTACCTGGAAAAGTGGCTCATGTAGGCAGGAAAGGGAAACAAAGATGTCTTGGGCAGTCACATCTGCCTATCAAAAACTGCATATTCGCTCTGCTTTCCAAGGGACTCATGCCCTAATATGGGCCCTGTAGCTTTCTGGGTTATTTCGAGTACATGTGATAATGACTCCAGGCCGTGTTCTGCTGCCCCCAGAAAACTTTCCATCTGGGGAGAGGAGAGGGAGGACAGTTGGCAAAGAATGGGAAGGACACAGGAAATGCAAGGTCAGAGAGTATGGACAGAGTGGGCCCAGGGAAGAAGGAGCAGCTGTTGACCAATGGGTTCAAGGTGTGAGGGACACAGGTGGATAAGACACAAGCTGGGCACCTGGCCATACCCTATACCCAGTGTCTCAGGAAATACTCCAGGCAAGACAGTTCCCAAGGGAGGGATTTTAGGGCAAGACTAAGAAGCCCAAGCCTGTCACTGCACCCATAATCTCTAGCGAGGGGCTTCTGCGTAATGGCCAAGCCAGGCTCAGGGACCCCTTGGCACCTTTATTTGTGAACTAATTATCTTTCTACTCAACCTTGGCCCATCAAGTCCAGACTACAGAGGGTTAACTAGACAGAGGGGCTGGTTGGCTTTGCCTTCACTCTACCTCCATTCTTGAGTTCCGATCACCTACCTCCCCCACCCCCTGATCTTAGGAAAAAAAACCCCATCAAAATAACTATTTTATGTCTCCAAATATGCAGATCATTTTCTTTAATGAAAGATGCTTGACGTCTCCGATCCAATTAATATGCAAATGCAGGAGAGGATTTATTTGTGACATTCTGTCTGGGTGAGAGAAAACAAAAAAGGCCTGTTAACCAAAACACTAATTGCTGTGACTGATTGTCACATATCATCATTTTCATAGGATCTCCTCCATTCCCGGCTCGTAGGGAGCTTGAAACCAGGACTCACTCCATGCAGGCATCAAGGAGAAACAGGGCAACTGGCTACCTGCCAGCACGTCCCCCTCATCATCAGACCCTGTGCTTGGCTGGACGAAGTGGAGGCTCTACTTGGCTCTGGTTCCCCTTTGTCCATCTTTAACCTTCCACTGCACTTGGCTGGTTGTCTCCCCTCCTAGGTTATCCCTTACCACGTAGGTGCACACATGCACTAGGACCAGGAGGCCCCATGTTGATAGGTCTGGCAGGCTGGGGGAAACCCAACATGGCCTCAGTTAAGTTAACCTTGAGCCTTGGTGAGGCCACCTACTTTCTGCACCTGATCCCTTTGTGCCAAGAAACAGAGGCTGGGCTCTGTTATGGGGAAGAGGGAGAGCAGGAGGCCTCTCTAGGCCCTCTCAGTCAACATCTTCTGCCCCTCTTCCTCCTTGCCTTTCACACTGCTTTTTCTACCTCAGGGTCATCATAGCACCGCCTGAGAGATGCCACTTAGGGTAACTGAAGCACAGCACAACATTGCATCCTCTCCTCCAGAAGACACAGAGACTATGGAAACTCCTCAAGGCTTCTAGGTACCTGCTGAGGCTAGGCAGACACCTGTGCCCTGCCCCTCCCCCCTGGTCAACGCTGGAGTGGGAGGGTCAGTGATCCCAGCCACTGGTTGGTTTCCTTGAGAAGTTCAGTGAGACCATGAGGTCTCTGTCAAAGGACCTTAGGGTCCTTTTGCTCCTGTGATTTAGGGACATGGGGGTGGGGTGTGTGAGTGGACAGACATTCTTATTCCCAAAGGCCAAGGGGAACGAAAGGGAACTGACATCCCTTGCTCAATAAAGGGCAAAAGCATTCTAGGTGTCACGCAGTTCCAAATGCAAAGCTAAGGGGCAGTAAAAGATTCTCTAAAATAGCCTTCTGCCCACACAGGGACCTGGGCAAAGGGAGACCACGGGATACCAACTTGGCTCAGTACCTTGGCAGACTGGCCTTTTACTGTGGAGTTCAAACATTCTAGGTGCTCAAAGAAGACTTCTTCCAGGCATGGTGGTACATACATATACTCTAGGGACTCATAATCCCAGCATTCAGGAGGCTGGGACAGGAGAATCACTAGTTCAAGGCCAGTTGGGCTACAAAGCACGTTTGAGGCCAGCTATGCCATCTCAGAAAAGCAAAAAGAAAGCCTCGTCTACCTTCCTGTCATCTCCTTAGAACTCCTCCAACTTTCCAAAGATGTTGAAAATTTGGGGTTAGGGAGACAAGAGTAACGACAGATGAACAGCCATGAAGGTCATGCCATGAGTGTTGGGCTCGACTTCTTGCAGGAAGCTATGGAAGAACCCCACACACCGAGGAATTACTAAGTAAGAAGCATGCACTGAGCCCCAGCAGAGATTGGCCCAAGGCTCTGAATCTCTCCCCACTGGAACCCCGGCGTTGGAGGAAGATGGCGGCTTCCCTCTTGACTCCCATCTCAGACATCCCCAGCTCCAGCCCCGACCCAGCTGCTTCCCTCAGGCAACTCCACCAGGGCCTTCAGGAAGAGCTGGCGCCAGGGCAGCATGGGGCAGACACTCTCCCCCCAAAAAGGCCTGCCCCCGCACCCCTGAGAACAGGCTCAGCAGGATGCCGAGCGGGGGAGCTTGGAAGCCTTCGGGAAGAGCACAGCCCTGGCAGCAGTCCCGCCGGGAAGGAGGTGAGCTGGGTCTGCTACAATGTCTGCTGCTCACCTGACTCGCGCCCACGGTGGCGAAGCACCAATGGGATGTGCGTGGGTGCAGACGGGTGGCGCACATCATGGCGCCAGGAGCCCAGGGAGGAAGGGCAGGCGGCTGGGAGTGGCAGCAGACTGGCTGGTCAGCTGAACAGTGCCCTGGCTGTAAGATGGAGGGGGTAGGCCCCACCCTCTCTTGTGGGTGGCAGGTGCACAGGGGGATGCGTGGACACAATACTGGGCCCATCGTACTCAGTTCAGATGCACCCACTATCCCCCTTGGCTTTTCTACCGTATTAGGCAAGTGAGAGAAGTCAGGCCTACCTTCTACTTTCCTTGTGCCCTCCCCATGGAGGTACACCGCACAGCCTGTAGGGATTGGGGTGCCGGTGCAATGCTCACTCTCACCATGCCATGATTTAGACCCTTTAAAACTAACCCATCTGTACATTAAAACCGCCCATAAAACAAAGGATGAGCAGTCTATTAAAGCCAGACGCCCGCACCCACCTCACTGCCTCACCCTTCCCTTCCTTAGTACCCAGCCTGGGGCAGCATCGGTCTCACTGGACACAGCAAAGTTGAGTCTGGCTAGACCAGCTTCCTGGTAGAAGGTAGGAAGGCCCTGTGCTTTGCAGGTGCCCCAGGCCTAGAGGGAGGGCCTGGACTCCAGGGCATCAAATCACTCCCCCACTCCCACTAGTCTCTCTTATTTTGCCTATGGTAAGAAAGGGCCCTCTGGGACTAAATGTCTAATAAATTCATCCACTTCTTGTATTTCCCTCAAACACCCCTGGGTGGGATCACGGCTTTTTTCCTAGGTTACCTCAGGCGGCCATTCCAATTTAATACCTCCTGGGCTTTGCGCACCCTCAGCCCAGAGCCCTCCTTCCCTTCTTCCTTAGGGTTCTTCCCAAATCCAAACTACACTGGCAGGGGTCAACCTCACACTTGAACCCAAACTCTTAACATCTGCCCAAAGGCAGAGGGATGTCTCCTTTCCCCAAAGATCTCAGCACTCGGGACATTTCTAAGAGAAAGTAAAGGAAATCCTCCACATCTTTGCTGAAAGGTGTAAGATTTATGCCCCCTCCAGCTTTAAAAATACCCCAGTGTCTAGTCCATGGGTCAGAGTGAAGGCCACGTGGTCAGAGTTGAGTATAAATAACCAGCAAATCGCTTCCCAGAGCCCCGACCTGTCCCCAGCACCAACAACCTTTCTGAGGAAATCAAAGTGAACACAACTGTTACCAAGTCACTACTAAAATATTTACCAGCCTGGCGAAATGCCGAAGGTGCTTGGCACCGAGTGTTTGCTTATTTACAAGGCTGTTTTAAAGGGTAGAAAGCAAAATAAGGTAACCTGAGCTATTAAACCAAGGGGCCAGGTGGTACCCACTAGCCACCAGCTGTCTCAGGCACTGTGGGAGTTAGAACAACATGGTGGAGATTTCCCCAAAACCAGTCGGGAAAGTGAGCATGCAGACTTTGGAGGCTGGGCATGACCACCGGTAGTGGTGAGGGCTGGACCTTACAGAGCTGCCCCCCCCACCCCCCGGCTTTGCCAAACCAGCACACACACCCCACCCGACCCTACCCCCTGTCAACATGAGCTCCAGAGTTACCCCAGGACTTCCTCACAGTCACCTAAAGAACAACCTGGGCACTGCCTACCCACAGGCTGTGGGGAAGAGCCCTGGGGTGGCAGACAGGGCAGGAAAGGGGAGGCCCAGAGGAAGGGAAGCAGGCAGTAGGGGCTGGCTGGGGTCTTTGGAGGGGGAACGGAAGGCGGATATACAGGACCTGGGGAGAGAAGGAGCTCAAGTTTTTCTCTTCTTCCTCTTTCTTTGAAGTTTCCTTGTGGTTTGAATTTAATTTTGATTTTCTCAACTTTAGCAGATTGAAGTTGAAATAACCTACAAATTACTTAATGTGTTGTAAATCTGGGGGAATTCAGGAGTAATGGGTACCACATGTTGGCCTGGAGGAAGCCCACGGAGGACTGGGAGAAGGTGGCCCTCAGAGACACGCAGGTGGCTGTCTTGGGCAGGAAAGTTAGGTGCCCATGTTCTCCCCCAGGGAGGGGGCTTGAACCCTTCCCTCCTAGGGTTGAGGGTAGGATCTCCAGCTGGTCAAGGAACCCTGGACACCTATGGAGAGAAAGAGTTAAGTGCACAGACTGACCAAGTCACGGCCCTGGGCTGCCTGGTGACTGTGGACACTGGGCAGCCAAGTAGGCTGTGTGCCAGGCATCCGCCAGGCCCCTCTGCTGCGCCAATGCCAAGGCCGCAGCCAGCCCTGCTGTGTGCGTGTGGCTGTCAGCTGAGCTCCTGCCTCCCTATCCCCCGCCACCCTCCCTCTTGTGCAGACTTCTCTCAAGTACTGAGCCATATGGTTCCAGTTAAGCTCCATATTTTTCCTTGTCGATTGAAGAGACACACTTTCCTCTTTGCCAGACAGTTTGCAGATTGCTCTGTTGGCTCAATTTCTTATTGGATTTCTCAAAAAACCTGACATTTTAAATTAATTTACAGCCACAACAAAAAGAGTTCAGAATTTTAATGGTGTTGTAAGTAATTTTTAGGTAATCCACTCCAGATTTTGATATTAACCTTTGAAACTGGAGTTCATTCAGCTACCATGTTACAATACACAGTCAGACTCCAGGCCTGGGGGAGGCTGGGGGGGGTGCTGGTGGGAGAAGCCAGTCTGGGAAGCCCTTTTTGCTAGGAAACCCCAGAGAGGATGATGCCAGGGAATTCTGGACAGGTGAGTAGTGGCCAGTGACAAGGAGGTGGGTGAGGAGGGCAGGGGCCCTTAAGACAGCAGGGTAGGTATTACAGCATAATTGCATGGTCAAGGGGGACTGCTAAATGTTCTAGAAGGACAGGCAGAGCTCAGGAGGGAGCTATAGTCTCACAGAGCCTCAGGAGCAAGAATAGGGTAAAGCTTTACCTTAAAGAACTAGGAAATAACAATCACAGTAATCATACTGATGACAGCTGATGTTCACTGTAGTCAGGCCCTGTGTTAAATGCTTTACATGTGTTAGCTCATGGACATCTCAAACCACCCTTAGGATGGGCACAGTCTTGCCCCCACTACAACTATCAATCACTCATGTTTAGTCCAGTCTGGTAGCATATAACTATATTCCCATCTACTCGAGAAGCTAAGGCAGGAGGATCACAAGTTCAAGGTCTGTTTGAGCTACAGAGTGTTTAAGGCTAGCCAGGGCAAATCAGTGAGAGCCTGTTTCAAAATAAAAAGTACAAATAAATAAATAATGAAAATTGGGATACTGGGGCTATGGAGATGGTTCTGTGGGTAAAGAGCCTATTGCACAAGTGTGGGGACCCGAGTCCTTGGAAGAGCTGAATTTGGATCTCTAGTACCCTCTGAAAAGCCAGGTGTGGTAGTGTATATCTATTACCCCAGTTCTGGTGAGGTGGTGACAGGAGCATTCCTGGGGCTCACTAGCCAGCCAGTCTAGTCAAAAAAGGGAGCTCCAAGTTCAGGAGAACTTAAAATATAAGGTAGCCAGGTGTGGTGATACACCTGGGAGGTGATTGGGAGTTCCAGGCCAGCCAGGACTACTTTTTTCTTGGCGAGCCTGTCTCCCAAAAAAAAAAAAAGTGAGAGAAAGCTACTCAAAGTTGACCTCTGGCCTCTACATGCACACTTACAGACAAGCATACCTGCACATATGTGAACACACACAGACAATAAAAAAGACAAAACCAAAAATGGGTAGAGTACTCAATGATAGAGTAGTTGCCTAGCATGCAGAAGGCCCTGGGTTCAAAGAAAAAGTTCACATTTAGCAAAGGCTGACCGTATCCCAGAACGAAGCCCTTTTAGATCCTGACTCGTCAAACGGACACAGAGACTCTGCTCATATCCCAGTTTACTTAGGACTTAGGTCTCCCATCTTTGGGGGGGGGGCACAGACCAACAGCCGGAGCCACGGACGCTGTCTTTCTCTTTATTTATCTTCACACACACACTCTGCAGAATCCTCATCACCCTCATGTTTCCCCCTCTGGAGCTGGAGGAGGAGGTGTGGCCCTCTAGGGCCTGATGAGGAGGCCACCTTGTCCTTGTGCCGCCTCAGGCCGAGCTGAAGGCCGCATGCCAACTCGGCTGGAGGAAACTCCAGGCATGGGGAAAGTGGCCCTCGCCAACATCTTTACTAGGCTCTGGCACTGTGCGGCCCTGCCTGGGTGCTGTGCCAGCTCACTACACCAACAGATTGCAAGCATTCCTTTCCTGCAGAAGCTCCCAGGGCACCCAGGAAAGGGGAGGCACAGATGGGGCCCCGCCAAGGCCACTGTAGTCCCCGGAGGGTGCTCCTGCAGCAGGCATATGGAGCTCTCATGGGGGGATGGGGAGAGGCTATGCAGGGACACCAGGGAGCCCAGGCATCTTCATCGGTCTGCGCCTTGTCTTGGAGGAGCTGGTTCAGGGAATGAGTCAGCTGCTGTCAACCCACTAAGATGTCATGTAAGTGTCACTGTGTCGGGCTCTCGGCCAGCTTCCCCACTGCTAACTCTGGGACAAAGTGGGGGGTGTGTACTGTGAGAGGCAACCAGAAAAGTTTTTGCTTTATCTTCCTTGGAAGTGAACAGAGCACTGGAGTGAGGGGGACTAAGGACGGAGGGAAGACGGAGAGGGGAATCATGGGAGCCTGGGTCCAGGCTTGGAAAGAGTATGGACAGAGGCAGGAGTAGACTACAGCAGGGTCCAGGCCAGACATGTGTAGCGGGGGACTGAGTAACCAGGGTACCCTGGTGAACAGGAGCTACAGAGTACCAGGCAGGTACCTGTTGTGCGAGCTCAGCTCTTAGTCTTCATGTACAGGAAGCAGCCCTGAACCCCTGTGTTGTAGCTGGGTCAGCATCTTTCCACCCATTCATTCACAACTATGTTATTCTGAGTACCAGCTTTGTGAAAGGCCTTAGAAGTCTAAGAAAAAGTCCAGCTTCCATAACACTCAGAGTGAAGCATCTCTAGTTTTGTTATCCTCAGGACTCTGGGATCCAGCACTGCCCGACAGTGCTCTGAGCCAGCACCCCTTCATGCCTCCTTTCTTAAAGGTTCTGTGCCTAGGATCACCTTCCTTGCTCTATTCCAGCCTCAGGCTAGGCTCCTAGACTCCAAAAAATGAGAACACCTTTCCATAAAGTGCCAGCGGTCACAACAGGAACATCTGGGCTCTCACCGCTTCCAGGGAGAGACAGTGTCTGTGTGCTAGAATTCTGAGTACTGAGCAATGAAGACCAGCACGAGAAGCCGGCCTTCGCCTCCTTCCCAATCAGAAGCGGCAGAAGGCCCAGGCAGCAGCTGCCAAGACTGCCCACGGCCCGTGCCCAGACTGTGTAGACCTGGGAACCTGTGGAGCCCCTGGCTAGCTGCCAGACAGCATGTATGAGTATCAGGGGGCAGAATGGAGGTGGGGGGAGAACTCAGGCTTACCATGCCCTGGCATCATGCCAACACGCGGAAGGTTGAACTCACCCTGGGCTTGATGCCACGTGCCCAGGAACCGGACATCTGCTGGCACAGCAGCATGTGAGGAATGAGGGGTCCTATTGCTGCCCACCACATTGGGCTTCCCCTTCAACATATCACAGTGGTAGGTCTGCTCCTTCCCAGCATGGCACTGGGGATGGGGCCCTCAAGTGTCCCCTTGGCACCATGCCCATTACATACTGTGGGCTATCCCCATTGGCACTGGGCCGCACATGGAAGGGCTCAGGCACCCTGATGAACTTCAGCCAAGTGTCAAATAGCTGTCCCTGCTGGCTTGAGGCCATCAACTGGGCACCTCTGGGTTTGGGCCCATGGGTACCATCTATTTCCTTTTACAACCCACAGGATTGCCTTCCTTCTCACCCTCTGTCCACAGACAACCATATTCTATCAGTTTAAGGCCCACAGAATAATGGTAGCAGTCTTTGTAAGATTAGCTGCAGTTTAAAAGTATAGATAGATATAGATAGATGATAGATATGTGAAAATTAAAATGAGTGTCATTCCCCTCCAGTCACTGACACGATCCTGTCCAACTGATTATATTTTCCTGTGTACCAGTGGAGGGAGCAGACCCCAGAAACTTCCCCCCCCCCCCCCCCCGTTGTCTACTGGCCTCTCAGAGACTCTCACTCTCTTTCCAACTCTTTCTTTCTTAGCTTCTTCTTCTTTTTTATTATTATTATTTTATTTTTTTATTTCCCCCTCTTGGTCAGGTTAAAGCGCTCCTGAGGGGTGATTGACGGAGGTTGCCATGGAGACCCGGGCTTGAAAAAAAGCCTCGTTAGTCGCCAACTCTGTGTGTTGTTGTTTTACAACTGTGACCGACCATCACATGAGAGGGGGACAGCTGGGGGCCGGGCAGCACAAAGGGGAATGGCTTTTTAATGGAGTGCCTGGCCTGCGCTTGAAGTCTCAATAAAGAGTCGCTGGTGAGTCCCCTCGCTGGGCCGGGCCCAGCACACAGGGCCGGAGGCCCTTTGTTCAGAAGGAGCTGGGATGGGAAAGTTGGGAAAACCAGCCGCTGGGAGGTGAAAACAAGAGGCCTTCCCCCCCACTCACTGGACAGCTATTTTCCCTCACTCTCAGGGTGCCCCGATGGAGGGGACAAAACCCAGTGTCTTGGACAAGCTGCCATGCTGGGGGAGGCAGCTGGGGGAAGGGGAGTGGGATGGAGAGGGAGGCTGAGGCTGCTGGGAGAAGGAGGGGTAAGCCTGCCTTGGCTCCAGGGCCGTAGTGTGAGGGCAGGTGTCCGATGGGAAACTAGGCCTCCATGCAGCAGGAGGCAGTGGGAACCTAAGTTCATGATAGGCCTGAGCCCTAATGGGGGGCAGGATAGCCACAGAGCGGCTTCAGGGGAGGTAGGGGAGGCTCTGAACACTAGGTCAGGCCCAGGGGACACCCCTCTCTCCCCAAGATGGCCCTATCCCCCTGCTGCCTCTCCCCACTGAAGCTTCAGATAGGCAATACAGAGACAGCGGCTGGGGGTTGGTGGAGAGGCTGAGCCAAATCAGCCAAGAAAACACAAGTGTAGAATCAATGTAAGAACAGGGCCCTTCCGGATGGCAAAAACCAAGGCCAGAGCCTGGATCAGAGAGAGAGACCAGGAAGGCTGAAGGTAGCAGTTCTCAGAGCTGCCTGAGGGCCTCTGGGGGCTCCCAAGACCCTTCAGAGGCCCCATAAAGTCAAGACTGTTTTCAGAATAGTTCTAAGTTGCCACATGCCTTTTTTTAGAGGGGTGACAGAATGCTGGCTCCCAGCACAAATCACAGCAGCGGCAGGAGAGTCATCACATTCCCCAGGCCCACTCCCTTTCATCCCACAAAACAAAAAGGCCACGTTCACTTAAAAATGTCCTTGACAAAGCTATAAATATTGTTAATCTTCATGAGATTTTGCTCCTTTGATTTTTTTTTTTTTTTTCTACACAGGGTCTCATACAGCCCAGGCTGGCCTTGTCAAATACACTATGTAGCGGATGATCTTGAACTTCTGATCCTCCTGCCTCTACCTCCTGAGTGCTGGGATTACAGGTGTGCACGGCTATACCTGGCTTATGTGGTGCTAGGGATCAAACCCAGAGCTTCATGCGTGCTAGGCAAGCACATTACCAGCTGCGCCACATCCCCAGCCCTCTCTAAGATTCTAAGGCATGAACAGGAGACACATTTGGAGCCTGGTTTCGGCGATGATACTGCATTGGGACTAAAAGCAAACCAAGTCACTTTCTTTGTGGAACACTGTTTTCACCTGAAAGACTCACTGAGAGATAAACTAGGATTGCTTGGACTGGAGCACTTAAGCAAGCCATGTTATCTAAACTGACCTAGGTGAGCCTGCCACTTCAAGGAGGGAAAAGACTGACAACAGCTGTTGCCAGTGATAAATGCTGAACCTTCCAGTGGAAACCAGGCTTTGGGAAAACTTGTATCTAGCACTGTGACTTTGACAGTGTCCTAGCACTTAACAGCTTTTCTGATGAGATCAGAGATTATATTAATGGCTGTGATTTTTAAAATATCATGCAGTGATTGTCGACATTGAGAAGATCTGTACCCCTCAGTGATCCATGTGTAAGGTTACAGCATCTCAGATTTGGGAAATGAGTCATTCCAAGTGTGAGATAGACCAGTGGGTTTTACTGCAACAGCGCACCCAAGCTCACTGATGCAGTTTCAGGTCTCACACTGGCAAAGGACCATGCAGAGCCTGCTACTCGTTGAGTTTTGGTGTAATAGCCAAGAGGAATATAGAGTCATCTGCAGAGGCTACACAAGCATCCCTCCCTTTTCCAACCACATATGTGTGCAAAGCAGGACTTTCTTCAAAGCCTTCAACTAAAATAATGGACCCCAGAGGACAGAGAGCAGAAGCGGACATGAGAAACTGGACACCCGCTATTAAGTCAGACATAAACATGTAGAAAGGTAAGGCGGAGGCTGGGGAGATGACTCAGCCGCTAAGAGTGCTTGCTGCAAAATCAAGAAGATCTGAGTTCAAATCCTCAGCAACTACATAAACCAGTGTTGTAGGGGCAGAGGCAAGTGTGTACTGGGAGCTTGGTGGGTGAGCCTAGCCAAAATGGTAAGCTTCAGACTCAATGACAGATTCTGTCTCAAATGAATAAATAAATAAATAGGTGGAGAGCAACAGAGGAAAATTCCTGATGTTCTTCTTACACACACACACACACACACACACACACACACAAAACATGCATATACACATATACATACACAAACATGCATGCATATACACATACATATACATACAAACATCATATACACATATACATACACACATATGCATATACACATATACATATAGAGCAATCAAGGAAGATGATGGACATTAATTTTGGGCCTCCACATGAATGAGCACATACCTGCATGTACATACACACATATGCATATACATATACACACAAACATGCATATACACATATATATACACACACAAAATGTAAGGAAACGATCTCACTGAAGTTTTATTTTGGAAAATAATTATTTTCATAAAAAATGCCATCTGTATATAATGGACTTACTATGGTTACTTTTAAAGACATTAAGTAAATAAAAAATAAAATCTCAGTTTTAATTTCTAATATGGTAAATACCAGTAGATAAAATCATATAAATTAAGCCGGGCGTGGTGGTGCACGCCTTTAATCCCAGCACTTGGGAGGCAGAGGCAAGGGGGATCTGTGGGAGTTCGAGGCCAGCCTGGTCTCCATAGTGAATCCAGGCCAGCTGGGGCTACAGGGAGACCCTATCTCAAAAAGACCAAAAATAAAAAAAAAATCATAAAATCATACAAATTAAAACTTTGGGGCCCTCAATACTTTTCAAGATGCTAAAGGGGACTGGGTGTGGTTGTCCATCTGTAATCCTAGCATTCTGAAGGCTGAAGTCAAAGGAACTAGAGTTTGAGACCAACTTGGACTACACAGTGAAACCCTGTTTCAACCCCACCGCTATACAAAAACAACAGCAATATTGCCCCACCACCACCACACACAGAGCGAATACAAAGAAATTCAAACAGTTTGAAAAGTACTGTCAGAGCATTAAGGGCAAAACAGTTATGCTGTGAGGCTTTGGGGAACAGGGTACCTACAGGGACAATTCTCTGGTTCCACAGTTGGCCATGGATGTGGTGAGGGCCTGCCTAGCTGTGGCTGCCAGAGCATTTGAGGAAAATTACACATCATATCCCATATAGAGAGATGCAGGTGGAGTATTTCTTGTCAGAAATGCTTGGGACCAAAAGTGTTTCTGGATTTCAGACGTTTTGAGGAATATTTAACATATACTTTATGAGGTAGCTTAAGGAAAGAACCCAAGTCTAAAAGTAAAATTCGTTTGCTTTATAGATAACTTATACACAGCCAGAAGATAATTTTATACAATTCTTTTCTTTTTCTTCCTTTCTAGCAGTTTCTTTTTAAAAGGATTTTTTTAAATTATATTTTTCTTTATTTTGTGTGAGTCGAGTCTCTCTGTGTGGGGCCCACAGGGAGCATGTGGAGGTTAGAGGCCATTAGAGGACAACTTTCAGGAGTCCTCTCTTCAACCACTGAACTCACTTTACTGGGTTTGGCGGCAGCACCTTTACCTGCTGAGCTATCTTACCAGCCTTTTTTTTTTTTTTTTTTTTTTTTTTTGACAGGGTCTCTTGTATCTCAGGCTGGCCTCAACTCATTACATAGCAGAAGATGACCTTGAACTTCTGATCTTCCTGCCTCCACCTCCTGATCGCAGACTTGCACCACCACACTGACTTTATACAGCGCTGGAGAAGGAGCCCAAGGCTTCATGCCTACTAGATGTGCACGGTCCTACCTGAGCTATAGCCCCTGCAATGTTTTTACATTGCTTCTACACCTTGACTGTAATCACTTGCATAAGGCCAGGGGTGCAGTTTTCCACTTGTGGCATTGTGGTGACACTCAAAACGTTTCACATTTAGCCGGGTATTGGTGGCATATGCCTTTAATCCCAGCACTTGGGAGGCAGAGGTAGGGGTGTTGCTGAGATCGAGGCCAGCTTTGTCTATATAATGAGTTCCAGGTTAGAGAGGGCTGCAGGGAGAACTTGTCTTGAAAAAATAAAAAAAGTTTCAGATTTTTGAAGCATTTTGATTTTTGCACTTTCTGAGTTGAGATCCTCAATCTATACATCCTGGCAGGTATGACCCTGGGGAGTGCAAAGGCTAAGGCAAACCAGATGCTACATGCTATTGGCAAGCATTAGAAGAATCACCGGGGGGGGGGGGCCCTGGGGAGATGGCTCAGTCTTAAGAGTACTGGCTGCTCTTGCAGAGGACCTGGGTTCGATTCTCAGCACCCACATGGCAGCCAACAATTGTCCATAACTCCAGTTCCAGCCTTCTTCTAACCTCCACAGAACTGTATGACATGGGTACACTTACACATATACAGGCAAAACACTCATACACAGAAAATATAATAAATTAAAAAAATTTTGGTCTTTTTGAGACAGGGTCTCTCTGCAGCTCCAGCTGTCCTGGAACTCACTATGTAGACCAGGCTGGCCTTGAACCCACAGAGATCTGCCTGTCTCTGCCTCCCAAGTGCTGGGATTAAAGGCGTGCACCACCACGCCCAGCTAAGAAAATATTCTTTTAAAAAAATCCCATGTTAAGCCGGGCGTGGTGGCGCACGCCTGTAGTTCCAGCACTTGGGAGGCAGAGGCTGGTGGATCTCTGAGTTCAAGGCCAGCCTGGTCTACATGGTGAGTTCCAGGACAGCTGGGGCTACAGGGAGACCCTGCTTCAAAAAGACAAAAAAAAAAAAAAAAAAAAAAAAAAAAAAAAAAAAAAAATCCCATGTCCACCCTTGGCTTGATCAGGTCTGGCCTCCCAGGGGAGGGCAGCAACAGCTCTGGGTGGGTACGGGTAAGCCCGTCTGTCCAGATAGAACCAAAGAAGAGCTGTAGGTGTGTGGGGGGTACTCAAGAATTCAGAATGGAACAGGGAGTCCTGCCACCAGTGTGCAGCTCACAGCATGCCCTGGGCCCTTTCCCAGAGATGTGCTAATTATCTCCCCCTCTGTCCCTGGGGAAGCAGGCTGGAAAGGAGCAGAGGATGATTCCAGTGCATTTCACCCCATGCTGCCTGGGCTAATGGTCCTTAGACCCCAATCTGGGCTCTAGTGCAAAGATGCAGAATTTTCCAGGATAACTTCACAATCATTACTAAGAGGGGGAAAACATTTGAAAACTGATACTGAAAAGTAAGAGGGCCAACCTGGGTTCTCAGGGATGTCACCAACAGGGGACCTGGGGACGCAGAAGTCAAAGCTATGGGTTTGCATTTCATACCCAGAATTCCTAGGACAAGTCTCAGACTTGATCCTGGGCCCTAAGTCACCTTTTCCTGCAGGAATTGGAAGCTCAAGTCCCCTGACTTATGCTGAGAAGGGTGCTTCTGCATGATGGTTACATGCAGAGACCCTGCAGCTGCTGAGGTCAAGTGTAGTCCACAACCACTGGGTCCATGCACACCCACCTACCCCACAAACTTCCCTGAAAGCTGTCTTTGTACCAGAGGTATCAGATACTATGATTCATCAGGGACAGTGGCAGAAAAGCCTCCACCCTCACTGGTAGGCCATCAGGGAGACGTCACCAGGCAAGTACAACTCAGAGGGGCAGGAACAGCCTGTGAGGCTGAAGGGGCATACAGAGAGAGCCCCCACTGTCTTAGGAAGTCCAGGAAGACTTTGGGAGGAGGTGGTCTCTCTCATAAGACCTGGAAGACCTGCTATGGTATAGCTGATGGGAGCCTGGGCTCCAGGGACAGACTTGGGTTTGAATTCTTTGCTGCAATTTCCTAGCTCTGGATCCTACATTTTGGCCCTCCCTCTATAAAATCAGAGTTGACCTTGGTATCTGTTTCAGAGTGCTGCTGAGGAATTAAGCAAAATTACACAGCTAAGGAGGACAATCCAGGGCTTGACATAGTCTATATACCCAGTAGACGTCAACTGCCATGTTTATAGCCTTTCAAGATGCTTCATTTCGCCTCCAACAGGTGCACCTTGGCCAGATCTCCAGGCTGACCAGAACGAAACAGAGCCACTAGCTCAAGGCAGAAGCACTGGTACCCTCGGCCAACTGGCCTCAGTCCTTCCTCACTCTCAAAGAACAACAACACTAAGACCCAGTGGAGCAGGTGACAGTCAGACGTGGCAGCCACTCCACCTTCCAGGGCCTTCTGAGTGTTGAGTAGGATTCAGCACTGAACTTGAGGAGTGTATCTTCTTGTGCTGAAACTCTAAGTCACCTGCCTGGGAAAAAGCAAGAGAAAAAAAAAAAAAAAATCTCACGACCATGCCCTCCCCTGGAAAAAAAATTCTAGGAAACAAAATACAACGACATCTTTTTATTTTGTTTTTTTCGGTAATTATACTAAAGATGAAAAACTCATAATAAACATCTCCCAGTTCCCACCTGCTAACAGTAATTATAATAGACTCAACAATAAATGGTAAAGCAGGGCAGAGCTGCATCTCGGGAATTCTCTAGGGCGTGTGGATTAGCTCGGAAAGCCTGAATGATTAAAATACACTAATTAAAATTTTGTGTTCCTTGGTAACTCGTCTGCCTGGGCCCCTGGTGTTGGCAAAATGGGAATTAACGTGACAAAAGCAACACAGAGGGTTTTTGTTTTAAATAAAGAAAAAAAGAGAGAGAGAAAGAGAGAGAGAGTAGGAAAGATCTATATAAACAAGTTAGACACTGAGAGAGAAGAAAGGGGAGGTGGGTTTCTTTCTAAGTGGAGCACCAAGATGCTATGACAGGAAAGTGTGAGGCAGAGCCTGGGCTGGGAGAACCCCTCCGGTGCCCTGAGGTCCTGTGGTGGGCACTCGAGCATGTGTCCAGGGGCCACTGTTTAAAAACAATTACTGCAGAGAAGAGGGTGGACTACAGAGACGCAGAGCCCGCGTTGGCCCACCCAGTCCAGTTTTTGCACCCGCATTCCTCTAGGGCGGCCACATGCCCCCAGCTCCCCGCCCATGGCCAACGGGACCCTGGGAGGACGCAAGGGAGCTTCTATCCCATTGCAGTTGCACAAAAGAAATTGAACACTTTTGAGTTGCCCTTAGCAACCTAATTGCATCAGTACATTGCACACAGGAGCCAAAGTAACTGAATTTTGATGAAAAGACGGCGGTAATTTACGGCATCACAAAATTAGTTGTCATGGCGACGGGTTAATTACATCTCAAATTAACAATGCAAGTGTGGTGAAATTAAATATAAATCATATTTTCTGCATAAATTATAGGGGTTGATTAGACCGGGGCTCTGGGAGAGGGAAAGGTTGAGCCGCCACGGGCCCCAAGCTGCATTCTGAGCTGACGGGAGAGGCGCCTGCAAACGCGGGCGCGGACCCGGAGCTCAGGGAGGGGACTGGGGACTGCGGAGCCAGGCGCCAGGGCTGCCGGGGCTGCCTCCCTCTGCTCCCTCTGCCACTCTCAGGCTCAGCCCGGTTCCACGCAGCGCCAAGGCTGTCCCCAAAGTTTGCTTCTGTTTGCATCAAACTTTGGCTGGGGGAGGGGGTGGGCTGGCAGGAAGAGCTGGCTGGCGCCTCTCAGCTGATGCCGGGGACAGAAGTTCTGTCTGTCCTCACCCAGCCGCTTTCTATACTCTGAGCCCTCAGAGACTCACCACAGATGGCCAGCTTAACCCTCAGTCCCATCGGTTAAATGGGGTCAAATAGTTTTCAAGTCACCGGAATCTGCCTACCAAGGGGCAGGGCCTTGTGCCATCCAACAGGCCAGCAGTGTATGGCTCTGTGCTGTCTAGGGGACAGCGTGAGCTGCCGGCACCCAGAGGCAGAGGCCAATGGTTACTGGAGGCTACAGACACATCTGGCTGAAAATGTACTTATCCAGCCAGCTCTGGTCAAGCGACCATACCAATGACATCACTCGCTGACGCCCAGGCCCTTCAGTGAGAAGAACTGTGAGGTTTAAGGCAGGAGAGACCTCCCGCCCCCAAGACACTGACTGAGTCCATGCCTTCCTGGGCAGCCAGCTTGGCAGCTAACCACCCAGGGTGTGGACAATGCCCCCATACCCATATTGGGCCCCACCTGTTGCTGACCACAGCACCAGCAGCATCTCTAGTCCTGCATGGAGCACATCTGGGTCAGTTTCAGCTGGGCTCTGACACCCCCACTCCCCAGTCCTCTCCTCCAAGCAGCTACACCAGAATGCCCATTGCCAGACGCTCTAGAACCATTCTGTCTCTTGCGCTCCTGATCCTGTTTCTCAGAGGCTGGAGATCACAAAGTAGGCCTGTGGGCTCCCAGTGGTCACATGCTATCTAGGCTAAGGTATTGGGAGTCACAAGCTAGGTCTTCTAAACCTGAGTGAGCAACCAGTCACTGCCAAGCTAAGTAAATCTGTGCAGTTCTTAGGTCCCTCCTTGGGAGAGTCTGATTCAATAGTCTAGACAGGCCCGGAATCATGTCTTGAGCCTGCTGTACCAGGGATTCCAACTCTAGCAGCCCTGGATCCATACTTAATTCCACACTGCTTTTAACCCTGTTTTGCAGATGGGGAAACTGAGTCCTGAGATGTGAAGGCACTTGTTAATATAGCCCACCGCTGAGTCTCACTCTTGCACATATAATAGCCCTCTCTCAAGGGCACATCAGGTACCATGCCAGGCCATGTGGGAAATAGAGGAACAAATGAGCTACAAGTTTGCCTTGAGGAGGACATGGTCCAACAGGGCACACAAGGTCAAGCAAACAGCCATGGCCACACATGTCTAATCCATCACTACAGGACAGGGATACAGAAACAATGGAGGGAATGAAGGCAAGGCAGGAACCAGCCTGGCCTAGGCCTCACAGGTGCTCCCAGGGTACTGGGCTGGGCTAAGTGCCCAGTGAGGTTGGGCTACGCTTCACCTAGCCCAGGTGGGAGGAATTTCCTGAAAGATTCCTGCAGAGACAGTGAAGGAAGGAAGTGAAGGCCCTTGGCAGTCCCCCTGACCACGGATGTGTATGTGCACAACTCATGAATATTTCAATGGCCATTTATTTATCCCTGTACCATCCAGCTGCTGGGGCCACAGACCCAAGGTGGATAAATATAGCCACTGGGCGATCAATGAGGCATCCGCTCCCCAAGCCCCCAACCAGCCACATCCATTAGGCCCCTTGTTTCCCACAACCTGCTGGCTGGGCACCTTGTCCTGCTCAATTGGTTTCCGATTTTCATTAGCGGTGGAGGCACAGCCCCTCTCCAACCCTGGGTGTCCCCCTCATCCCTTCTGGGTCCTCCCCCTCAGATTGGGCATGGAGCCTGAGCCCGCAGTCAGCTTGGAAGGGGCATTTCAGAAATCCCCACCCTCCAGAGTAGGGAACCGAGGGGCAGTGCTGAGCTTAGTGGCCAGACCTCGCTACCGCACGTGCAGAGAGTGATGGGACTTCTGAAAACTTCACTGTCCACACGAGGGCTGGGCAGCAGCACAGTTTTGGTACAGAATGCTAGGGCTCTTAACTGCACACCCTGAAATATCTGTGGGATTCTTATACCTGGAAAAAGGTGCCTATGGGAGAGTTACATGGTTTATAAGGGTTGGGGTTCCTTGGGCTGCCACAAGAGGACTCTTGGTTCCATTAGTCAAAACTGTTCCCTTCGGCTGTTCATTTCACACAGGTCACCTGCCCAGCTGCTCACCAAAGCAAGGGCCACTGCTTCTAGGTTGCCATCCAAAGTGCCTCAGAGTAGGTCCTGGCTGATTCCCAGTTTGGGCTCCTCAGGCCACACTGAGAACATCTATGAGGGGCTGGGGTACAGCACTGGGACCACTATGTACAGTCAGGCAGTGACACTGGGGACACTGGCTCAGCCCTGGCAGGGGTCCTTGGTCCCCTTTCACTCATTTAATAAATACTCCATGGGGCTGGAGAGATGGCTCAGCGGTTAAGAGCACTGACTGATCTTGCAGAGGACCCGGGTTCGATTCCCAGCACCCACATGGTGGCTACGAACCATCCTTAACTCCAGTTCCAGGGGAATCCGACGCCCTCGTCTGACCTCCGCGGCATTGCACGACATGGGTGCCCTCACATACATGCAGGCAATACACTCATACACATAAAATAAAAATAATAAATATTTTTAAAAACTGAAAAAAAAAACAAAAAACTCCACACCTACCCTGTGCCCAACACTGTCCAAAGCACTGGAGGATCCAGCCATAAGCAAGATGGACGCCAAGCCCCATTTTTAGCCCAAGCAAAGACGGGAGCAATAGAAGAGACACAGATAATAAAACTGACAAATAAGTTCTACGAGGGTGATAAAGGAAGAGGATTGGCTGAGGAGTGCGTGAGGTCACTTTCCGTAGTTTGAGGATGTGACATTTCAACTAGAGCCCTAATGATAAAGGGACCATGGAAGCCTGGGCCTTTGGGGTCAGGAAGGTGAATTCTAGAGGAAGGAGAGCACTCCACCTGCCCCCTCCCTTTGTGCCAGATGGCGATAGGCCCAGGACGGTGGCTGGCAACCTGGGTGTCTACAGTGGGCCTGTGGTTAAAAGACTTGAAACAAAAACAGAAACCATGGCCTGGGGTAGGCCTGAAGACAAGCACTTCAGATGGGAGCACTTGAGATGACAGAGGTCCAGGGACCCAGGTCACCTGCCTGTTGGTGGTAGACACAGGCCCTTCCTCCAGAGCAACTGCTAAGACAGGCCAGCTTGGGGCCCTGGCATTAGCCATTCATCTCTTCCCAGCTTGATTGAGACACAAGGGTTGGAGGTAGGAGGAAAAGATCAAGCTACAAATCCCAGAGGGAGATGGAGAGGGAGATGGAGGCAGGCCTGTGCCTTTAAAAGAATTTTCATTTAAAGGCTCTTCTCTCTTCCACCATTTCAGTGATCTATATGCAAATATGCTAATGCATGCAAATTAAGACACCACTTTTAGTCCCAATTTAATAGAAAGCATTAAAATACCATTTTTTTTTCCAAAAAACTCCATATGCATGAAGGAAGGATTTTTTTTTTTTTTTTTTTTTTTTTTTTTTTTTTTTTTTTACTTTTCGTTAAAGTCACATTCCAGCAGCAATTTTATGCTGTCAAAATGTTCTCAACAAGGGGAGATGTGACTGGCTTCTCTGGGAACCAGTCACAGGAAACCTAGGTGCTGCCTCTTGTTGACTTTTTTTGTTGTTTTCTCTCTCTCTTTTTCCTTCCTTCCTTCCTTCCTTCCTTCCTTCCTTCCTTCCTTCCTTCCTTCCTTCCTTCCTTCCTTCCTTCCTCTTTCCTGAGGCTTGAGGGAAAGAAGAAAGATAAAGACTACAACAATGAAGAAGCCACCTAGGTGTTGTTTGTTGGGTGACTCCCACTTTCCAGGCCAGGGTCCAGTCTTTCAGGTACATGAAACCTACCAGCAAGGAAAAATCACACCTGAGAGAGGCTTGCAGGTCACGCCTGCTCTCTCCTGGGTAGGGGGCACCTGGTGAACCCTGCATGTGACTGTCTGTGTATCAGGGCAGCTGGCCTTGCCTAGCACAAACACAAAGGACCCCTTGGTGAGGATGAGGAGGGTACCACAGTGGAGGAAAGGAGTGGAGTGTGTGGCATGTGCTGGTGGCTCACCCCAGCAGCCCCAGTTGCACCTTGAGGTTATTTTCTCCAACCATCACTCTGTAATTAAGCTCAACACCTCCCACTAGTGTCAGCGGATCTTTCCCAGAGCCCCCTCAACAGGCCACACTGGCCACACAGCCTTCCAGTGACTTCTTATCTTTGGTATGAATGGGCTTTGTCAGAACAATGGATTGTCACTCTTGTAGTTGTGCCCAGGCTACAGTTTGGCCCGCAGAGTGGGGCTAGGTCACTGTGGAAGGCACAGCAGTCCATCTCTCTGCTTTTCTGGGCACCCCCTTTGGAGATCAAATTCTTCATGGAGCCTCAAAACCCTGGCACACATGGTTCCTGGCATTTCCTTCCAGATGAAGTTTAGGTAATGGCAGACCTCTGAGAACTGCAAGGTGTTTTGATCCCTTCTGAGAAGGTGAAACTTAACCACTAGGGAGCCAGGCAGAAGCACTAGTACCACTTGTGGGAAGCCCTGGGGACAAGGTCAGTCCTGTGTCACAGCTCCCTGGTGGGGCTTTGAAGTTATAGTGGACACCAACCCACCACATTCTGGGAAAGCACTCCACTTGCCCAGCATCACTGTAAGGCTCGTCATATATAAGCTCAGTCACTTCTTTTGCTGACCCTACGGTATAAAAATCACAGACCCCAACTGGAAAAGCAAGGCTCAGGTTGGTAAGTCACTTGCACCAAGTCTCCCCATGGATCAGGTGGCAGAGGGAGACCCTTCTGTCTTCTCCATTCGCAGAACCAGCTGGAAGTCAAGGGACTACACTTTTGGCTTTGCTCTGCCCGTCTCAGTTAAGAACCTTAATCCAGCCCCACCCCAGCCATCTGCCCCACCCAGAGCCTCAGCTCTACATCCGTATAATGGGAGAGAGAATCCCAGCCATCCATGGCACCTTCTGGCTCCATCTGTTCACCAACGCAGAACAGATGGAAGGGATAGCAGGGTGGGGTAGGGGGCTGGAAAGGGAAGTCTCCCCAAGCCAGGGCAGCGAGGCAAACTGCTTCCTCAGGGCCTCAGTGCTCACTGAAAAGAACCTGAAGGCCATGAACCAGGAGGTCCGACAGTGCTCAGGTAGAGGAGGCGGAAACTGTTTAAAGGGAAAAAAAAGAGCAAAGCAGAGTGGAGCCCAGTAGAGTTGTCCTGGGTGCTGGGTGGGGAGGGCAGGTAGCAGACCTGAGATGCCTGGGACCCCAAGCATTGGTCCTGGGCTGGACCTCAAGCCTGGGGTACAGGGGAGGACAGGCTATGTTCAGTTGTCTCCAGTGAAAATGAAGCAGCAGGAGAGGAGAGCAGGCTGGCGTGACGGGGCCCGTCTAGCAGAGCTTATGCTGGAAAAAAAAGAGATTTAGATATTTACGGGAAATACATTTGTTGGTGCCAAACCCTTGGTTTTATTGTCAGGAAAAAAACAAACCCAACCACCGAAACTCATCCTCAAATGAGAATCCACACAGAGGGAAACGATTTCCCCATCAAACCAGTTTTATTGGGTATAAATGTCTAATTATTCGTACCAGGACCTGGAATGCCAGACATTTTGCAGTTTTCATAACATGTGTAGGAGTCTTTACAAATGACTTATATATATATATATATATTATATTTTTACATTTATACTTATATATTAACAAACCCGATTTAAATTTCATTTGAATTATATTTTGCTTACTGGACAGGGTTTTTTTTTGTTTGTTTGTTTTGAATCCAGAAAAGATCTAGAACGTTCTGGCGTCTCACCCTCTTTCTGGGGATGGGAAGTTATTTTCTAAGACCTAGTACACGAAACCCAGAAAGTATAGGAGAAAGGTTCCCCTCACTACCCTGTGGTTCCGTCTGTGCCAGCCCCTCCCCACTGCTGCTGGCTCCCAGAACTTTATAACCACAGGGCCCACAGCTGCAAGTTAATACTTATCATAGGACACAAATGCCATGTCCCAAACAGACAAACAGAAGTACTGACTTTTCAAACAGAAAGCCCACAATGATGTTTCGTGCAACTCCTATGTCAGCTTTTCACAAAACAAGAACCAGGGATGAGGATGAAGAGTTAGAGCTGGGCAGAAGGGGGCAGGAAGTGGGGGAGGGGGAGGGGGAGGGGAGTGGGGAAGTTGGCTGGCAGGGAATTATGTGGCTCAGGCTGTCATCTGGAGGCCCATCTTCATCTAGAATTAATGTACTAAAGTTCTTTTGTTTTTCCTCTAAATGGTTTTAAAGAGACAGTGAATTCTCAGTCTGGACACTGAGCCTGGTGTTGCAGCTGGTCCCAGCTCCGTGGATTGAATAGCCTGCCTGCTCCAGCCAGGCCTGAGCCCATATCTCTCAGCCCTGCCCCAGCCTCCCACCATCTCCTGAGATACTTTCTCTCAACTTGTCACAGGAAGCAAAGCAGAAGCTTTCATCCTCATGGCCGTCCATCCAAAAGTCTGAGGAAAGCTGTGGAGAAGTGGGTAAACCCTGGCTAAGCTTACAGAGAGATAGCCAAGACAGAGAATGAGGAGGTCTCAGGGGTGTTGAGGCAGAGTGCCCAGTGCCTGGGTGCAGGGGCTAACAGCACACACAGGAAGCATTGCCGAGGCTAGAGTTCCCAAACAAGCTCCAGGATAGCACTGACCCCTCAGGACAGAGGGACAGAGGCTAGGGGACAGGAAGAAGCTGGTAAAAACCAGAGAATCCCAGGGGACTCTGGGAGAAGTCAGGGTCAAGGGAAGCTATCCCTTGAAGCCCAACGGTCCAGGGAACCAATCGACTTTGAGTGATATTTGGGGGAGACCTTAGCCAGGGGCTGGCTGTCCCCATGGACAGCAAGAAAGAAACTGTGTGCTCAAATGGCCCCCACTCAGGCTTATCGATTCAGGGAAAGGGCTCCAGGTTAAGGAGAGCTGCAAGCCTCACCGGAGACCTTCCGAAGAATGCCCACCATCCTCCGCTTGGAGACCCGTGCTCAGGGGGATGGGCTGGGGCCGGGGGAGCTGAGAACAAACGGCAGCCACAGGAAAAGAGTGAAGCATTTCAATTATTCATATGCCAGATGGATTCTTTTCCTGCCTTTTTTTCTATAAAAATAAGGAGGGAGGGAACAGGTCTTGCAACAGTCTCTGAAATGGGGGGAGAAGGGGCAAAAGACAGAAAATGGAGATCAAGCTCTGCCTTTGCACCCCTCCCAAGCTTCAGAAACCCAAGGTATCCTTTAGCAACACGAAGAGGAGGGATGCTCTTCGGGGTGTTTCTGGCAGGGACCAGAGTTGTCCTTTTAGGTTCCCCGTGAGCAGAGAAGAAGAAGCAAGGGAAATTGTTAAGGAGAGGGAGGGTGAGCAAGAGAGGAGCAGAGAGCTTGGGGTGGAGGAGGGAGGCAGGCAGAAGAGGGTTCTGACCTTCTGTGAAGGATATAAAAAATCCAGCCGCCTCAGGGGACACCCAACTATCTAGCATATTGCTGTTAAAATGTCTGCAAAATTTAATACACTTGGCATACTGTCTAATCAGTCCTTGGAAACTCAAGCACTCTCATCCTCCAGGATTCCAACTGCCTCAGACCTTATACCTGGGGGAGTCTCACTTCCACCCTGTCCCCAAAATTCAATAAAGTTGTTCCCATCTCATAAAAACAGCTATTCTGCTTTTTAGGGTACATTTCATCTCCAAGCACATCCAAGGTCCAGAATTTAGAGAGGTTTTGGGAAGTCTGGGATTGCTTGGGTCTTTACTTTGGTGGGACTGATTCACACCATCTTTCTTTTCTCTCTAGCCATTGGAATGACTCCGCCCTCTTTCCAATGACCTCGTAATGTTTTCTTTTAAAAAAATTAAAAATATTATTTGTGTTTGTGTGTCTGTATATGGTATGTGCATGTGAATGTAGGTGCCCTCAGAGGCCACAAGAGGGTGTCAGATTCCCTGGAGCTGGAGTTATAGGTGGTTGTGAGCTGCCAAACATGGGTGCTGGGAACAGAACTTGGGTCCTCAGAGCAGAACATGCTTTTAACTGTTGAGCCATTGCTCCTGCCCCCTGGTGACTGTCTTGCAGGGTTATTATCAGCTGCACGTGTCAAGCCCATTTATGTGGGAATTCTCATTGTTCTCTGGGCTAGAAATTCTCCCACCAAGAGCAGATCTCCTGGGGGGACCTTGAGAAGGTGCCTTGATGCTCATAGTGGGTGCTGACAATGTTCAGAGCAAGTTGGTTGTGAAGTGCCCCGTGTGTGTGTGTGTGTGTGTGTGTGTGTGTGTGTGTGTGTGTGTGTGTAGAACAGGTGGCAGGCATATCAGAAAGAACCAAAGTGGGGTTCTAGGATCAGGACTCTAGTACCTGGATTTCTCAGAGGGGAATTAGCAGAAGAGAGGAAGGGCACTCATGGGCACTGATGTACTGATGACGGAATGTGGTCTCACTCACCTGGGAAAACCAACAAGAGCCTTTTGTCCTGACAGCTCTCATTTAAGTAACTGTTTGGTATGTAGGAGAGCCATGTCCTCACTATCACACACGAGTCACACCCAGACTCAGGCCCAGTCCCATGTTCCATTCAGTCATCTATCAAACCTACACAATTCCACAGCTGTTCCAAGTCCCCACCAGCCAGCTAAGAAGTTTCCAGATCTGCTCAAGGAGTGGGCTGTCTGACCTTCTACCCACAACAGAGAAATCAGAGCCTACTATGACCTGGATGTTTTTGACAGGTCAGCACTTGCTTTAACAGATAGAAACATCACAGAGATCCTTGATGGGGCTGGGGAGATGGCTCTCCAAAGCACTAACCCTTCACCCCAACATAAGGGACATTGAATCCTCTCTGTCCATTTCTGATTTCCTAGCCTCTCACTGACCTAAAGCCTCAGGACCTGGGTTTGGATCCCAAGGCACTGTCCCTTCTAAGCCAAGTGACATCAGAAAAGCCACAAATTATCTCTGTCTGCTATAGGCTTGGTTATGAAATGGGGCGACCACACCTGTTCCTACAGTGGCCAGGCAAATCAAGGAGGAAATGGGTAAAGAGTTTTGGGAACATGACCATATGCTTTTATTAGAATATGCAGTGTGTCAGCGAAGAGAAGCGCCAGGGCTGGTGGTGCCGGGGCTGGTGCCAGTGGCTTCTACCTATACTCCTGTGCTTGCCAAGACATCCGCATCCAAAGCAGTACAGAGGCATGCTGGGCAATGCCCAGCCCCTGGCCCCAATCACAGGTGAAGAAACAGAGTCAACAGATGACCTGCCTGTTGTCACGGAGCAAAGCAGCAAAGCGAGGCTGAGGACGTGCTGTACCTGCCCAAGCTTCTGCCTTGGTCAAGGGACGCTTGAGATGGGGAGAGTGACAGGAGGCATTAACTGGAAAGGGACTAAGGGGAAGACTTCACGACATCCCCCTAAACACACACACACACACACACACACACACACACACACACACAAAATTAAGGTGAGAACTTGGCCAAACAAAAATCCTACCCCTGCTCCATCGAAACTTATTTTAGGGCAGGAGATAATTGCCAAGGCTCCAAATAAAAAGCCAACCACAGGCTGTAAATGGCTCCAAGTCTTTAATTAGACACCAAGAAGAAGAAGAAAAAAACCAACAAAAAAACACAACACAATGGTAAAAAGAAATTGAAAGTAAGACGCTCCCAGAGCGAATACACAGACCCCCTCCTGCCTTCCCTGTCCCAAGACTTTACATGGTGGCTGTTTTGCCTATGGCTGGCATCAGATGGCGTTGCTCACTGCTGGGGGCAGGCACAGAGCCAATGTAGTACCTCACACCCCAAGAGCATGCCATCCCTGGGCCTGAGACTTCTTCTAGGGCCTGCCTGTCTATCTACAACCCAGTCCTCCAAGGCTGGCCTCTCATTAGACACCATCTGCCCCAGGGGAATGTGAGCTATTTCTACAACCCATGGAGGTGAGAGACTGAGGAAGAGAAAGTGCTTTGGATGTGGAGTGGGCTTGACTCACTTGATGGAAGGCCTTATATATTAAGCCTCAGGCCCAGAACTTTGACCGCTGAGCTGTCTATCCATACTCCTGTCTCCCATGCCTGGGATCTCTTCCAGGTTGTAACTACAGTCCCTTCTTTTGAGTCACATATGGCTGGGTGGCCCTGAGACCACATAGGCAAAACAGGTGACCCTACATCTTCTCTTGTATGGTCTCTCCCAAGCAGGAACAGATGCTCACGATCCTCAAGGTGACAAGTGGCATGTTGGGGAAGCCACCTGGTAGGCTATGCCAGTCCACAAAAACAAGACAAATACATACCAGACAACCCCATTCCCAAGTTCCTGCCCAGTTCCTGTCCTTGGAGAACACAGGAGGCCTATACTGAGGGTGGGGCTGGGAGGAAAGGTAGAAGCTGCCCCCTGGGAAGGCAAGGACCTACAGAGGAAGAAGGGGGCTGTCACGGTCTCATCTCTCATATAGATTGATGCAACACAAATGACGGAATGAATTGGATCCCACGGATGGGGGGAGGTGTCTACTCGTCTAGTCGAGCACCTGCCAAACTAGGGCAGAAGCTATGGCTGCAATTGATGGTCTAACAATGCCAGAGGAAAAGCTTCTATCCCAGATGAACATAGAAGAACCCTGAAAGAAAATGTGTCTCAACTCCAGTCAAGGCAGTAACAGAAGCCAGGGTCCAGTCCTGGGCATCACAGTCAGGGGATGGTGAGGTAAGCCTCTTGGCCCATTTCCTCATTTTTCTCAGCCAGATGATCAAAGAGAAGGAAGGAGGAAGCCTCATGGGAGTTAGAGCAGGAGTCATCTCTTGCTTAGTATCTTCCAAGTGTGAAGTCCCGCCACAGGCATTTTAGAGAACATATCCTCGGAACTAAGCTATAACTGTGCCCATTTCACAGAGGAGGACAATGAAGTCAAGCATGGTGAAGAATAAAATATGGCGGGCCTAGATCACAACTCAGGAAGGCCTAGCCTAAAGCCGTCTTTCCCCTTTGCCCTCCTGACTGCTAGTGCTTTCTGTTCTGGGTTCTCTGATAGCTGCTGTCATGCACACGCCTTGCACAGCTGAAGTAAAGGTAGGTGACAATCATGACTTTTCTGTGCCTCCAATTCCCAGCTGCCCACCATGCTGTGCTGTGACAGTCAAGGCCTGCACAGCCAGAGCAAGGCAGAAGGTCTTCTTAAGAGGCTAAGTGGGTGTTGGCGGGACCAACAGCTGGAAGTGGGTCAGGTGGGGCCTCCCTGCTGGCTCCCTCCTGCTTGCTTGTCTTCCTGGGGGCAGATGTGGGAAACGGGACCCCCTCTCTGACCAGAAACCCTGGGGCGTGGTTCTGTTTCTGAGCTTCCTTTCTAGCACAGGAATGAGTTGGGAGAAGCCCACCAGGCCTGGGCAGGGACAGCAGAAATCCTGCTAATCGATTCACTCTCTGTCTTCCCTGAATGTACACATTAGCTGTTTACTAGATGCTGGCAGGGATGTGACCTCTACCCCTGTCCTCTGCATGGGACCACACCGCAGCCTCAATTCTCTCTCTCTCTCTCTCTCCCCTAACCTTCCCACACTGCGTGACTCCAAAAAATCCACTCAAACCAGGTGCAGTCAGGACAGTCTCAAAGGGGCAGGATTATGAGACAAACGTCGTTTTGGTGTAGGGGTGGGGTGAGAGGTTCTAAGTGGGGCTCTTAGAAGAGTTTAGACAATGTTCTAATTTTTTTTTCCAGCTGATTTTGCCAGGAGGTTGAGGTAGGGTTGCTGAATCTGCCTTTATTTTTCAGACGTGTTAAGAACACCCCTATATCCATGATAAACCCAAACCCCAAACAACCAAAGTCTGACTGGTCCTCCCTCCAAGAGGGCACACTAAGAAGTTACTCCAACTAGACACAGAAGACTTACTGGGGTTATCATGGATACCCCAGATGGCACTTCTGAATCGTAGGGGAAAGGGTAACCTGGGAGGTGCACAATCATTACCAGCCTTCTTTCAGACACATCTGCCTGGGCAGGGGTGTCACCTTAACTGAACATCTGGGTCCCAAAGGTGTGGGGGAGGGGGGCTTGGGAAAGGCAAAGTCAAAGGCTTTTCAGCTCCAAGAAGCCCTGGCATGTCTGAGGCTCAGACAGGGATGGGCTGATCCTTCCTCGATAAGTCCTATCTCTGAGGCGGTTGGGCAATGACAGGGGCTCAGTGGGCTATGTGATGTGAGCCCCAGCTGGTGAAGCTACTTTGCTGTCCTGAGCACCAGCTTTCCATTATTATTATTATTAATTATTAATCATTATTGTATCCTAGACTAGTCTGGAATTTGCTATGTAGCTGAGGATAACCTTGAACTTGAGATTCACCTGCTTCTAGCTCCCAAGTGCTGGGATTACAGTCATGACCCGCCATGCCCATTGATGTGGTACTGGGGATTGAACTCAGAACTTTGACCATGCTAAGCAAGCACTCTACCAATTGAGCCAGTCTTGATCAGCAAATGAGGCTGAATGGGATGCTCCCTGCCAGGCCTGGAGCTACTGCACATGCTCAGGAATAGGTCTGCTCAAAGTTAGCATCCAGACAACACTAGCTGTCACAACTTGTATTTTCACAAGCATCACTTTCAGACTCCACATAGTCTACAAACCTTCTTTCAGATAGGACTACCAGGAAGTGGGCGGGGGGGTGGGGAAAGACAGGTTAGGTGGCTTAGAAAAGCTACATTTCCTAGATTCTGTATCCCTAGAATCAAAATCAGTGAGGAAGGGGAAGGGGAGATTTGATTCAAGGCTGTGAGGAGTCTGGCTGGTCTATATGAACTCCAGTGACCCAGAGCTGGCCCCATACAGACTCTGAGACATATGAACCTGAGTAAAGCCAGTAGGAGGATGGTCACATGATGGGCCCTTCTGGCCCCATCTTTCGGAGGATGATCTTTGGGGTGAAGCCCATTTATCTAGGGCAGCAAGGGTTAACACTGGGGCTGGGAGAGGCCAGGCAGCATGGAGCACTCCCTGTTTATTAATAAGCTATTTATCACCAGCTTTGCTTTTAATGCCATTTGGGCTTAATGTCGTTAATGAAATATAAATACCCACGCTAACGATGTCGGTCAGAGGCAGCACGGGCAGCAGACGGCTCAAGAACCAGGGCCAAACCGCCGGGCACGCTGGGGAAGAGACAGAGCTCAGGAAACGGAAGAGGTTCCCACCAGCTCGGCAACCCCCAGCCCCTTTGGCTCCCACCACAAGACTTCCATGCTAGTGATGCCGGGAAAGGCTGGGAGGAGGCAGCCCAGGGGGCCGGGAGAGAGCAGGCCTCTGAGGGCAAGGATGCTGTTAACTCCTAGAGCACAGAGCCCAGCCGAGAGAGCTCCCACCTCAGGCACTGCCCGCCTGGCATCAGGCCCCTTGGCTGCCAGAGGCTGGACTTCTACCAGCTGGCAGCAGGCCCTTCTTACTACCCTGAGCTCCTTGACCACGGGGAACAGAGCCAGGGTGACAGGGGTCACAAAAGGGAGCAGTTAGGATCCCATCGAGTTTTCCAATAAAGACTTTCCCTCTTGGCACCCAAAGTAACAATCCAGGCAGCCCAGCTCTCTGGATAGCCTGCTCTTCCTGAGGCTGGCACAGGGCTACTCCAGGGCCCAGGGTGAGTGCCCGGAGGTCATAAGATGGATATTTCTGTTCAGTGGCTAGAGGCCTTGGAACACAGAGGTGGTCCTACATAGAAGGCTTTTGTCCCTGATCTCATTCCTGATTTAGTCTAGCCTCCTCCCATATAGTTGGCCATGTCTGTCCACCTCTCCTCTAGACTCAGAACAGATATCTTTAGCATCCAACCCAAATTACCACCCCCACCCCTCACAAGGAGCTTCAGGCCTACCCTTAGGAGAAGGCTGTAAACTGATCCTAGACAGAAGTCTCCTCTGGGAGAGGTGGCTACAGGGCATTGCTCCCAGTCCAGATGTACCCAAAGGGACTTACTCCCCATGTATCCAAATATAGGTTAAGAGGCTCCAGCAAGTAGTGGCCTCCATCCTTCCCTTCCTGGACAATGGCAATGGAAGTCACTGTGACTCTAGCCCCACCCTACATGAAAAACTCCCAAGCAGCTGCCCAAAGAATGCTACTGCTTTGAGAGAGCCCCAGGCTACTCCTGGGAGGAAGCCCCAAAGCTGCTGGTCCTCCCCAAACACAGTTGTCAGAAGAAACACAGGGTGACCAGGGAAACATGAATGGCTAATACACAACAAATACCTTCTTTAGTATATGTATATCCCGAACAGCACATTGAACATACTTAATGCTAAAAATGACATGTAGTCAAACCTCATTCAATTTTATGTCTCTTATAGGGTTTATACTGAGTACAATATTGTATAACAGTATTAATTCAACTGTAAACCTAAAAATTTACAGCCAATTTTGAAAGAGATGCATCTTAGCTCTGGAAAAAAAATTAAAAAATGAATAAATAAATAAATAAATAAATTACATGTAGTCTATCTAAAATTTGAATTTCACTGGAGGTCTTGTATCTCAATTGGCTAACTCTTGTAACTCTATCCAAGCTATTCAGCAGGAACATCTGACAGGTAGGGATGGATTTTAGTAGGTGACAGGATCACAAGCAGGCAGTGAGGGGGAGTGGAAATCTCCTCACCCATTTCTGCCCGTCATGGGAAAGCGGATGACCTTCAAGGGGCTCTTTGCCTAACTGTCCCTACCTCCCTCAATGGTCACTCCTATACTGCCCCATGTCACTGCTCACCTGTTGGGGGGGTCCCCTCTGCCTACACCCCTCAAAGTCACCTCCATGTCCCTAAGGAGCACAGGGACTCAAGTGCCAGGGCTTGGTGGAGCTCAGCTCGGCAGCTAATCCCCTGGGTGGCTCCTGTCAGATTATTAATTAGCTAAAGCGGATCGGTCCTAGAACAACATGCACTTGGACTTCAGATAAAGCAGGCCAGGGAAGCCAGCTTGGGGGCTGCTTAAAGTGACAAGACCTTGTTTATGAACTGTTCCCTGGGAGGAAGCAGAGGCTGGGGATGGGGGGGTATCTCGGACAGACCCCCACATACATACCTGCACCCATTCCCAGATGAAACATTAAGAAAGTGCATGCTGGGTGAGAGATTCCTTACCCAATGGATCATGAGAGGAGGAGTTAGACAGTTGAGGCTTGCTTCTTAATAAAGAGCCAGTGCCTAATCAGATTATGTCATTCAGAACCCTTCAAAAAGAGTGATTTCACCCAAGAAGCAGCAAATGGAAGAGAGTTCTCATTACAGCCTCCACAATCTGTAGAACCTTCATCCACTCTGGGTGCAAGGGCCTCCTGGCTGTCATCCAGCAGGTTGGGAGGACTCTTGGCCACCAGGATCTCACGGTTACTATTCCCTCTGATGGAAATGCTCTTCCCCCAGATACTAAGTAGCGTGGATTGCTCCTCACCTTTTTGTCACCATCTCAGCCACCACCTTCCTTTTTTTCTGACACAGGGTCTCACTGTATAGACCTGGCTGTCCTGGAACTCACTATGTAGACCAGGTTAGCCTCAAACTCACAGAGATCCACCTATTCCCTGTGCTGGGATTAAAGGTGTGTGCCACCAGACCCACTACCCTTATTCTAGTCTCCAAAGCTTCGTTAGTTTTCTTTTTAGCCCCTGTTGCCCTCAGTTGGGCAACTTGATTCTTATATGCCATTTGCTTCCCTCCACAAGGGCACGTTCCAGGAGGGCAGGAATTCTCACCTCTTTTGTTCACGGTGCACTTCCTAAAAAGTGAGGTACGCACTGTTGCTCAGTAAGGACAGACGAATGAGCGAAAATAAGAGATGAATGAGCAGAAGTCAGGACTGAGCCCTGGTCCATCTGTGGGCTCCTCCAGCACCCACCTCCTCCCCCGTGACCTTATCTAGCCCCACCCTTCCCAGTTCTGCCCCTACAATGCAGGGCCACCATGCCCTGTTCACGTGCACTCCCAGGTCCTGGTCTTCCAAGGGATGGCCTGGAGGAGTCACCCCCACATCACTCAGACCCCCCTCCCCAGCTGGGATTGCTCTTCTCTGCCTGGGGAATGGTGCAGGATGGGCTGCTGGTGAAGAAAGGGAACATCGGGACTCACAGCTGCTGCCCGAACCCAGCTCAGCTGCTAGCAAACTCCTGGGCTTGGATTGTTTTGACTTGAGTCGCTGAAGCTGAAATATTGAGTCACAACGGCCCGAAACTTCATTACCAGCTTTTAACACAGATTACTAAGGGAAAAAAGTTGCTTTTAATTGCTTTTCCCAATTAGCATTTCTGGAGGAGGAACTAACGTTTAATTACACCTCCCCTCTGCTCACCCCACTTGGCCACAGGGGTCCCAACCCTAGACTTCCCTAGCAAGGCTCAGGTTGTGAAAATACTCCTGAGAGAGGCCAAGGAACCAAACAGGAGAGCACATTGGGTGGGGACCCTTTGCCTAGGCCTGCTGGGAGCAAATGTGCAGCAAAGTGTGAGCAGCCAATCAGGGACCCAGGAGATGATGGGCTGCTCATGGACTTTTACCTGGACCAGGGCTATAACTGTGCAAATTCCAAAAGAGAATCAGACAAGGGGGTCAGGCATGGTGGTTCACGTCTGTGATCCTAGAACTTGGGAAGATGAGGCAGCAGATCTCAAGTTCAAGGCCAGCCCAGGCTACATATCAAAAAAAAAAAAAAAAAAAAAAAAAAAAAAACCAAAAAAAACAGAAATAGGGTTGGCAAGGTAGCTCAGTGGGTAAAGGCCTGTTGAGTCCTACAGCCTGAGTTTGATCCCTGGAACCTACATGATAGGAAAGAACTGACTCCCCTAAATTGTCCTCTGATGTTCATGGTCTCACACGCGCACACGTGTATTTGGGGAAGCCCATTTTATATAATGCACATATGCATGCACACACGCACACACACACACACACACACACACACAATAAATGTAAACAAACATACTAAAAGGCCAGGGGAAGCTTAGAAGATAGGACAGGAGCTTGAAGGTCTAAAGGAGAAATAACAAATGCATAGCTTCCTGGCGCTGCTTCCAGCTGGCACCTTTCACGGTGGACACTCAGGACCACAGGATGAAGAAGCTTCTGTAGTCCTAAGAGGGCCAACTTCCTACCCTTTGGAACAATCAAGGCATGAGATGAGAACCATCCTCTGGTGTAGTTCCAAACACAGTAGGCACAGCCAGTCTCCCATTCTTCCCTTGGACCAGCACTTAAAAGAGATCCAGGGGTTTCCTTACTGGAAGGCAGGGGGCACAGGGGAAACTGAGGAAAAGGGCTGCAAGTAGGTATCTATACTACTACAACTTTCTTTTTTGAGACAGTTCCACTATGTAGCACTGGCCGGCCTGGAACTCACTATGTAGACCAGGCTGGCCTCCAACTCACAGAGATCCACCTGCCTCTGCCTCCGAGGGCTGGGATTAAAGGTGTGCACCACCGTGCCCAGCCTAGAAAGCATTCTTAGCCAGACTAGAAACAGAAAGATCAGTGACTAACCCCAAGTCATCTCCCAGTCATATACCCACTCAGCCCAAGGGGTCCCCCAGAGTACCATGTCACCCAGGGGTGGTGGAAACATGGGCTGCTCTACTTCCCTTCCCCAGCATCTCCCTCTCCTGACCCCACCCTTCTGTACCTCCACAGTAGCTGCATGCTTTAGAGCTGCCAGCCTCCCATCAGGTCAAAGTCCTGGAGGATGGCTTTAGAACTGTCCAGTCCAGTTAGGAGTGAAGGTCACAGATCTAGTGCAGACCATAGAGGCAAAGAGCAGAAAAACCTCCCACGCGTGCAGAGACACAGGCCTGTCCACCCAGACTCACCCTCCCTCACAGCAAGCAGACACACTCAGGTTAACTAGCTGATCCGCCCCCTCCTGTGTGCCCCACCCCGGGGCAGTACCAGCTGTGGACCTGGGGCATCCCTGCCACCCTCTGCCGACATCAGCCTGCCCTTCTGTTCCTTCCAGTTGCTCTCCCTGGAGGTCAGGCCTCCAGAGCTTCCCAGCGGGCTGAGCTGCTGTGTCACATATTGCTTCCCACTCGGGACACCCCCTGACGCCCCTGCAAGATGTTGCCGGCCTGCCCTTCCTGTCACTCCCGCTGGAGGTCAGGCCTCCTGAGTTTTCATGGAGGGCTGAGCTGGCCCATATGGCTGGGGATGCGTTGCCAGCACCAGCAAGTGCTCATGGGGCCCAGCAGCAGGCAGTGACAGCTTCCCGCTCGTGCCAGCCAGGCCTTTGGCTTGCTGCTGGGCTACATGGCAGTGCTCAGGACTGCACAGAACCCAACGGGGATGTTGGGGATGTCCCTGCTATTATATCATTGTAGCTGAGCTAGCCTTTGCCAACCTGGTCCACACAGGCAATGTCAGATCCAAGAGAATCTCATGTCAGATGCCCCAGAAAAAGGTACAGGGACTGGGTGCAGGTCCCCAGCATACCTACAGCAATTTACACCTTTCCACGTGGAAAGATTGTTAGGATCCCTGCCAGTGAGCTGAGACTAAGCTGACCCCATATATATGAAAAGGTTTAGTTAACCAGTTTCTTAGCCCTTGGAGAGAATCACTCGAGAGTCTGTATGACCAGAAAAAGTACAGGAGCTCTTGGCACAGATTACATTTAAAGTCACAGCAAGGGACACCCACTGAACTTCCAGGCCCAGTACAGAACCTGTGGTGTGAAAACCCAAACTGGCTTCTGTGCAATCTTAGGCTAAAAAGACAGCCAGTGATTGTGGAATTCTTAACAACCAGCATGGCTCCAAAATGGTACTTCTCTCCTAATCCACAAGACATTAACCCATGAGATCCATGGGTTGTTCTTGGCACCGTCAGGTTGGGGAGAATGGGAGAGAGAAGGAGGCACAGGTCCCATAAGGGTCTCAGAATTTCCCAGTCATCCTGGGGACCTCTCTTGCTCACCCTGTTCAGTCCTACTGGTAAATCCTGCTAATTCTTCACAGACTGACCCCCCGCTTATCCTTCCCACCTTCTCCTACTCCCAGCCACCATCCTTCCAAACATACGCCCAGATACTCCTCCCCTGACTCATGGTTTTTCTCTCGCTGCCCCCGTGATGCACTGCTCCCCTGGACACCCTCAGATGTCTTTTTAAAACAAGTCAGATTACTTATATCTCTCCTAAAGATCCCCAGGGGCATCTACCACCCTAGGATAAAACAACTTTCCCCTTGACACATAAAGTGCTGTACATTCTGGCCATCCCCAATCCACCCCCAGTCACATGGTCTTTTTGGTCACTGAATATAATAGATTTCTCCCACTTGAAGACCTTTAAACCACCTGTCCTCTCTTTCTGGAATATTCCCCTGCCTACTCTTCAGGTAGCTGTCCATTTCCTGTCTTCATTCTTAGATGTCACCTCTTCAGAGGCCTCTTCTGAGCATCCCAGCCTAAGGAGTCCCTAGTCTCCATCATTTCATCCTATTTCCATTTGCATAAATAAGGTCTACCATGTTTGTTTTTCTGGGTGTTTGTTTATCACCTCTCCTACAGGAAATCAGAAATCCATGGCAGCAGGGCTTCTTGCTCATGTTGTCCCCTGGGGAGTGAGTGGCAGACACTAAACCCTCAGTAACTAGAATAAATGCAATCAGATCTACAGAACCTTCAGAAATGGGAAGAATCTGAGTCAGACAGGGTCTATGGACCATGTTCCCCTGGTCCACACCCTGGTGAGACAGGATACCTCTGAGATCATGGGTCATATAGAACCCCGTCCCATGGTCAAATTCATTTCTGGAAAGAGTTGAGACAGTGAGCAGGGATTCGGCCTTGACGTTCCCTCTCCGAGCCTTCAGGGTTCCCAAGCTTCATTATCAAAGCCAGAGACAGCCGATGCCAGGCTGCGAGAGTCCCACAGGACCTGCTGGGCCCATACCCTGTTCTGGGTTGCAAATCCCAGCTGGCATGACCCCTGGGAATCAACAGTGAATGGAAACTTCAGAAAGGGAAAAATTAATGGGCATGTTTTGCCCAGAGAAAGAAGAAAACAAAAAAAGCTGTCTGTCATGAAGGACAGAGCAGGCAAACATTAGCCCCTCCGAAGGGGCTCTGTAGACATCTTAGTAGCCTGCACAGTGGTAGGTAACAGGATGGCCTGGGGGCCCATGCAGGGATTCCCGCCTTCCAGTATTTGCAATCAACACTTGAGGCAGAGTCAGGCAAGAAGAGCCTTGGAAGGCAATGGACAAGTACAGGGGTCAGCACCAAATCCAAATGAGACTTTGGTGTAACAAACTCCTCACATACCCTTTTTCAGGCAACAGGCTAAGCAGTCCTGACACCACTCGGGATAATGGCAACACACCTTGAGTCCAGATGGCCTGATTCCTGGAGCATGATCACTTGCTGAACACCAGGAAGAAGTCTCAGCTACTTCAGCAACCAAAGACTACCTTTGCATGTGATCTGCAAGTTCTTGGATCGTATTGGGGTTTCTGCTAGTCCCCAAGGACCTTGCAGCTTTGGAGACCTTGCAAACTCCAGCAAACACCAAGGTACCATCCTTGCAAGTGCTTCCTTCCTTTAAGTCCAGAGTTGCAGAGCCAGACTATGGAGGGAGGGATAGGACCCTCCTGCCCAGGTGCCCATGGGGAGGGAGAGCACAGGTGGGTGAGCCAGGGATGCTGACTCTAGTTTGGTACACACAGGAAGTGTGGACCCCAGCCTTGCACCCCCTCCCCCAGATGGTCAATTTTGACCTCCTCCCAGATTCCATTCTAAGATCTTGTCTATCAATTGCATGGCCACCTGAGCTCTCTGGGCTGGTTTTCTCAGGATCTCAAGAGAATACTGAACAGTGACCTATGTGCACTGAGTCACCAGCTTTGTGTTAGTCCCTGTCCCAAGAACTGCCATGTTTGATAACTGTGGGCAGCTGCTGAGACTCTCCAGGGCTGGCTAAGTGATATGCCATAGGCAAGGGGTTATTTCCACACCTGGATCAAAGGTATCTGTAGCTTCTCCACTAGAAAGGTCTATCCTGAGGGTCTGGAGAGATGGCTCAGCGGTTAAGAGCACTGACTGCTCTTGCAGAGGACCCAGGTTCGATTCGCAGCACCCACATGGCAGCTACAAACTGTCCTTAACTCCAGTTCCAGGGGAATCCGAAGCCCTCTTCTGACCTCCGCGGCATTGCACGACATCGGTGCTCTCACATATATGCAGGCAATACACTCATACACATAAAATAAAAATAATAAAATATTTAAAAAAAAGAGAAAGGTCTAGCCTGGGCTGGAGTCACCCAACAGCTCCAACAGTTTATTCCCAAGCCAGCTCCTCCCACAAACGAATTTATGACAGAGCAGCCTAAGCATATACAAAGGCGGCACCTGACAGTCCTCAAGGTAAAATTCAGAATGACCCTACACTTCCATTCTGGAGTAGCATCTGATGGGACAGGGCCTCCCTGAGATACCTGCCCACTGTTGTAGCCTTCAAGGTCCCATCATTGGGATCCCTGGCAGAACTCCTCAGGCAGCTGTTCCAGTCTCTTTATTTCATGAGTGAAGAAACCAAGGCCCAGAAGGGAGCAAGAAATGAGCTGACGGCAAAGCCAAGGCTGAGATGCAGGTGTCTGGCTCTTTCTCTACATGACCCTTTCTCACCACCATTCAGGGAAGAACCCACTGAGAAAGGTAAGTCTGAGGACCTGAAGTGGCAACCCTCAAACTGGCCAGCCCACGCTTCCCAGAGCATCTTGGGAACCAGGAGAGGCTACCTTTGCATCCCAAGAGGCCAAAGTCCGAAGTCCATTCCAATGCACACCTCTGAGGAGCTGCAGGACCCCCTTGGTGAAGGTGGGGTCGGTGGCTGGAGCAGCTGGAGGGCAGGTAGGATGGAGAGGGTCTGCCTTCTGTCAGCAAGGTCTTTATGCCTACCAGGAAGGAGAGAAGGAAACAGAGGTTAGGCTTCTGGACTGGCAAAAAGGCTCAGTGGGTAAAGGTGCTTGCCACCAAGTTTGACAACCTGAGTTTGATCTCTAGGACCCATATGGTGGAAGAGAAAACTGATTCCCACAAGTTACCCTCTGACCTCCATAACCACACCATGGCACATATACGTGTGTGTGCGTGTGCGTGTGTGCATGTGTGTGTGTGTGTGTGCATGTGTATAGTAAATAAATGTACTAAAAATTTTTAAAAGATGATAAGGCTACAACTGACATCCAGTGAGCTGCTGCACACAAGTGACAATGGCGGTAAGGTTCCAACAACACCTTGTGTGGTAATCAGTCAGCAAAGCGGGAGATTCTTGGGCCTGCCTTGCCCATCAGCAGATGGTATTACCATAGTGTGCGCCATGACTGACTCTGCAGCCGATGTGCCCTTTATACAATTATTAGCCAATTGCTATGTAGAGTCGCATCTGATAAAAGAATCAAGCAGAGAGAAACAATACAAAGCCAATCGGGTGCCACCCTGGGTAACAACAGAAGGATCACACCCAAGGCTTGGCATCTGGGGTGAAAGGTCAACCTAAGAATGGACCGAGTCAACACTGGAAACAGATCAGACCCATGCAGCTGAACCAGTCAACCCCTGGGGTTCCTAAACCCCTGCTTCTTTCCTGGGCCAGCCTCTGGCTGTCTCTTTGAAGTCTCTAAAATTTGAATCAACAGGTGTCTCTGCAGCTAGCCAGGATGGTGAATCTGACTTCTCCACGTCCCCCTTCGAGCTGCTATGGTGCTATCTCATCTCACAGAAAACAAAGAAGGTTTGGACACACACCCTGGAAGGAGGCTGCGGAGCAAGGCTCCTTTGTGATAGGTGCTGGGCCAAAAAAAGTGGCTTAAAGAAAGTTGGAGCCCTACTACCGGCAACCTTTGTGTCAATTTAAGCAAATATTGTGGCGTTTCCATGGTGATTCCTGTTTTGAATATCCACTACACTCACTTTTTAAAGGGCTTTTCCTGTTTGCATTTCAACTTCAAACCTGTAAATATTTTCAGCCTTTTCAGAAAAAAATAAAAAAGAGTCCGTGTGCGTGCAAACACAAACATACCACCCAATATCAGTATGCAACCTCTTGGGCATAGTGGGCCAACCTCATGAACATGACAACGCGGAGCAGAGAGCCTCGAGGGGCTCTCACTATCTACTGTTATACCCACCCTGCATATGGATTTGACACTGAAATTTGAGTCCTTTCCTTCACACACAGTGGCCATGTGTTCCCCAAGTATATGAGACGGTTGGTCCCTGACTATATGGTATGGGTAACAGCCTGGCTAGTTTTCTAACTTGGCTCAGTCATCAGAGTCCCTAAGGAGTCTCCCTAGGGTGTCTGAACCCCTCCTCTCCTGACTCCCAAGATTGGGCTAAGTAGAAAGGAGCTGGTTCTTTGAAGGTGAGCTTCAGTGCCAGATCCTCTGCTGGGGCGATACTTCGAGACCAACTCCCAGGGTAAAACAGGGATGCATGGTGACAGCAGGCTAGGGGTGGATTCGCCTAGCTCCCATCCCACCCTTCAGCACTATACAGGGTTAACAACGGGTTTCCTGGTTTCCATGGATTCCCGCCAGGCCCCTAATGTGAGTTTCGTGTGATTTGGGGGAAGTGGATTTCCTTTGTTTTCCAGTTTGAGAATATTTTTTTTCTTTAAAAAAGAGGAAAAAACACTTTAATGGGAACTTCAGGGCCACTGAGAGACTCATTCCTTTGGGTTCTGAAACTCCCCAGCCTGTTGATACAGAATCTCCCAAAGCCCAGGCAGTCCACCTGCCAAAAAATGGCTCTGGGCCAGAGGAAGGGGTGCCTTGGGCCATGTATAGCTTTCACCCAAGAGCACTCTCCTGTGGGGGTCCTATCCCAGTATTCCATCAGAAAGAGGCTGTCAAAAACTTAGCCTCTAACATGGCTTACATGTCCCCCTGCCCACCCATTCCACTTTCAAACTGGGACATGTACACAGACAAGAGGTCAAGAGAAATATCTACCTCGGACTCCTATAAGGAGCCAGAAGACAGGAGTCTGCCCACATACCAGAGGTGCACACAGTCTCGTGTTCTGGTTCCAGAAAGGTTCCAGTTACAAGAGAAGAGGGTGTTCCAGACCCCAGGGGGCCTCTGTCTCTTCCAACCCACAGAGCGGCCTGCTCAGGGCCAAGGAGTTGACTAAAGGGTGTGGCCAGACCGCCTCCTCCTCGGTCTTCCCCATCCCTGCCCAGCCTTGCTAGGGCAGCATGACCTTGTTCCAGGACTGTCCCCAACCAAGTGACCTGACCCATTTACCAAACGAAGGCATGAGCCTTGGCGCCGTCCCTGCACTGGGGCCCTCCTACACCCCAGGCCCTGGGGCTGTGGCAGCAGCACAAATCTCGGTCAGTAGGTGCAGGGCCCGGAGTCCCTGTGGATCTCTGACCAGCAACAGCCCCAGGAGAAGAGGTGAGAGACCAAACACAGTGACAGAAATAACTCTTGGCTGAAGATCCAAAGACAGGGGTCTGAGGTCTGGTTCTGCCACTTAACCACAGCCCTCGGGTGAGCCAACTAAGCGCCCAAAGACTTGGTTTCCTCACAAGTCAACTGGAAAGACAAGGTCAGCACTGGCACCATCTTCCCTCGCATCCAGCAGACTAAGGTCAGCACTGGCACCATCTTCCCTCGCATCCAGCAGACTAAGGTCAGCACTGGCACCATCTTCCCTCGCATCCAGCAGACTAAGGTCAGCACTGGCACCATCTTCCCTCGCATCCAGCAGACTAAGGTCAGCAAGGGATGCAAAGAGTGTTACAGTGCTCCAGAAACGCCCAAGTTTATAACCTGCCTTTTTTTCTGAAGAATCTCAAGAACCTTCTAGAACAAATCCCAAACTGACTTGTATGACCCTCTGCTCTGCTCCCCGTGTATCCTTCCTCATGATATTAAAATCCATACCAGACTCATTTGTTCACAAGCCTGTCTCCACCACTGGCTTCCTAACTCCTCAAGGGCAAAGACCAGGTCTTAATTATCTTTGCGTCCCTGGTACTTAGCACAACAGCTGGCCCACGATGGGCTGCATAAGTGTTGGTGGAGCTGAACAAGTCCCTGCTATTGTGACACAATCAGATGGGGCTGATGCAGCATCTCCCTCTCCTCAACAGAACGCTTCATCGGCCCCTTTCACGTTCTAGTCTGTTTGGCTCCCCTAAGCTCTAAACGGCCTGTTGGTCTCCTGCCTCCTCCTTTAGCCTCACTAATTCCTAACTTTCAGGTTCAAGGAGACTGGTGGTTACTTGACCTTCCTCCAACTGATTCTAAAAACAAACGATCCCCTACTATGTGCCAGCAAATAGAGGGCACAGTGGATGAGTCGTTTTTGCCCTCTGCCAATCAGCTCATGTGAAAACTAACGATATCAACTAACTAGATACCTTTAATTTGCCAAGCACCACACCAAGTATACTATACACATGATCTTGCTAAATCTTTATAACACAAAGGCAAGAACAGCATGGGCCCCACGGATAGATTAGGGAGAGCAGGCATAGATAGGAGGTGACCAGCCAAAGGTCACATGGCTCACAGGTGTAGAATCCAGGTCAGGGCTGGTGGCCCACCTACAAGTTCTCTCTCCTTCCCTCCCCATGATCTCAGCACTTCCCCTTACCCAGTTCTAGTTCCCCTCCTGACTCTCACCTCTCCCAGCCTGGAAACAGGCCTCCAGTCATCTACCAGGGCTGCCAGAATATATTTAGAGATCACAGCCAAAAGCAATGTCTGTGCTCAGGTCCTCTGGCTGGACTCAACGTAGGGGGAAGGGCAAACCAGTGGAAGCACACCTGGCAAGCAGGAGGGGCACCTGGGCCTACTTGGTGATTGAGTTCCTAGCTATGGACCTGCTCATTGCTATGTATGTTGGGATGAAGAGGGCCATGATGAATCAGGAGGTCCCAGGGTGATGGGACAACTTCTGTTCCTCTCCAGACAGGGGCCTACTGCAGGTCTTTTCTTTCATAGAGAAGCAGAAATTCCCCACATTAGGATCACCCACCATAATGAACACCTGCCTCAGAGGCATGGGATTGGGAAGCAGGGGCTAAAGTACCCTTGGTTTTTATCTGGGTGAGTGTGCACGCCACAGGGAGGGAGGCACCCATCACCTCTTCAAAGGAGAGGAGACATGGGGAGATGGCGGGGAGAGATCTACATGCGCCAGGAGAGATGATGGTGGAGGATCGGCGGGGTGGGGAGAGGACAGAACGCTAATGAGCAGATTTCATAAACCACCGGGAGTGAAAACAAAAACACAGACATGCACGTTGCCCAACTTCGGGGCTGTATGGAAAAGAAGAAGAAAAAAAAAACAATAAAAAATCCACATCTTAATACAAAAATCCTACATGATGTGTTGCGGCATGAAAGTGTTTTCCACTGCATTTTTCCTCTGTGATCTCACACAGCCTACAACGGGTACGCCCAGCATGGTTGGTATTTGATGGTACGCACAGAGCAAACACACACAATTAACCAAAACAAGGGCAGTAAATATTCAAATCACCCCAAACTGGCATCTTGTGGCTTCATATGACCTCTGGAGATAGCCGGCTATGTTGGCTCTGAGAAAGGGGCCCAGTTAGATTTGAAGGAGAGATAACTCAGACAAGAACACAGTTCAAATGGAAGGAACCAGAAGTTTAAAAATATGACTCTTAGCCAGCCCATCCATGGCCTCTGTATACTTAAGGAGCTATTCTGCTGTGAGCAGGGGACAGGGAGGGGACCCACACACCCCAGAGGCCTTTCTTACATGTCATTCACCCTACAGTTACTGTCTGTCTCCTTTCATCCCACCCCTCCCCCTTTTTAATTGTTGGATGAGTTTACAGAGCTGTGTGCCAAAAACAATCAACTCTAGGGAACAGAGTTATACAGAAAAGGGTGTGTCACCAGAGGGAGACGGATATCCAAGGAAACCACCACCTTTTCATAGAGGCCTAGGTGAAGCTCAGTGAGGTAGATGGGATGGGGTGGGGGCAGGGGGGATATATACACTCCTCCCAGAACAAGGCCTCAGAAAAGGCTGGGGTTCTGATGAACTGATAGGGCTGAATACAATGTGGAAGGTCAGACAGTATGTCAAAAGCAGGGCTGTTCGAAGGCTCACACACATGCACGTAGTAATATGCCACTGTGCCAGATCACTGGGCAACAGGCCATAGGGGCTAAGGGCACAAGCTTTCGAGCCAGATTGCCTAGGTATGAATCTAGACTCTGTCACTCCTGAGCTGCGTAACTCTGGAAAAATTCCTTTACCTTCTTTGCGCCTCAGTTTCCTGTCCTAAGATGGAGACGACAACAGTTCCTTCTGAGTGATTAAGTGATTTATTATGTATAACACACTGAGAAAAGTACCCAGCACATAATACGTGCTATAAAACAGTTGATAAATCAAATAAATCAAAAAGCCTACGTGGGGGGGGGGTTCCTAGACTCTGCCACAGTAAAGGAAGTAAATGATAGTTGTGTTCATGTTTACTAAGCACTGTGTCCTCTGGATTTTAAAGCACCAACACATGCAATCATCCCAAGAACTCAAGGAGGTAGATGTTAATCTCAACCCGAGTGTTGAGAAACTAGAACTCAAAGAGGGCTGGGACACACCCAAGGTCACACACACAGGGAACATCTGAACCCAAAGCTGTCGGACATGGGAAGGTTGGGGTTAGGGAAGGAGGAACAGGCTTGCTGGGGGTTCTCTCTAAATGCCTGGGCAAATATAGAGCAAAGAGGCTGGGGGTTGCTTTCCTAAGGTGACAGGAACAGAGAACCCTTCTGTGCCAGTGACTGGGCAGCAGGTCCAGGGAAAGATGGGTAGGCCCGGGTGTCCACATTCCTCAGGAGTTCCTATCCAGTGCTGACCCCAGGAGATCAGTGCTATCCCCTGACTCCTTCCTCTGCCCCGGTGGCATCTTCAGAATCTGGAGATCTCTGGAGGGAAAATGATAAGAGCCATCTGCTACCTCCCTCTCAACAATGGAGGTATGCAACCTGGGAAAGGTCCTACTTCCAAGTCGGATGGAGCCCCACGAACAACCTGAGTTTTCACCTCCTTGAAACTTGGGCAGATTCCTAGGAGGGACAGGGCACAGGCAATGGGGGTGGGGTGGCTAGAGGGGTACAGGCTTCTCCCATTGAAGGCCAGGGCCTGGGGAGGCCCAGCAGGCTGAGCTGGAAGCAGAGGTTCTGTCCTAACCCTGCTTGAAGACCAGGCTTGGTGGCTCAGCCTTTCTGCCATCGACCACCCAAACTCATTCAGATATTTCCTCTCTCACTTGCTTTTTAAAAAAAATTTAATGTTCTCTATAATTCATCCGTCCCAGAAGATAATCGATAGAGCCCGTAATGAAAATCTGAGCCATATTTTATGATCCGCTGCAAGCAGAAAGGGCCACATCAGCAGGTCGGGTTCGGCTCTCCCTATCTGTCTTGCCCACTGCCCCGGGGATTACATCCCCTGTTGGCCCTGCCCATAGCCAGCCCTCAACCCAGAGCTCAGCCCTCAATCATATAAGCAGAGCTACGACCCCAGTATCACCCCAACCAACCCAGCTCACTCAGCCAACCCAGGCAGGCTATTGCCAGGTTTTCCTGGAGTAGCCTCCAACTTGGGGCCCTGGTACCATACCCTGGAACCTCACAGTATCTTTAGTTAAGGCCCTTCTGTGGAAGCCTGAAGTTTTTCACTAGGTGGCATTTCCCATCAAGAAAGACTTCCTGGGGCTGGAGAGATGGCTCAGCAGTTAAGAACATTTGTTGTTCTTGCAGAAGACCCGGGTTCAAATCCCAGCACCCACACAGCAGCTAACAACTGTCCTAACTCCAGTTCAGGGGATCGTACAGCCTCTTCTGTCCCC
>NW_008329130.1:874089-885793 GCF_000622305.1 Nannospalax galili | reverse complement strand
CTGGCCTGAAACTCACAGAGATCTGCCTGTCTCTGCCTCTCCAGTGCTGGGATTAAAGAAAAGGGCCAACATGTACAGCCGCTTTTCTTATCTAAAGGATTTTCATTACAGCTTTTTAAATCCTTAAAATTGGGGCTAGAGAGATGGCTCAGCAGTTAAGAACATTGGCTGTTCTTACAGAAGGCCTGGGTTCGAATCCCAGCCAGCAGCCAGCAGCTAACAACTGTCCTAACTCCAGTTCAGGGGATCCTACAGCCTCTTCTGTCCCCCTTGGGCATTACATGACATGGGTGCACTTACCTATACACAGGCAATACACACATACACATAAAATAAAAATAATAAATAAAATTAAAAAAAAAAGACTTCCTCAGGACTAGGGATATGGCTCAGTTGGCAAAGTGTTTGCCAAGCAAGCATGAGGGCCTGAGTTCGGATGTCCAGTTAGGTGGCGGCATGTATCTGCAACCCCAGTACTGGAAGGGGTCAGGTGGGGGTAGGGGTGGGGGTGAAGTCAAGCAGATCCCTGGGGCTTGCTGGTCAACCAGTCTAGCCAATCTATGAGGTCCAGATTCAATGACAGACCCTGAATCAAAAAATAAGGTGGAGAGCACTAGAGGAAAGGCACCCAAGACTGACCTCTGCCCCTCCCCATATGAAGCATGGGGCACTGAGGAGAGCAGCCCCTCCCACTCTGTAGAGCCCACAGGGACCCAGCGTGTTTGCCTCTTGTCCTGGCTCCTCTACTGCTTAAATCAGCAGGCATGAGCTGTTCTTCCCAGAATCCCTCATTGCCTAGCATCAATCAGAGAACATCACAGTGTACGTGCAGGAAGGGGTAACCCCAGCAAAGTCAATCAGAGTCCAGAGAGGACTAAAATAAGTAAGTAAATAGATAAATAAATCAGTCTTCCCTTTGGCAGCACATGTACTAAAATTGGAACAGTACAGAGATTATTATGGCTCCTGCACAGGGATGACATACAAATTTGTGAAGTGTTCCACAGTAAAAGAAAAAAAATCATGGAAGCTGGAGAGGTAGCTCAGTGGTTAAGAACATCGTTCTTCCAGAGGACCCAGGTTCAATTCCCAGCATCCACATAGCAGCTAACAACCATCCTTACGTAAGTCCAGTTCCAGAGTATCCAACACCTCTTCTGGCCTCTGTGGGGCATTGCATGCATGTGGTGTACTTACATCCATGCAAGCAAAACACCCATACACATTTAAAAAAATCAGAATAGCTGAGCATGGTGGCGCACTCCTTTAATCCCAGCACTCGGGAGGCAGAGGCAGGCGGATCTCTGTGAATTCGAGGCCAGCCTGGTCTACATAGTGAGTTCCAGGACAGCTGGGGCTACTGGGAGACCCTGTCTCAAAAAGGCAAAAAAAAAAAAAAAATCAGAACAAAAAGAATGAGCTCCAGCTACAACGTGGTTACTAAACAAGCAGTAGGACAGGACTTTGAAAAGTAGGAAGCAGTTTGGTGGGAAATCTCAGGTGGTGGTATTTAGAAGGCTGGCTAGACATACTCTCCAATAAAGCAGTCACTGGACACAAGTAGTGACTAAATTTAGTAAAGAACTAAATTGTTAATTTGATTTCATCCTAATTAATTTACATTTAAATAGCTACATATGACCAGAGACTATCTGTATCAGACAGGACAGGTTTAGAAAAATAATCTCATTGATGTAAAAATAACTTTTTCTTAATAAAAAATTTAAAAGCCTTTTATCCCAATGCAATAGGAATAACCATTATTAACTATAATAATAGTTAATATTTAAGTGTGTTACATGCCAGGCTCAGTATTAAGCATTTTAGATGGATCATCACATTGACTCTTAACCAGCTAAGTTTGTCTTTACAATTATTCCCAATTTATAGATGAAGAAACTAAGCATCAGAAATGCCAAGTCATTTACCCAGTGTCACACTGTTGAGGCTTATAAATGAGGTCTTTCTGTCTCTAACATACTTTTAGTTCCTATGTTACTTATCTTTAAATTATTTTCTTTATAAAAATGTTCATACCTGTACTCCCCAGCACTGGAGAAGTGGAGGCAGGAGGATCAGGAATTTACAGCCAGCCTGGGCTATAAGGCAAGACCCTGCCTAAACAAACAAACAAAAACAGTTTTTAATTTTATTTTTTTTTTATTTTATGTATATTCGTGTATTGCCTACACGTATGTAAGTGCACCCGTGTCGTGCAATACCCATGGGGGACAGAAGAGACTGTCAGATCCCCTGGAACTGGAGTTACGGACAGTTGTTAGCTGCCATGTGGGTGCTGGGATACAAACCCCATTGATTGATTGATTGATTGATTGATTGATTGATTGATTGATTGATTGATTGATTGATTGATTGATTGATTGATTGATTGATTGATTGATTGATTGATTGATTGACTGATTGAGACAGGGTCTCATTATATAGCCCCTGGCTGGCCTGGAACTCACCTGGTAGACCAGGCTGACCTTGAACTCACAGAGATCCCCCTGGCTCTGCCTCTTGACTGCTAGGATTAAAGGTGTACACTATCACACTTAGCTTGAGAGATGTTCTTTTAAAGACACCGTAAAGAAAAGCAATTCTCTTTTCCCCAGGAGCAGAAGATATAAAGAAATTACTGGGGGGCTGGAGAGATGGCTCAGCGGTTAAGAGCACTGACTGCTCTTGCAGAGGACCCGGGTTCGATTCCCAGCACCCACATGTCAGCTTCGAACCGTCCTTAACCCCAGTTCCAGGGGAATCTGAAGCTCTTTTCTGACCTCCGCAGCATTGCACGACATGGGCGCACTCACATACATGCAGGCAATACACTCGTACACATAAAATAAAAATAATAAAAATAAAATATTTTTTAAAAAAAGAAGTTACTGGAGTTCCTGGTCAATAGTAACTTCAGAGGGTCTCTCTGTCCCACAAGCTCCCACTGCCCCATGCCCTATACCAAGGACAGTGAGGCTGGCCTTAGATTCCCCAGCAGCCAGGTGGCTGAGGGAATCCAGCTTCCTCCTTGCCCCACCCAAGTCAGTTAAGGGCAGGTCCTTGGCAGTTTTGTGATCCTAGCCTGGGTCTATACCTCATAGGCAGCCGGCCATGGGAGCGATTCCGAAAGTCTGCCCTAACTCCTCTCATGTTGGACCCTTGCTTCCCTCCTCCTGCATAAGCCCAGGAGCCTATGGTTTTTGGGTGGCTTGGGTGGGGAGGGAGCGGGCATGGAAGTCAGGAAAGCAGGGCCAGCCCCAGGCAGGGACCACAGAGAGACGTATTTTTCTCAGGAGGAACAGCCACTGCCCCATTCACCTGCTCTTGGGCTTGGCTCTAGCTTTAGAGGGGTACAAAGAAAGTCCCCCTTAACATCAGGGGTGAAAGAGGAAAGCCCAGAACTCTGAGCCAAGGTAGAAATGAACCAGTTGTATTCCTTTGTTTTCCACAGCACCAACTTGGAGAGGGGACAGGGAGTGATAACCCCACCTGGTCTGGATTTTATTTCGGCTTCTTTTTCCCCTTGAGATGCAGACTGCTCTGGTTTTATGGGGGGTGGGGGGGCGGTGCACAAGGGTAAATGGCCTCACTTAGAAGTTGTTATTGTTGTTGTTATTATTATTGGGTTTCGGTTCCTGCTGTCTGCAGTCCTCCATTTCCAATCTACCTTAAGATCCCCTTGGATTTATATATTTTTTGGGTTGGTTTCAGGTGCTTCTAGTTTATCAAACAATCAGCCCTATGAGGTACTCTGGGTGTTTCCAGAAATTACATCACAAAAAATCATGCAATTAAAGTGTAAGGGAAAAAAAAAAACCATAGCTGTTGCTTAATTTCGTATTTTAATTAGCGACTTATTGTAAACGTAGACTTTTAAAATGGAGGCGTCTAAGTAAAGCCAGTAAACAAGTTTTTCTAATGAATTAATTTCACCTCCCTCCTCCTCCTCCTCCTTCTCTCTCTCCTCCTCCTCCTCCTCCTCCTCTTCATCAACCCAACTATTTCTCCATTTTCTCTGTCTTTTTTATTTCTATTTCTCTTTGTGATCATTGCGAAAGACGTAAGAAACAAAGGGTCTCTAAATAAAATTGAAGCCAGGCGGGGTGTTGCACGCCTTTAATTCCAGCCTCTGGAGGCAGAGGCAGGCGAATCTCTGTGAGATGGAGGCCAGCCTGGTCTATATAGAGAGTTCCAGACCAGTTGGGGCTCCAAGCAGACCCGGTTTCAAAAAAAAAAAAAAAAAGCAACAACAACAAAAAGAATAAATTGAGAAGCCTGTTACCACGGGAGTCTGTGGGACTTCTGGCCAATAGGCTGACAGCCTTGAGCTTGAGGGAACTGACTGTGGACCCAGGAAGAAGTCCAATGCTGCACCTCTTCCCAATTGCTGAGTTCCAGGGACTCCAGAGCTCTTGTCAGGGCCTGAATCTCCAAAAGGGCAGAGAGAAAAGCTGGAAACAGTGATAGCTGAGGCAAGAGTGGGAGGGTGAAGCCACGGGCCACCTGGAGCCCCAGCAGAGAGAGGCCAGGAGAGAGGGAGGCTGGGTTCTTGTGAAACCCAAGAGCCTGCTGGTTGCCTGGAGCAGGCGGAGAAAAGGCATGCCGGGAGATAGAAGAGGCCATCTGAAGCTGTAAGAGTCTGTCTAGGTCACAGGACAGCTAATTCAGAGAAATGACACAGCCATTCGTGCCCAGTGCTCACAGAGGGGCAGATCCAGGCACCACCCCCCACACACACACACTGGTCGGGCACCTCCCATGGTCTCCAGTCCCACTCCTCCGTTTCTAGCAATTTCTTTGCTTGGAGAGTGAGCTCAGTGGCCCCTTGCAGCCCTGTTGCAGGAATAGAGCAGGGTAAGGGTATAACAGAACTGCCTAGCTCTGCTGCCTGTCAAGAAGACAGTCCATTGGGTGCCTGGGTCCCTGCTCAGCGGGAAGCAACCGAGCCCTCCCATCACTTAAGAAGCTTGGTCAGTTTAAGGAGGGCACGGTGTCTACCTGGAGCATTGTACAGAAGCTTGCCTCCTCCCTGGCACTGTCACCACCCAGACAAACACAGCTTTGCTCTAGGAACCTCTCCCAGAGCAGGCGAGCACATTCGGTGTTGTCCCAGAGAAACCCCATCTCGGCCTCCACGTTTTGAGCTGCAAGGGAGGGCTCAGCAAGGATGTTGTTCACCTCTCCCCTCTCATCCATCTCAAACTCCCTTTTAACTGGACCCTCTTGCCTGACACATCCACATTCCCAGTGACAGCCTTGTGATCACGCTGGTGATGGGAAGTGAGGGCATCCGGGTGGGCCCCTACTCTCTAAGATTCCCAAAGAAAGGAAGGAGGGCAGGAAGGAAGAACCAGAGAGGAAGAGGCTGTACCCCATGTCATTGCGCACCGGTGGGAACCCAGACCCAACCCCACGACAGATCCTGCTGGGTTGAGCTTCAATCAGAAAGGAAAGCTCCCATCAAACACAGGCTGGGCAGGGATGTGCCCCGAGATTAGGGATTTGGAAACCCATCTGAGGAAGCTGGCCCTGGGAAGACAGCAACAGGATTTAATACCTTATCCTGGCTGTCTGGTAAACACCCTGAGCCGTGCCCACACTCTGCTAGGCAGCCGGGGCTCCTCAGGTGTGCTGGCGACGGGCAGGTAGAGACAGCCATAGGCAGAGACAGGAAGGGGGGAGAAGGGGTTGAGGGATGGGGGTGGGGTGGGGCTGGCCTGGGAGGATTGGACGCGAGGCAGCCAAGCCAGACAGTCCATGAGACAGCTGACAGGTGCAGGGAAGGGGAGGGGGGAAGTGAGTTAGGGGGGGTTGAATACTGGGGCACACTACTGCCATACCTGCTGTGGAGAGAGAGGAGTAGCTGAGTGGGATGAGAGAAAAGGGTGGAGTCTTACAGGCCAAGGATCTCAGGGTCTGACCTCCCCTTCTCCAGATTAAAGAACAGCTGGGGTAGGCCTGTGTACCACACCACAGGCTCACCCAAACCACGCAGGACCAGGGCTTACTGTGGCCAGGTAGAAAAACAGTTGGCTGGTATCCTTTAGGGCACCTGTCCCCAATTCACAAATACATACCCTGATCCAAAACAAAGTCAAATCAATCAGAATAGAATATTGTATTTCCAGAGGGAGCCGACATGGGTTAAGAAGAGGCAGGAAGGGTATGGAATGGCAATGCAGCTAGCTACTCAGAGGGGTCTCAAGTCTCCAGAGATGGCTTAGGGACAGGAGTAGATGGCAGAGAAGAGGTGCCCTGGGATTCCCTTCTCAGGGAAGACCACTATAGCTCTGATCCTAGTCCAGAGGTCAAACTAAGAGACTTGGCAGATGCCTCCACCCAGGCCAGGCACTCCTGGTGCCACCTGCACCACCAGGCCCAGCAGGGCACCCGGCTAATCCTCTTTCCCATTTCCGTCTGCTCCTTGAGTAATTACAGTTTTGGGTTGAAATCCACTCAGAGTGTAACCTCCCTGCCTGATGCGGGGTATCTTCCCCTACTATAGAGAGAGCTATAGACCATTTCCACAGCCAGTGTACCTTCACTTTTAAATCTCCTCACTGCTTGCTCCTTTCAGCAGTATTCTTATACCTGCCCTGGCCTTGGCCACCTTAGGCTGTGTAGGGCCTGATGCGGGGTATCTTCCCCTACTATAGAGAGAGCTATAGACCATTTCCTCACTGCTTGCTCCTTTCAGCAGTATTCTTATACCTGGCCTGGCCTTGGCCACCTTAGGCTGTGTAGACCCTGCTTCTATGGTCTTCAACTCAGGTGTGGCGAGGAAGAGGTTTCCGGCCTGCTATAGGCCTTGTTTCCTGCACATTCCCTGAACCCTATGATCCCAAGAAATTCCTTCACAGTCTCTTCATCCAAAAGGACCCCAAAGAAGCCAGGAGGGAGAGTTTGCCTCATCTTTTGTCACTCATGGGGAATGCTGGCCTAACTGCTGGAGACTGGCCTGACTCTGAGATATGTCCCACCACTGAATCAGTGTGAGCCCCCTCTAGTCTAGATGTGGCCCTGCAGAGTAGCCACCTGGAGAGGCTAGGGGCCTGTCCTGTCCTCCTTGAGCTCCAGTGCCAATTCTATGGTCAAGCCCACCTTGAGGGTTTTCTAAAGGTATTGCTTCCAATTTCTTAGATAGACCCCTCCAGTCTCTCCACTCTGACCTGGTCAGTGCCAGTACTCTATCTTTTCCTTAAGTGTGTGTGCCCTTGCGAACTCACACACCTATATATTCTACACCCAACTAAGGGAGATAGAAACAACCCCACCACACACACACACACACACACACACCCCTAAGGTTGGGGCAGGAAACCAGCAACACCAACTAACCATTTCCCTTATACCACCAGGCAGAAGGCCAGAAAACCGTGGGCAATACACCCTGCTGACTCCACCAGACACTAGAACAGTTGTTCTGTTCCCTACCCTTTGGAAGTGGGTTCCTGATGCACCCCTTTGGGCCATTGCTGCCGATAATTTTTCAGAGATAAACAAACCGGTTTGGATAAAACAAGATCCAACCTGAATTCTTCACCCAAAACTCAAAACAAACCTCTCCTATCACCCTTTTCCTTTCCCTCAGTACTTACCTCTTGTTCCCTGAAAGTCAGACCACTTGATTTTTTTTTGGTTCATAGCTAACACCACACCAAGGACTGGCCCACCCATTCAGCCCCACTTGAAAGGATGCTGGGTCATTGAGAAAGTCCTGCTCTATTTTCTCAAATCTTCTAGGCTGTGCTAGAAGAAAGAACAGGGAAGGCTGTCATGCCTGCCAACCTCTTCTGGGCTGGTTTCTAGCTTGTGTCTTTTCCTGGTTGCTTTTAGGCTCCAAATTCCAATAGTTCCCTACCCTACAACCTACAGTCCCTTTCTAAAGGGCAAATGTAGTCTGGACAACTGGTCTACCTGCCATGTCTAGGCAAAACAGAGAGGTTGCTTAGTTCCCCTGGGGGTTTACCAGGTAGATCCAGGTCAGTATCAGAATAGGAAAGAGGCCAAAGGGCCAAGATGAAAGACAAAGATCTCAGGTCCACAGTCACGTGTGTGTCTCCCTACCAGCTCAGTGTGTGATGTGCTTGCCTACACCCACAGTCATTCATGCCTGGCACACCCTCACCCACCACCCAGTCCCACCCAGTCCTACTCAGTCAGGCACCTGAGTGGCCCCAGTTTCTCCAAGAAGTGCCCTCCCTCTGCTTTCTGCCCTCAGCTAGTCTGGAACCTTTGCCAGAGCTCCCGCCTCCCAAGTCCCCATCAGTGGGGTCTGCTCGGTCCCTGTAGCTAATTTACACCCGTCAGGGTTTAAAATAGCAGAGGCATAAATGAAAAGTCCAATTTCTTCAAATTTGCATTGTAAAACCATCCTTCAACTTCCTTGAAATAAATTTTACTATTTTATTAGTGCAAACAAAATGGTAATAAAACACTAATACAGCGTCTTGTATCCAGGGGAAGAGCTAAAATTAACATAGAGCGAGCAGTGTTTGCTATTACATTCAATTACCTTTTTACTTGAGATTTACATTCTCATCCCCTTAATCTCCATAGTAGTGGCTTCAAAATCATTCCTCCCAGGCTCTGCCCTTCCAGAACCCCCCACAGCTGGAAGCCAGGCCTCCCGCCCAGATGGCGCTCACCCTGGCATGGAGCCTGCCCCTTTCTCCACAGCTGCCACTTGTCACTGGGTCCCACTCCTCTCCCTGCTCATAATTTTCTCACGTCTCAGCCTCTTGGTACAAGGCAAGTTCAAACCAAAGGGCTCCGACCTGAGGCACAGGCAGACATGGTTATCAGTAAGCAGGTGCACAGGGTGCAGGCCAGGGGCATTGCCCGCCGAGCCTGAAGAGGCTCTGCCTGGTACAAAACAGAGGCTGGAGTTCTTGGGAGCTCTGGAGAAACTGGCATCTCTGGTTTGACAGGTTGTGGGAGAGGGCCTGCTATATGGAACAGCTGGGGACTCTGGAGGGTGGCAGGAAGCTCCAGTTATCTTGAAGTGGGAAGAAACGAAGGAACCACTGGGCCCAGCCCTCCCTGTGGATGAAGTTCAGGTCTTCAGATACGGCTTTTAGTTGGCAGAGGTGAGGCCAGAAGTCCTTTGCCAGTTTCCCCACCCAGGACTGTTTTTCCAACAGACATAGAACAGACATAGTCCCTAAACCAGAGGACCAGTCTACCCACCTCTCAGTTACTACCATAAAATCTGACCACCCCCACCCCTCCAGGATGAGTGGAGGCAAGTGTAATTTCAGGTCTGGGACTGGCCAGCATTGCTCCAAGCCATTGAGGGAGATGGCTGTGTTTCTAAGCAGCCCAAAGGCTTGGTTCTAGTTCTAAAGCTGTCATGGACTAGCTATGAGACCTTTACCAAACAGCCTCTCCTCTTCTGGCCTCAGTTTCTTCACCCGAGCTGCCTTCCTGGAGGTTTCAGGACCAACAGATCAAGAGAGCATAGTAAGGCCCATGCAAGCCTCATGCTTCGTGTGGAAACTTTCCTGAGCCCAGAGCAAGGTGTGTGCAGTTGGGGTCCTAACTAGGGCCACGGCCACAGGCTACTGAGTCCCAGGTGAGGATATCTTGGGCCTCTGACTTTGCCTTGAACCACAAGCCTTTCTTTCACTGTTTTAACCTCTGGAAAAGACCCCAAATTGTTCCCACTAAATCTTCAGAGGTGATGTGAAAGGAAGAATCACTCAACCCAGACCCCAGGTCACATGATGGGAGCATTCATCCAGCAGGTTTGAGGAAGAGAGTAGAGGGGTGATGCTTGACAAAGCAGATGCCATCCCCTCTTCCCCCATTTTACTCTACCTGGCTTTTTGTAACCATGGAAAAAAGCCGTAAGACTAAAGGGACATGCATAACCTCATGCACAACCACACAGTCACCTACATAGGCAGAAACTCATTTACTCACACAACAAAATCACGTACAGCCTCCTATGCAATAACTTCCATAAAATGATTCACGCACAATCACACATTCACACATATAATCTCACATGCAATCACACACAAGTGCATCTCATTTACACATATAATCACATACAATCCCATATACAATCATTCATATATACAACCATTTACACACTACCAATCACCCATACAGCCTCACACACACAATTTATCTACAATTATGCACATTTACACAAACAAGCATACATTCACTAAGCTATGACTTAATCTATGAGATCACTTAAATACAATCATTTATGCAGAGCCACAATCTCAGATACACTCACAAACACACATTTAGATACAGAATCATGCACAACCCCCCTACAGCCATTTACAAATAGCCATATTCAACAATAAACACACAATCTCACACAATCACACATCTCATAGACAATCATTCATATGTTCATCCACATACATACCATCATGCACAATCACTCACACAATCTTTTATCCACAAGCACAGTCACACACCTGACTTGACACTCAATCCCACACACATAATAACGCTCCCACAGCCACCCATTCCCAACTCTCATGTATCTGAATCCTTCTAAAAATCTCTTCTTGGGGACACTGGGAAGAAACTACCAATTTAAACTGACACAGGGCACACTAGGCCTGGTGGTCCACATCGTATTTGGAATTCCTAATGCCGCTGGAAGATTCCAGGAATATTGTGTGTGTGTGTGTGTGTGTGTGTGTATATATACATGTAGTTGCAGGTACTCATGCATGGAGGTCAGAGGTCAGTGCTGGTATCCTTTTTGATCTTTTTGAGACAGGGTCTCCCTATAACCACAGCCCTGGAACTCACTATGTAGACCAGGCTGGCCTTGAGAGCCACCTGCTTCTGCCTCCCAAGTGCTGGGATTAAAGGTATGTGCCACCATGCCCAGCCTGCCTCTGCCTCCCATATACAATCCCCATATACAATCATTCATATATACAACCATTTACACACTACCACTCAATCATCCATACAGTCTCACACACACAAAGAGATCCATCTGCCTCTGCCTCCCAAGTGCTGGGATTGAAGGTATGTGCTACCATGCCCAGCCTCTTTACCTTATTTTTGAGATAGGGTCTCTCACTGAAGCTGGAGCTTGCCAATTTGGCCAGACTAAATAGCCAGTGAGACCCCAGGATCCACCTGTCTCTGCCTCCGCAGTGCTGGGGCTGTCTAGTTTTTTACCTGGGTTCTGGAATTCTGAATTCAGGGTCTCATCCAATTGAGCCCTTTCCCCAGGCCCCAGGAAGAATAAGCCCAGCCCGAGGATTGCTGGGCGTTAAAGGCCAGAACATCAGACCACATGGTCCTCCTTGTTTCCCACCCAGCCACTGGCTTGGGACCCTTCTTCTCCCCAGAGTTGAGCACCTCTAATCAGCTTCTCTATTCCACAAATACAAGACAGAGGTCACAGTGGAAAACCACAGGAGCAGGCCTACTTGTGGATACTGTACAGGGATCTGCATTCAGGTTTTTTTTTTCTTATTTTTCCCCCTACCCGGGAAACAAAGAAAGTTTGTTGTCAAGGTGTAGACCTTTCTTGGGCCTTGTCCGAGTTCTACCTTGTTTTTCTTTTCCTTTCTGTCTCCCCCACCCCCACCCCGCCTTACTTGCCTCCCCACCTTAAATAAATAAAGCACCCAAAGCTGGCACCGACTGGTAAGGAAAGTACAAACTATCTCATAATTTTCTATTTTTTTTTTTTTTCACACACTAGTTTTGGGCA
>NW_008329130.1:846188-873933 GCF_000622305.1 Nannospalax galili | reverse complement strand
TTTTCCTTTCTGTCTCCCCCCCCCCCACCCCGCCTTACTTGCCTCCCCACCTTAAATAAATAAAGCACCCAAAGCTGGCACCGACTGGTAAGGAAAGTACAAACTATCTCATAATTTTCATTTTTTTTTTTTTTTCACACACTAGCCCAGGGTTTTGGGCAAAGGACAAAAGGTATTGTTGAACAGCACAACACGGAGTTCTGAGTCACCGATCCGCCTCGGCTTCCCAAGAGCTCATAGGTCTGTATGGCTGGCAGAGCTGGTGAGCTCAGAGCCCTGCGGGGGCTGTGGGTGCAGGCACCCTCTCGGGGTGCGGCCCCGCCCCCCACCCTTGCCAGGGCTCCCTGCTGGGCTGGCACCTCGGCTTTGTTGGTTTTTAATCATAGGGGGTAATTTAAATAAAATGTTGTGAAATTTAAAAAAATAAATAAATAAACCCTAGCTCCACCTCCCTAACACTGTAATTTCATTTGGGGGACATTTCATTTCATTTCAGGCTTTTACATAGCTTCTCTGGTGGCCTCAACATCCGACATTCAGGGGGCATTTTCAAGCTATATAATAAACATTTTTTCATGTCTGGAATAACCCTCCTGATAACTATTTGTATACGTGAGTGGGATTTACTCTGTTGTCATCTTGGGCCAACGCTCTGATGGCACAGGCCGGGAAATATACTTGGATCAGATCAATTATTTGAAACATCTAGGCAGGGGGCTTTGCTTAAACAATCTGAATCACCTTGGCTGTGAGTGCCTGGCCTTGAAGTGTGTACCTGGAAGATGGGCCGGGGCTCCACCCAAACCTCACCCATCCTAAGCCAGGCCCTGAGTGTTCCTGCCCTTGTGCCCAGAGGGACGTGGGTTCCAGCAATGGCCCTCATCCTCGAGCTGACCTTCACCCCTACAGGCTATACTTCCTCTTTATGAAGGGCCCTGGCAGCAAAAGGCCGGTGACAACACTCAGCTCTCCGTTTTTATATCTGAATATCTCAAAGCACTTAGCTAAGACTTTCATTTTCTCATTACCCCAAGGAGAGGAGGTCATTCAGGAAAATGGTACAAATATGTCCATTTGTCAAAAGCAAGAAGGAAGTGAGTTAAAAGGAAAATTCTACCACTTAAGTGGGCAAAACTAACCCAGGAGAGTGCACAGGGGTCTGCTTGCCTGCCCGTTGGCCTAGTTTGCTTCTCTAATAGGGCTTCTTCGAGAACCTTGTGGCTAATGAGATGGCTGGGGAACAAACCCAGGTTCCCTTTTTTTGTGTTGTTTTTTGGTTTTTTTGCTTTGTTTTGAGACAGGCTCTCCCTGTAGCCCCAGCTGGCCCGAAACTCGCTGTGTTGACCAGGCTGGCCTCAAACTCATAGAGATCCGCCTGCCTCTGCCTCCCAAGTGCTGGGATTAAAGGTGTGTGCCACCACACCAGCCTCCCAGGTGCCCATTTTTCTGAGAGTCAGTCACTGCCCTCTGGCCTCAATGCAGGAGACACCCTGTCTCATCGAGGGGCTCAATCCAAACCATGTTCCCTTATGATCATAATGATGTAAAATATACATTCTATAAATATAAACAGTAACCAAAGGAAAAAATACTAGAAGGAAATACATTGGATACTAAATAAGATTGTATCATAATAATTAACTTTTCTTCCTTTTATATGTTTTCAAATTTTGCATAAAATATTGCTCTATATTTTTCAGTGCCTGGGGGAAAGCATGCTCAGATCTACATGTATTCAAAACCTTGTCCGGGCATGGTGGTACACACTCATAGTCCCAGCACTCGGGAGGCTGAGGCAAGAGGATTGAACTATGAGAATTCAAGGCCGGCCTCAAGACCCTGCCTCAAAAACAGCAAAAAAAAAAACAAAAAAAAAAAACAAGAACCACTACAACTAACTGGCCCTCTTCAACGAGCTCTGTGAACCTCTCAGAGCCTTATTTCCTGTCAGGTACAGTGGCCATTGATCCACTACCTGCCCTGCACCCTTCAATCCCACAAAAAGTCACAGCACAGGATCTGACACACAGTCATTGCTCGGCAAATGTCTGTTTCCTTCCCCTTTTAATCAAATGGAAAAGCAGCTCAGCTTGCTTGAGGACCCTTCTCCTGCACCTTTTGGATAATTCCTGCCACATCTTCTCACCCATCACCTCTCCTTCTCAGGTCCTCAGTGCACACCTCTCCTGTGACTCACCTAGAGGGTAAGGAGGGTGCTCTGGCATGAGAGAGAACAGGGCCCTCCTCTGACTCTGACCCTCTCCACCAGGACAGGCTCAGGACAGCCCCTCCAGGCAGCACACACACCTCCCTCATGCAACGACTCAGAGGACACACCAGGCGGGCAATTCCTGGGGTGGCGCCTTCCTGGCAGCCGTCCTCCAGGAACAGGTGCCAGGCTGCAAAGGCCACCTGCTGCTGGGGGAGGGCAAGGGCCAGGCTCCTATGTAAGAGAAGAGGTAAAGGAGAACCAAGATGGCGGCGGTATCTGGGACTAGACTCCTCTTTTGCCAGACAGTCCAGGCAGCCCAGGAGCTATCACCCAGGCACCCAGAAGCACAGCTCTGGGCCTCAAAACCTTTGTCCCTGCTCCCTTTAGGACTCTAGACTGGATGGGCATGTTTGCCTTTCTAGTTTGGCAAGCATACTTCAGCTGACTTTTGATGGTCGTATGGGTTGGGGCTCCAACCTAGGCTTGGGGTCCTGGAGCCAAAACATAGGGACAGGTCTACACTCACCACCTTCCCTGATGACAGACAGAAAGGCTACAGTAAGAACAGTAAAGGTAGTAACAACAGCTACAGCCAAGGCTATGTGGCAGGCTTTGTGCCAAGAGCCTTACCAGCTTGTTTTCACTTAATCCTCACAGCAACACCACACCACAGGAACTATTATTAGTCGCCTTTTACGAATGAGGAAGCCGAGGGGCTGGAGAGACATCTCAGTGGTTAAGAGCACTGGCTGCTCTTCCAGAGGAAGTGGGTCCAGTTCCTAGCACCCACATGGCAGCTAACAACCACCTTAACTCTGGTTCCAGGGGATCCGACGCCCTCTTCTAACCTCCAAGGGCATTGCACGACACAAGTGCACTTACATACATGCAGGCAATACACTCATACACATAAAATAAAAATAATGAATGAGGAAATTGAGGTTCAGAAGAGTTAACAATATGTACAAAGTCACACTCTTAGTAAATGAAGGGTTAAGGATTTGAACCTACAGCATTAACCACTATTCTCTAGCCCAGCTCTGAAAGCAAGGAGACCCCACTTGGTCTTTCCAGAAAGGGGCCCTACGCCAGGTGTGGTAGTGTACACCTTTAATCCCAGTCCTCGGGAGGCAGAGGCAGGCAGATCTCTGTGAGTTCATGGCCAGCCTGATCCACTTTGTGACTTCCATGCAGGCTGGGACTAGGGAGACTCTGTCAACAACAACAACAACAACAACAACAACAACAAAAGGAGCCCCTGAGAAGCATCCCCAACCACAAGGGGACAGATACACCCACAAGGAGTAGACTGAAATTCTGCTCAAGTGAGTCCTTCTTATGGCCTCTTGTCTTTCATGAACAGAAGTGATTGCATTCCTCCACTGAGAGGGATGGTAGAGCTAAGATGCCATTGTATAAACACAGGGTAGCGGGGGAATCTACAGGGTAGTAGTAGCTCCCTTCCTGGGATGCTTGGAAATGTTTAGATAGGGAGTTCTAGGGATGTGGTCAGTGCTGATACACGCAAGTATCTACTGACAGATACGTATAGACATTCTGGGGAGAAGGATGGTGGCAGCCAGGGCCTGGCTCTTGGCATACGTGAACTTTCAGAATTACAAGCCTCCCTTTTAAACCAGGGAAATGGTGTCTTTCTTTTTAAAATTTAGATAGGGCTCAAATGGGAGGTTAGATGTAGGGAGGGTACCGGACAAAGCCCCCACAGTATGGATTACCAGCTTGCCACATTGCCCAGGAAGAGGGCCTGGGATCCAGCAGCAAGTCCCGTGAAAGCTGGTAAGACCCAGCAGGGCCCTGGGTCACCAGGGCAGACAGTCTCCAATCATGCTGAGCACAGCATATCGCTTCATTCAGGAACCCAGAGTAAAACGTACGGCAGGGTCTAGAATGGAGTCAGTCCTTAACTTGTTCGGGATCACTGGTGGAGCCACTGAGGCGGCATGGGGCTGGGAGGTGGCAAGTTAGGGGTGAGGGCTAAGCCATTCCTGGGAGGTGGGCAAGCCCGGACATAACCTTGCCTTGTGAATGTGGACACATACAAAAAAAAAAAAAAAATCGCAATTCTTTGAAGAATCCCTCCAAAAAAACAAGTAAGTATTGAGAGTTTAGGGAGGAATGAGTGAGTCTGGGCGAGGTCAGGGCTGGAGGCTAGGGGCAGCTTGTTTTCTACCCCTGCCAAATCCTCGTTTACTGTCAGCTTCAATCCATTCAGAACTCACTGACTCAATTGCCTTTTCACGGGGGAAGGAGCCTACACAATGCAGGGGACTTTTCAGCCCCACATTAGCACACAGGGGACTGGGCAATGTCCGGGAATAAACACACTGGTCCCTCCCAGGGCCACTGACCCCCAACCCCCACCTGAAACAACTCAGCCAGCCCTGCCAGGGCCACATCTACACTCCTCTATTTAATACTTAGAAGTGGGTTTTTATTCTGCTTTGGTTTTAATACGGCTTGAATGGAGGACCTGTGTGTGTGAAAATAAGCATGCTTGTGAGTACGCTGGGAGTGATAGAGGCTCTAACATTCAAGTAATGGAACTGAGTTAATCCTAGGTAAGTTTTAAGTCTTCCTTCTACACACAGAAAGGGAAGGATGGGTGGAAAGAATAATCTAAATTAGGTTCCCAAGAAGCAGAGTTTTGGTGAGGGCACTCAATTAAACTAACTCCAGAAAAGGACAGTTATGAATAAACCAACATTTGGTGGGGGAGTGTCCTATGAATTTGGCAATCCACTAAAGCTCATCAATAACTATTATGAAGATGATATCAACAGTTATCATGATTATGGTTCTCATGGTAGTCCCTATTTTTTACATTTCTTATTTACTTATTCATTTTGTGGAGGGGGCATACACATACCAGAGAGCACGTGTGGAGGTCAGAGGACACCTCGTAGGAGTTGTCCCCTTCCACCATGTGAGCCCTGGGGATCGAACTCAGGTCATCAGCCTTAGCATTGAGCATCTTTACCAGCTATAGCATCTCACCAGAGCATGACCCCCATTTTTTTTTTTAGTGCCTTACTCTATAAAGGGCTTCCTGTGTGACCTCAGTTAATGGCAACAAGATTCCAACAAGGTAGGCTCTGTCTACTGTCAGGCTAGTTCCACAGAGTCAAGACCCTTCCAAGGCCACAAAGATCCTAGGCAGGAAAAGGATTTAGGGTTCCATCCTCCTAACTCCAGACTAGCCTAGGGGAAAGAAAGCTTGCACTTGGGATTATAAGAGAAGGTGATTCCACACCACGGAGGTCATGACTCCAGGTCAAAGGAGGCCTCTCGGACATGTGGGAATGTCCCTGCTGACCAGCCCCTCACTCCACCTCTATCATGGTCCCCAGGGAGCTCTTGTATCTAGCCCTTGCTCTGAGAGATACTGTCTAACAGAACTTTCTATGGTGCTGTAAATGTTCCTCGGTGTGTCTGTTGTCCAATTCAGCAGCACTGGCTGATGTGACTGGGGAGTATCTGAGCTAGATTTTCAATCATACTGAAATTACCATTTGAGCTGGTGGCTACTGAACTGGTCAGTACAGACCCTAAACCCCAAACCCTCAGTCCTCCAGTTATTCCCTCCCGGCTCCAAAGCTATTTTGGAAATAAAGGAAAAATAAGAGAAGGAATACAGAGTATGGCTCACCCACCAGCACGTTTGCCCTTCTTCCTTCCTTCCTCCTTCCTTCCTTCCTCCTTCCTTCCTCCTTCCTTCCTCCTTCCTTCCTTCCTCCTTCCTTCCTTCCTTCCTTCCTCCTCCCTTCCTTCCTTCCTTCCTTCCTTCCTCCCTCCTTCCTTCCTCCTTTCTTCCTTCCATCCTTCCTTCCTCCTTCCTTCCTTCCTTCCTCCCTCCCCTCCCTCTTTCCCTCTGTTCCTTCCTCTTTCCCCCTCTCCCTCCCTCTTTCCCTCTCTCCCTCCTTCCCTCTCTCCCTCCCTCCCTTTTTTCCTCTTCCTTCCATTCCTTCTCTCCTTCCCTCCTTCATTCCCCCCCTCCTTTTTCTTCCTTTCCTCCCTCCCTTCCTCCCTTCCTTCTCTTCCCCCCTCCGTCCCTCTCTTCCTTTCTTAGCAAAAAGCATCAGTTTAATTAGATAAATCCTCCAAGCCCGTGGCCTGGAGTTCGTCATGGAAATTAACCTGCTCCCAGATCTCAGATAGTGAAACAAGAACCGGGGTGTTTTGGCATAGCACAGTGAAATGGGAGAGGCCGATGGAGTTTCATACACCTCATCTTCCATAAGTGCCCCTCGCCCCTCCAGTGCCCCCAGCCCTGCCTCCTTAGGTCACTGCCTTCATGCTCCTCTCTGCCTTTTTACCTTTCCTGTCTCTTCCACCCAGGGTTGGGGTGCTCAGGGCAGGCCCACTCAAAGGCAGATCGGAAAACTGCCATCATCCACATAGGGGCTGAGGGGACGCCAGGTATTGTCCTCTTGGTTCCCTCTTTGGCTAAGCAACGAGCCTCCAAAGCTTGCTCAGGTCACCCTAGGTACCTAAGTAAAGCTTGACCCAGGCTGGCCAGGTAGTCATCTCAGATTCAGCTCGAGCTAAGTACACGCCGCAACACAGGGCTGTAGATGGAGTAGAAGCCACAGTACTGTCCTGTCCCCTCACCCTCACAGCAACTCCACAAGGCAGGAATTCTCACTCCCATTTTACAGATGTAGAAACAAAAAATCAGAGAATTAAACTGCCCAACTGGGAGAAACGTGATTCACACTTAACTCAGCCTGGCCCCAAGTCCCATGTTCTTGACCTACAGGCTTTCTTCACAGGCAGAGTCCACAGGCACCTCGGGCCAGTTTCTGGGACTGTTCCTGTCCCTCCATCCTCAGTCTGTCCCAAGCACCTCTCACTCCACTGAGCACCAGGAGCCTTCATTCCAGTTACAACAGGAAAGAGAAACCAATAGCTCTGGCCCCAGTTTGAGACCCACTTGACAAGTGGGTTTAGTTCTCCTTGCTCCTGACCTTTGCTCACAATATTAGGAAGACCTCAAGACAGCCAGAGAAGTGAACCAAAATTCAGAATCTTCAGCCAACACCGCATCATCCCAAAACAAATTGAATTATGGCCCTAGATGCACAAAGTGTGAGTTTTACCTTCTTTTACAAGTTGAGAAAGACTGAGACCCGGGCTAGTTAAGTCACCAATGAAAATCACACAACTCTGATTCCCCAGACCCCCAGCTGAAGAATGCCTAATGTGCAATGCACTCAGTCCCTCAAAGTGGCTGGGTATGCTACACACTGAAACAGCGAAGCCCACCCCACATGCTGAAGTGGTCCCATATACTGCCATATAACAGCAACCCCCTAGCCTGGCCCCAAGCTCCCAATAAAAGAAGCAACCCAGAACCTGACAAGAGCACACAACCCCAGGATCACAGTCTGTGTCCAAGCCTTCCAGGAATGGAATTCACAGGGGTCCCCTGTGAAACACATACCAGATTACATAAAACCGGCTCATCTGACACTGGGGACACCCTGCACTTGACAACATGACCATGATAAATTCTTCATTATGTTTAATTACTTTCAAAGGACTTTCATAGCTAGGAGCCCAGCTGACTGTCCTACAAAGGCAGTAAGGTCAGAGGCTATTTGACAAGATAGGAAACTGAGGCCCAAGAAGATCAAAGGATTTACTCAAGGCCATAGTGATTTACTAGAACTGGATCTGAGTCTCCTGAGGTCTAGCACACCCGGTCATACCTCAGGAGACCCTAAGTGAACACAGACACTCAGAGCTCAGAATGGCATGAGAGCAGACAGTTAGACCTCAGTGGAGTGCCACATGATCTGTCACTCTTCTCCTGAGCCAGAGATGCAGGCATGTAACCCACAGTCTCCCCAAGAATCAGATTTCCCTGAAATTCCCAAGGATCCCCAGGACTAGTGGGCCCGGAAATGGCCCTCACATAGCAAGTTGCACAGCTGAGCTCCCTGGGGCCAGGGGGGCGGCTGAGCTGGAGATGCTGGCACGGCCCCTATGGGTACCCTGCCAGCAATTAGTGCTGGGGAAGGGTGCCAGGCCTGGCAGAGCACATTCCCCCACCCTTTTTTCTCTCTCTCACACACACACACACACGCACACATACACATGCCCACACACACACACACACAGAAACACACACACACACACACACACACACACACACACACACACGCCAGCATCGGAGAGGCAGCACAGATTCCTTTCCGTAAATCTCATCAGCAAGGCACACACAGGGCATGCAATTTGGCCATTACTGCTCTTAAACACGAGAAAGGCAGAATCCACCCGCCATTAACCCGACCCACTCTCTGTGGACTTCACGCCAGCTAAGTCACCAGCCTTCACCTCAAACTCCCACACACGCTCTGTAAGCTCCCCAGAAGTTGCTTTTCCAGAGGTTTTTAGAAATACATATGCATATGTATTTTTCAATGAACTGTAGTAAGCCAAGCCTGAATTATGCTTGCTGTCTAGGCCCACTTCTCTCCCCAGAGAAAACAGTGCATGGTGGGCACACGACCGAAGCTAAGACCCTTTCTCACATCCTAAGGATCCCAGAGAATATAATCAGGAAGCAACTTGTGACCTGGGCTGGCCTGGCCTGGCCTGGCCCATTTGCCTGAGCAGACAGCAACCTGTGGGTCGACCCAGCTCCATCTACAGGGTCCCCAGTATGAAAGTTTGAAGCATTCTCTCTGAGAACTCAGGTGAGCAGGTGGGAGTGGTGGGGAAGACCATTCTGCTTTCCCTCCCCTGCTGGCCCCATCCCTGTGAACTGGAAAGCAGCCCAGTGGAGCCAAGGGCCCTCGAGGGTCCTTAGACTGGTTTAGAAGATCTGTGAGACCCCTCACAAGTATAAACAATATTTATGATTATGAGAGGTTTTTGTATTAAGAGGATTCTCAAAAGGGACGTGCACATCTCAGAGATCCAGCCCAGGCTCAGCAGTGCATAGAACACAGGCTCCCATCCTCCCTGCTTCAAGGGTCCCTGGCTGGCTGCTTTCTGTTGGAAGCTGCCCCTGGTTCATCCTTGCAGTCAGTGCCTGGGAGCTAGTCAGCCAGTCCAGGAGCTGGGTTATGCCCCTGGACTGGTGCCCACCACACTCTGGCCTATCTGCTGGGGCTGTCTGGCAGAGAGCAGGCAGAGCGAATGCACAGCAGAGCCCACCAGCTGAGAGGAGAGGGAAAGCCAGCAGCAGCCCTTGCTGCTTGGAGAGCCTCTTAGATCCTCTAAGCCACCTAGTGTCCAGAGCTGAGTTCTGGCCATTGCTCTGACCATCCAACTTCCCAGAGCAGCTCTGTGGGGGCACCCTAGGGGACTGGAAAGGGAGGGTTGGAACAGGACAAGTCCCTCCTGACCCCCACCTGGGCCTCCTCCAGGGACCCAGGACCAGAGTGCTAGAGACACAGCCTAGGAAGAAGCAAAGGCCCTGAGACCACCGCCCACACCTCCCATGCAAGACGAAACTGTTCTCATCTCCCCTGCTCTAGCAAATCAACCTATTTAGAGGTCCCCTGTGTGCCCACTGAAACCAACCCCCCCACCTGGAACATCTTGGGGTTTCCCTGCCCCAGCTTCTAAGCCTTCTGAAAAACCTCCCAAAGCCTGGGCCTCCACTCCCCCAGGGCCTCTGGGTCCCCACTCCGACCCCCTCCCCTGCTGTCTCTTTCCTCTGTGTCCTCAAGACTCCTCTCACCTTGAGAAGTGTTAGGATTACCCAGCATTTACACCCAATGCTCTTCTTTATTCCTTAAGACTTATTAAGAATGATAATGAGTTCTGAAGGAGCTATGTGTCTCTCTCTCTTCTCTCTCTCTCTCTCTCTCTCTCTCTCTCTCTCCCCTCTCTCCCTCTCCCCCACCCCTTTGCTCTCTTTCCCTATGTGTCTTTTCCACCAAAGACACATAGGACAAACCCAGACCAAAAAGGGGGTGGGATTCTAACATGGACCAAGGGCACTTGAGGATTGAGGATTTATATTCCATAATCCATCTTTCTCTGCCCTCTCTCTCTAGTTGCCTTTAATTATTGTGATTTTAGAAAACAACTCCCCTTCCCCTCTCACAGGGCAGACCACTCCTCACTCTGCCGGACTTTGGTCGGGGGAACAGGAGACGGGCCCAGCTTGCCGCAAAACCTCGTTAACGTGCAGCTCTTAAACGGTTGATTAATTTTTGCAGAATTTACGACAGGCTTTAGCCCCCCACCCCCAAGCTGTGGCCTTAAAACCATAGCAACTTAACTTGGTGAACTTGAGGGGGGATGAGATGGGGCTAGCACCCTCCCCCAGTGGACTCTTGCCACTGGAACCACAGGCAGCCGGGTGATAGATGGAAGGCACACAGATGCCACCACCCAGACAGACTCACTGGAGGAAGAGTGTGGCACCAGAGAGGAGAGCCCAGGGCAGCCAAAGTCACATCTGACTTTTAGCTACTGGGGGGTTTTAATGTGAGAAAGAAGGGAGGCAGCTGCCAGTGGGCAGAGAGGAAACCAAGCAGAGCTCAGAGCTGGCAAGGGTGCCGAGACTTGTGCCCAGCAAACCACACACGCATCCTGGGCAGAGGGACCGGCCTTATCGGTCTGCTGGGCTGCCCTTCAGAGAAAGGGAAGAACAGATCCTAATGAAATTACGGTTTTTAAAATGTCTATAAATTAAATCTATCTGCCTTTCCCTGTGCCTCTCCCCCCAGCTCCTCCAGCGAGCTTGTTTGCCTCAACCGGTTCCCTCTGCTCATGTCTGTTTTTCTGATATAGACATCAAGAGGTTACGGGCTCAATTACAACTCCGCTGGAGTCTCAGCATCGGGCTTGCCTGGCCTTCTCTTCTCCTCTTCAGAAACCAGATACCAAATAAATCTCTCTTCTTTATATTTTTATTGTCAATGCCAAAAGCCAAAAGACTCTTCCCGTCAACTCCCAGCCTTTCGGCACTTAGTTCGGAAGAAGGCAAATATTCTTTTTAATTGTGTCTGAGTACCACACAAACGCTTCTAGCTCATTCCCCTTTCTGAAGGGCACACACAAACCCTTGGCTCTCCATGTAATGTTTTAAGGGGTGGGGGACAGTGTAAATGTGTTTCATGTTATTGGGGAGGTCGAAAAAGTGACTGACATGTAGGAAACCCAGTACATTTCTAAAGTTAAAGGCTGACATCATAAGGCTGCTCACTAGCAATGGTCCCTCTTAAAGAGGGCAGGATAAGAAAGGCAACTGCTTAAGAAAGAAAAAAGAATTGTCACCCTGTACAGCTGGGACCTGCGCTGTCCATAAAATTCGACAACAAAAAAGTTAAGACATCTAAGTTCTAGTAGGTCACAGCTGTTGATTTCTGAGGAGAAATCAGCTTCAAGTTGGAGGTCTAAAGGAAGAAAAGAAAATAAAAAGCAAAACTTTATCATCATGTTGGAACTATTAACCAGAGAAGATTCCAAAAGCTACTTTTCCAGGAAAAAGGACCTAAGACAAAGGCCAGAGAAAGCTGAAGGTGACTAGGAAAGAAAAACTTTGTCTTTCCAATTAACTAGACTTGGAGAAAGAAAGGAGGTGGGGGCACATTTACCACCAGCTCATTAATTCTTTCCTGTAAACAATTTAATTAAATTCTGCTAAATATAGGAGAAATATTCATTTTGGAGTGCTTCCCCCAGCCCCAAAAGCAAATTCCTCCAGCCCCCCCAGCTCCCCCGACCCACAATGCCAACACCTCTCAGGCCTCCTCCCAGCTGTACAACCTTGCCAGCCCACGCGGGACTTTCGTACTGCTCAGGGCTTTGAGGTGACAGCACTTAGGTCTGAAAGTAGACATTTCAGCTTTTAAAAGAAATGAGGAAAAATAAGCTGTTGACTTCTTGGTTAAAGTATTTTCTTGTTCTAACTCATAATTTTTATGCCGGGGGGGGGGGACAGACACGAGAGAGAGAGAGAAGGAGAGAGAGAGAGAGAGAGAGAGAGAGAGAGAGAGAGAGAGAGAGAGAGAGAGAGGAGAGAGAAAGAGAAAAGGAGAGATGACTTTCCTTGAATGATCTGTTTAACCTAAGCCAGAGGAAAAAAAAGAAAGTCATTAATTACTTATGTGAGCTATTGCTTCAGAAAGACAATAAACCTGCCCGGTCGCCATGGATATGACATATTTGCTCTGAAAACAACACAATAATTAGCAAAGGGGAAAGATACAAGGAGAATATGCAAACTCCTGAGTTTAAAGCCACAGTGCTCTTTTTTTCACTCCTAAGCCTCAGTTCTGTTTGCAATCCAAATCAAACAAAAATTTAAAATCTAGCAATGAGGGAAACCATAGGACCCACTCCTCTCTGAGCTGGAAACAATCCTCCTCCCTTCTCCAAAATAAAATCATGGAAAAGAAAAAGCAGGCTGGGGGGGGTCAAGTATTGACTGTTTTATTTCCTATCAGCAGGGGTGGAGTCGTGAGTGAGTTGGTATTTTTATTTGTTTGGTTTGTGTGTGTGTGTGTGTGTGTGTGTGTGTGTGTGTCTGTGTGTGCGTCTGTGTGTGTGTGTGTGTGTGTCTGTGTGTGTGTGTGCTCTTTTTTAGTATGAGACCTTCTGGCCATATATAAATTTATTTATGAACGCCAAATGCCCTGTATGTGGCTCACCCCTCCTCAAGGTAAATGGAAATGGAAAGGGGGGGGCTCCAGTTGAAGAAGCTAAACAGCTTACTCAAAAGGCACCAGCTCTGTAAAAGGAACTCTACTCCCCTACCTCCAAGAAAATGGAGCCTGGGCCTTACTTTAATATTAAAAATGCATTAAATGGTTTTACCTACAACTTAGTCCCGGAGGATCATTAGGAAATGTAATCGCTTTGTATCATATCTGTCAGCGTGATAAATATCGGAGCTAGAGTAGGTTTGCAATTTTTCAGAATGTCACAAATCAAGATGGTATTTTTCTGCTTTCTCTTAATTCACTACATCCTCCCAACCATGACCACCAAAGTCACAAATCTACAGAAAAAAAATATCTGAACTGAGGGAAAAAGGAAGAAAAGTTGATGTATCTTTACACACCAAAGGTTTTTAATAGTCTTGTTAAACAGCAAGAAAAATAGCTATTGGGTGACTAGTGTCCAAAAAGGGAAAAAAAAAAAAAAGGACTCTATTAACTTTGAGTAAAAACCTTTTCCTCTTCCCAGAGGCTAAATTCCCCAAAACAGATGGTCAGGATCTAAAAGAGGCAAATATACCACACCCCCACTGGCAGAGAAATCTAACTTTGAGCTTCCTTTTAAATTAAGGGGGGGGGGGCAAGATAAACTATCAATAAGTATGAAAAAATGAGTTTTGTTTTTCTTATTCAGAAAAATCTTTTAAACACAGGGGAGCAGGTATAAAGGAAAAGTGACTTTCCTATTTTTTAAACAATAGTTGTTGGATTTTTTTTTTTCAGATTGGACCCTTTGATCTTGAAAGAATTTTGCTCTTCTACGATGGGGGGGAGGGGGTGGTAGTGAGATGATCTGTTTTAAATGGTGACGCAACTTAGGGATCAAAGCCTTTGCTTTCTGTTAGCCATAATAAGCTGTACTTGCCACAAAGCTGAGTCTCCTGGGCTCCTCTCCTTCGTAAGAAGGAAATAAAATGCGCTGAGACTCGGAGCAAGACACGAAGTCTCCGCAAGGTGCAAAGTCTAAAAACCAAAACCAAACAAAAAGGGAAGGGGAAAAAGAGGGAGGCACTGCCCCTTTAAACGTTTTAGTGCATATGGAGTTTGATTTCTGAAAGAGATCAGTTTAACATCTCCATAGAAACCAGCAACAGATTATCATCAACAGAATAAATAACTAGTCTAATAAATTAAACAGGAGGCATAAGATCGCTGGAAACCTGATTACCGAAGTTCAACAATATTCCCCATAAACCTTCGTTAACCGCCTCTAAGGTGGCTAACAAGATGGGGGGGGTGTCTCTCCAATTCTCCGGGTTCCGGGGAGAGAGAGGTGGCTGCGGTGGAGATGGAAGAAGTTCTCTCACTCAGTCCTGGAAAGAACCCGAGAGCTCCAGTGAGGGGCGAACCATTAAAAGCCAAAGTTTGGGAAGTGGGAAAGTGGCTTAGGGGTTAGAGGAAGTAGCTCGGGTTGCTAGACCGCCCGGGACGCACAGCCTGGCAGTCACCAGGGCGCAAGCCCGGCGCTCTGCTCTGGGATCGGCCCAGCGCCCCCTCCGGGCACGTGGAGCGCAGCCTGGGCGCAGCCCCGGGGGACCAACTACCCCCCCCCCCAAGCCCAGCGCAGCTGCTCCTGCTCAGCCCGGACAGCTCCCTTTAGGACAGCAGAGTGTGTGTGTGTGTGTGTGTGTGTGTGTATGGTGTGTGTGTGTGTGTGTGTGTGTGTGTGTGCGCGCGCGCGCACGCACCCGTGGGGTGGGCACCAATATCACCCGGGCGATGTTTTCCAGTTCCCCTCGTGCGCTCTCACCGCGCGCCTGTGCCAGCTTTGGAGACGTCCTAAATTTACCAACTTTGTCCAGTTACTACTCTGGTCTACCCCCATTTCCCCCACAACCTCTGCGAGTGTACAAGGAGTTGGCCGGACAACCACGCACCCGGAGGGCCGCGCTCCCACCCCTAGACTCCTCTGGAGCAGCGACGCACACTCCCCGGTCTACCCCAAGATCCAACCCGGCTTGGGGGAGCTCCAGGCTGGGAGGAGGGGGTGTTACGGATGCTTCTTTGCTGGACAAATCTTGCACCCGGACCCACACCCTCATCCTTCCCAGCGTGACTGCAGGGAGGTCCTTGCCGCACCCAGGCCCTCTTAGCCAGCCGAGGCTGGGTCTGGAGAAACTTGCGTGCGGAGAGAAGCGGTCTCTGGTCTCTCGGCGCCCTCCTCTCCTCCCCCAACTCCGGACCCCGGTCGGGGAAGACTTGGAAGAAGAATCTGCGCCCACCCCCTAGAGAAAAATCTATTATTATGATCTTAATCTACGCCCCCAAAGTGTCCCTCCCGCTGTGATTGACGGCGCATACACCTGTTCCCTTTGCGGAGGAGCTTCCAACGCTGGGGACAGACATTCGCTCCACCGCTTCTCTGCTGCCCAGCGCCCGCCTGCCCGCGCCGGGGCAACCCCCGCCCGCAGCCCCTGCGCGCCCCTGCCCGTACCTCGCCACCCCAGCAGCCACCCCCCTCCCCTCCCAGGCTGGGTTCCCGGGTCCTCCCGCTCCGGGTCGCGCTGGCTTCGGAAGGAGAGAGAAAGAACAGAAAGCAAAACTTCCTGGCGGCCGACGGTCATCAGCTGCACATTCTGCAAATGCCACCGAGTAAAAATAAACCGGCCGCCGCTCCGCCCGGCCGGCTCACCCCGGGCGCACGACTCGGCCCCCTGTCCCCGGAGCTCCATGACTCTGTCGGTCTGGCCGGTCCCCCATCCCCGCGCACCCCTCGGAGCCCCTCTCCCAGACACTCAGTCAGTTTCCACTTGGCGCTTCCTCGCCGTGAAGCAAGACCCAAGTGTCCAGGTAGCCCAGCCATCTCCCCTTTAGTGTCCTCTGCGACCCCATAAGCTACCCTCCTCTCTGTCCTCGACCGGGAGCCTATTTCAGTCCTGTGCGCTTGGTTTCAGGGATCTCCTTCCCTAACTGCTAAGCCCCCAGGTCATCCTCAGCCCACCTTGGCACAGACCCCGCCCGATCCCCTCCTACCCCTTGGAGAGCCCCCCTGGAGCGCACTGCTCCACCCGCACCCGGGCCTGCCAGCCCAACGTCCCAAGTCTCCGGGCGCAACTTGTCTCCTGGCGCACACAACAGTCGCCACATGTCCCCGGAACTTTTCCCCAGACCCAGGCGGGCTCCAGCCGACAGCAGAGCGGTCTGAGCCGGTACTCCGACTATCTGTGCCCAGCGCTGCCAGCCTGAGCCCGGGGTGGCTGGGGGTGGGGGAGAAAGTGAGGAGCGCCACTTGCCGCGCTTGGAGCAGCGCACTTGAGATAAACTTCCCAGGCACAGACAGAAAAGGGGACGCTGCTCCCCCCATCAGAGAAACCTCTTGCCTCCGCTTTCCCTCCCCGGGCACTCCTTGGCACCCTGCGCCTACGCGAACACCGCGTACCTCTACCCGCAGCATACACAACCCCGTGCCGGGGCACCAGAGGCGGCTGGAGGAGATACCCACCCACCCCTTCCCCTGGGCAAAGTCTTGCAAAGTCACCCCAGGCGCCCCTCACCCCTGCCTCCTCTTCTCCAGAGAGCACACGACCCCCCTGCAGCTGAGGGGGGGGCGTGGGAGAAGGAATGATCACCCAGTATTGGCAAGTACCTGCCCCCCCCATAAGCCCACAGCGCGAGAGGCGCCCCCACCCTAGTTGCAAAGTCCTGCACTCGTGCCTGGCACCTCCCCCTCTTCTTCCCTACCCAGCCGTCCCCTCAGTTGGAGTAAGTGACCCCCAGGAGCTACAGCCCTCCCTCCCCCGGAACCGCGCGCCGGGCATTCCCCTGGCCACTGCGGGCGCCGCGCCTCCCCGCACCGGGGTGCCCGTGCCCCCAGTGCCCCGTACCTCCCGCACGGCCGGAGTTGGGTGGCAGCGGCCGCTCGCAAGCAGGCTGGCTCTGTAGTTCGCTCGCTCGCCCGCTCCCTGCTGCAAGCGGCAGCCCCGGGGGGTAGTAGGGTGCACCAGGACAGGGGACGAAGCGGGGAGGCACCCCGGGAGCCCCGCAGAGCTGAAGGGCTCGGGGGGGACCGCGGCAGAGGGAGCGCCGAGTCTCTTACCTGCACTTGGGGCGGCTTTGGGTGACTTTCCAAGTCCGGGGGAAAAATGTGTGTGTGTTTGGGATGGAGCGCCGCGGGCGCGCATGCGCGGCCAAAGTTGCCGGATCCCGGATTTTTCGTTCCCAGTCTCCGCTCTCGCCCGCTGTGATTATGGAATTCTCCGCGGCCGAACTTGCGAGTGGGTGGCATGCAAAACCCGGGCCGGATCGCGGGGCCGGGCTCCACTCCACCCTCTCCCGAGACCTTCCCCTCCCGGATTCTTCCCACCCACCTCCCGGGCTGGGCTCCGCGTGAACGCGCGACAAGATGGGCCTGCGGAGCAGCATCCTAGCGCGCTGCTCCCTTTTGCGTTCGGGAAGGTTTCTACATCTCCTGAATGGACAGAAGAAAGGGACAGGGGTGCGTTACTTTCCACCTGTTCTGAACCCTGTGGGACCCCGAGTTTGGTTCCCACCTATCCAGTGAGAACGGACTTATTTGTTGTTGTTGCACGTCACAATGTTAGAATTGTCGAATGTTCCCGCTGTTCCATATCTTCTTCGCATTCTTTTTTTTTTTTTTCGCAAGTTTTTTTTTTCATTTAGCCTCTTGTGCATTAAATAAATCCTTAAGTGAGCAAGATAGGCCGTGCAGAATGATGTTATTCGAGGAGTTGAGGGGGCCAAATTATGTACAATAAAACGATAATATTGCAGAGAGTGAGAAGATCCATGAAAAAAACAGTGTCTTGGGAGAGCTAATCCCCTGGCCCAGCGGTAGGCACTGGCCTCTTCCATCTCCATTGAAGGACACCCTTCTCACCTCCCAGTTGGTTTGAAGTAGCAGAGTCTAGGGTGAGCTGTCAACACTGGGCCCTGCAACCTAGGTCCTGCTTTCCCTAACCAGGCCTCCGCCCCCCAGCATGGCGCTAGTTTTGGTACCCATTTTTCCACACAAACTCAAGATGGAAATAAGTGTGACATACAGAAAAAAGGGGAGTGGAAAGAACCCCAGGTGGTGAGAAGAGTGAAAATGTGATCACAATGGTACTAAATAAGTAAATGATTAATTGAACAAATGAATAAAAATTCAAAGTATGACCCAAGCTTTGAGATGCACTCCCACAGGCTGGAGCATTGCTGTGGGCTGGAAGATCTTGGCCTACCCTACAAGGTTTCTGCTGAGCCTCATGACCCTGACCCCAGCCTTACAGGATAATCAACAGGGCAGACATCTGCTGGGAAGTGTTCCACGTCCTGCCTCAAGCTGAAAGTTCATTGGTCCAGAGGTAAATGGACAGAGTCTGTGGACTTTGTGACTCTCTGGCCCTGAGGTAGTGGAGATGTGCCTGCCCTATTCCCTAACCTTTAGGTTAGGGTGATGAGATGTCTCACCTCCTCAAGTGCCATGCTGAGTGTTGGTACGTGTCATACTTGCTGGGAAATAAACCAGCCCCAAACCCCCAGCTCCTACTACACAGAATGGGTCAGGATTTGTCTGCCTAAGAAAGCCATATTTGGGGGTTCAGAAACCTCTCAGGTTTATTTTGTGATTTTCCAGCTTCATCTCAAGAATTGACAAGAAGTCCCAACCTATTGTTTGCAGCCACCATGGACAACTGGCCTGACTTGCCTTTGCTGCCTCCTGCAAAGGGCATCCCCAGTTCCCAGGGGTTGTGCTCATCCCACATCTCTAAGCTGCTTGGACCTGGTGACTCAACAGAACACACGGCCCCAGAGATCTCTAGCCCAATCCTGCCCTCCCACATGAGGAGAAACTGTGCCAGAGTCATGTAAAAGGTGGTAAAGTAGGCCTTCTAACTTTTGATGTGACCCCCAGTCACTCACCAACTGGGTGACCTTGAAAGAGACATTTGACCTCTCTGTGCCTCAGTGGGCTAGACAGTAAAATGGGGTTAATAATAGTACCTAATGCCTGGGAGGCTTGAGAGGCTAAAGTAAGTTAATGCAGGAAAAGGGCTTGGGCCAAGATGCTGATCGATAAGTGCCAGTCATTGTCATCACTCCTGGGGACATCCAGTGCTCCCTCTAAGTCCTGTTTCCATCCCTTCTCCTGTCTTTTTCCCTCTAGGTGCGGTCCTTCATTCCTTCACTCACTCATTCACTTTGAGTTTGCTGAGTCCAACACCTTGCAGTGGGAGACAGAGTCCAACTAGATAGTGAACTAGGCCCGACGGTGGTCCCAAAAAGATGGAGGAGGAGTTTACCAATGTCTCCATGTCACCGTCAGGCCCACCTCCCTTGGGCTGGATCTCCTTTCCCACTATAAGCCCCCACACCCTACGCATTCTTTTCCCCTTCCAATAAACCTCACCAAGAGCCACATCTCACCCACCGATCTTTCGTTAAGTGATTTACTCTTTCCTCTACTTTTTCTTTTCCTTGGATGCTTTTGCAACCAAGAGTCTTCCTTCTTCCTCAACAGGAACCTTACCTGTGAGAGAGGCTGAAGCCCTGGGCAGTCTGGAGGACAGCGGGCAGGAGGTTGCTAGAGGAGGTGCCCAACACCTCCCTATCCCTAACTCAAAACAGAAAACAGTAGAAGGGACTAGAAAGCACTGCAATCAGAAAGCAGCCTCTGGCCTCAGTCAAGCTTCTCTCCAGATGCACTCTGCCTCCTCAACTCCCAGGAGGGGCCTGAGCTCTGGTGTGCTTTCTCCCTGTTTTTCTTGCTTTTTCCAAAGCATTTCCTGAAACTTTCTTTAAAACAAAATCCCAATCCTTCCCCCTGCAGCAAGCCCTTTGAGGCCCTGCGTGCTCTGGCCCTTACCTCCCTGCACCTTTCTTCTCCGTCCCTGGTATCCTAAGAAATGCCAGGTTGTCCCCACTGTGAGCCCCTTCCCTGGGCCACTCTTTCGGCGGGATGCAGCCTTCCAGTGGAACCCCACTGCCCACGTTTCTGCTCCTACTCTCTCCTGCTGTAGCTCCGGCTCTTTCTCTGTTACTTTATCCATTTTGCATGTCTAAAATGACTTTGCTTATTGATTCCCGTTCCTTCACAGCCGCCCCTGCTAGAATGGAAACATCCTCCAGGCAGCAACTTTGGTTGGTGGCCCTTGGTGTTCACAGCACCTCCAAGTAGTGCCTGACACATAGTAGGTCCTCACTGATGAGTTGATCGCTGATTAGAGGAAAATCCCTGCCCTCTAGATGCCTCTGCTCTAGGGGAAGAGTGCCTAAAAAGGTTCCCAGGAAGATGTTAGTGGGAGGGAGGAGGATGTATCTAATCCAATCAGGTGGATGGAGTGACCCCACCAGGGTTTCTGTTCCTGGGGTCCAGAGTTGGGGAGTATGTGGCTCTGGAGGCTTGTGTCCCAGCAGAGGAGGCTGGACAGTTCCCTTTCTCCCCAAGGACTGCTTATGATCATGTCCCATTTCTAAGTCTCAAGGGAGACCTCCCCAACTGAGCATAGACTTTGTCTTTATCACCAAAGCTCAGGAGCCAAGCACTGAGCCTGAATAATTGATTACAAAACTAACAAATTTAAGTAAGCTTCTGTTGGTATTACTGGGGAAGCTCAGCTTCCTTCACAACTTTTTTTGAAGGGGTCTTTTTGAGACAGGGTCTCCCTGTAGCCCCAGCTGTCCTGGAACTCACTATGTAGACCAGGCTGGCCTTGAACTCACAGAGATCCACCTGCCTCTGCCTCCTGAGTGGTGGGATTAAAGGCATGCGCCTTTTGTATCTAATCCTCTGCAATGATGGGAAGCAAAACCTGATCCTGCAATGATTATTGCGTGATTACTATGTGCCAGGTAGCATGCTAAGCAGTTGGATCATCTCCTTAGCCCCTTATAACAACAGTAGGAGGTAGTTACAGTAATGAACGTACCCATTATACAGATGAGGACACTGAGGCACAGAGAACAACTTTCCCAAGACTAAAGTAAATAGTCTGATGCCTCCAGGATCAGCTACTTGGGCATCGAGGCAATAAAAGTTACTTCCTGGCCTAATGACAAGCATTTTTTCCTTCAGTCAATAAGCAAGTAAAACCTGACTGTGAGCTACATTAAGAAAGGAAAGGGCCAGAACAGACCTGTGTGTGTGTGTGTGTGTGTGTGTGTGTGTGTGTGTGTGTGTATTACATCATCGTGCTTTAGAGCCCTGGTTGGCTTGATATTCTTGACGTAGCCTAGGTTGGCCTCAAACTCTAAAGATCCTTCTGACTCAGCCTCCCAAGTGCTGGGATCACGAGTGTGCACCACCACACCTCGCCCCTTTACGTCTTGTTTTAATCTACACAACAAACAAACGCAAGCATTGGGTTTTGCACACAAGTGTTCAATAAATGTTGACAAAGAGATACTATGTTTAAATTTAAAAATGGAAGATCATGTACCGTTCCCCCTTTGCCTGGACTGTTCCTCGCCTTGAAGGTCTCCTTGGGTAGGGTCTTGTTTTGGGGGGGTCTAGTTTGGGGGGCTCATTGTACCTCCAATGGTACTGCTATTACAGTAGGTACTCAATAGATGCCTAGTGACTAAGTAAACAAGTACCAGAGACAAGTGATTATGGTGATTACTGGGCAAGTTGTAATTAAAAATAAAAAGAGCTGAGTTCATTCATTTTATTTACAAATGTCTCTCTTGGGAGTGTCCCCGGGAGGGAGGCTGGGAGAGGGGCTTTTTCCCAACCTCTGAACTGGGTTTTCAAATCCCATCCAGACTGTTTAAGCACTGAAGTCCTTCTAGCCCAGGATGCTCTCATTTCTTCTACAAAGTACATAACTATTTGTTTCTTACTATGTACACGATATATGTTTGTTATAAAAAAAATTTCAGAAAACACAGATAAACAGAAAATGTCCTTTTAAAAAAATTGTATACCATGTCAGCCTTGTGCTCCCTAAGTAGCTGAAGATGATCTTGAACTTCTGACCATCTGTCTCCATCTACCTCCCAGGTACTGGGATTCTAGGCATGTACCACCACACCGGTTTATGTGGTATGGAACCCAGGACCTTGTGCATGCTAGGCAAGTTCTCTGCCTACTGAGCCCCATTTCCAGACCTTTGGGAGTCATCTTCAACCCCACTACCCATGACAAATCATAGCGAATGCTTTAAATGTATTTCCTTCTAGTCTAGAATTGTTTTCCCTGTTGTCTTGTTGCACAAAATCAGAATCACTCAGAACATGTTAGATGATTTTTTTTCTCAGCCTTCCGTGTGTATGTTACATGTATGTTTTTCTCACATTGCTAGATTGTCTTCTAGGATGTGACTTTTAGTAGTTGTATTGTAGTTGGACGGTAGTTTACTCAAGCATCCCTTCCCTATCGGAAATTTTGGACAGTGAACGTGTTTCTCATTGCCAGACCGCCCCCTCTGGGTGAGCAATGTGGCTCTGTCCTTCCCTGGGCAGTTCTGGGCTTCTAAGCAAGCTTTCTCCGCCTCATTCTCCAACCTTCAGCGTTCCTTCTCTCTCTCTTTTAACCCCTGCTAATTTAATGGGTGAAAGAGTCTGTGATTCCAGTAATGAATCCTTATTAGAACCATGTTGGCCACAAGCAGGGGCTGTTTCAAGGTTCGCGTGGCCTTGCTGAGACCCACAGCAGCAGAGAAGGGAGAAGGACGTCGGAGCTGGAACTGAAAGCCAGGCGTTCACCCAGGTTCTCAGCCTCAGACCTGCTTAGCAGTGCTCAGGCTCTGGGCCTTTCTGCTCAGCCCATGGTGGGAAACAGGGCAAAGTCTGGTCTGTCTTTCAGACCTAAATGAATTGAGCCCCCCTTTCTCTTATAGGTCTACCTGCACCTTCCAGAAGCCTCTCAGCAGAAAACCCTTAGGAATTTCTATGCCATAAATACTACTTGTTTTCTGAGCTCAGAAGCCACATGTACCTGCTTTCTGTTTCCCTGTCTGAGTCTCAGCTCCAGGCAAGCAGCTCCTGTCTTCTCCCTGCCACCATGTCCCCTTTCCTACTTTGCTCTCACTAACTTTTCTGGTATTTGTGTTTACCTCTGCCAAGGCACAAGAAGATCCCAGGTGACTAATATTTTCTTTTAGGAAATATTCCCTAGTCCCATCGTCTCTGATCTCTACTATGCTTCCTTTCAGCTTTAATATCCTCTGTACCATCTACCAGAAGAAGAAGGGGGCGGGGAGTGGTAAATTTCTAGAAAAAAAGAAAAAGGTGTTCAATGCAAACAATTTGGAAGACAGAAATAAAAATATAAATAAAAGGCAGGCAGTGAAAACAGCCACAATGTAAGAGTCAGGTGCTGGGGCATAAATTGGATTTTAAAATCTAAGGATGGATGTGAATGAAATCCCACCAGGGACAGCCTTCTGAGCCACGTCAGCAGCTTGCCTGGGAGATTTGAGGATATGTGGGTAGAAGTGCTTCTCAGGAGGGATGAGAGCTGTATGGGGCATGTGCTGATCTGGTGGGACTGTGCATGATGAACAAGCACTCTACCACTAAGCTACACTTCCAGACCATTTTTGTTAGTTGTATTTTGTTCTTTAAATTTCTGATTCAGGGTTTCCCTAAGTTGCCCAGGCTTGCCTTGAACTCTCTCTAAACTCAGGCAGACCTTGAATGTTTGATCCTCCTTAGTAGCTCAGACTACTCACTACCAGCCCAGGCCTCTGTGTCCCTTTAAAGAGGTATGGCTGTGCCCTGCATGTTGACAGGCTGTACTTGAGTTGGCAGCAGATACCTGAATACACAAAGGGACAGCCAGGTGAGGGGCAGGGCTACCAGCTGACATCACCTCTTACCCGAAGACCCACGGGCCAACACCTTAGCCACTCCCATGCCTGCCAGGGCGGGGCAGGCCTGGCACCAGGGCCTGCTGAACAAGACAAACGTGGAGACTGAAAAGTAGAAGGGACCTGCCTCCCTTCTCTCTCCTTCTCTGAGCAAAAGCCACAGTTATGTGGCCTTTTGGTTCGGACTATGTACCACGTGTACCCAGTTCAGCACCTATTTTCTCCTTCCTCCTATCTCCCTCTGCCCCATCTGAAATCAGGTCCAATTTCTGAGAGTATGGGTTCTGTTGTAGGATGTAGATCCTGCCCGAGGTTGGCATGGTCAAGCCATAGGTAAAGGAAACTGGCCCTGGGACTCCGGAAGTAGGCACGTGTCTTCCCAACAGGCACCTGTGCAGGTAGTGGTGGCTGCCTATGGCACCATGTCTCCGAGAGGGTGGAGCTGGCCAGGGAGGCAGGAAAGAGCTGTTTTGCTGATGAAGTGCCTGGTGTCACATGGGCAGGAGTGCCAGGTAGTTGAGTGTGGGTGGGGAGGACCTCCCTACTCTGCCAAGGTGGCCCGGATGTGTGCAGCAGCTCTGCCTGCCTCTCCAGCCTCACTTTGTCCTACCCCCTTCCAGCCTCCTCACTGCCCTCTGCTCCAGCCAGGTAGAGCCGCCTAGAACTTTACGCCGTTCTCCAGCTTTCACCTCTGGAACTCCGTGTTGCCTCTCCCTCTGTGTGGAGGCCTGTCTGCCTCCCACTCACCCATTACAACCAAACCAGGGGGCTGAAGATGTAGCTCTGTTAGAACAGTGCTTGCCTAGCATGTACAAAGCCCTGAGTTTCATTCAGTGCTGCATAAAACCTAAAACCAGGCACAGTGGCATATGCTTGTAACCCTACCACTCAGAAGGTAGAGGCAAGAGGATCAAAAGTTCAGTGTCAAAGCCAGGTGTGGTGGGTGGCTCATGCCTTTAATCCCAGTACTTGGGAGGCAGAGGCAGGCAGATCTCTTCGAGCTTAAGGCTAGCCTAGTCTACACAGCCAGTTCCAGGCCAGCTGTGGTTACAGGGAGACCCTGTCTTGAAGAAGAAGAAGAAGGAGGAGGAGGAGGAGGAGGAGGAGGAGGAGGAGGAAGAAAAAGTTCAATGTCATCCTTGGCTACATAGCAAGTCCAAGACCAGCCACGGCTACACGAGACCCTGTCCTTTTTTTTGGTCTTTTTGAGACAGGGTCTCCCTGTAGCCCCAGCTGTCCTGGAACTCACTATGTAGACCAGGCTGGCCTTGAACTCACAGAGATCTGCCTGCCTCTGCCTCCTGAGTGCTGGGATTAAAGGTGTGCGCCACCATGCCCGGCTAGACCCTGTCTTAAAAAGCACCCCAAAACACCCAAATAAGAAGAGCTACATCCTTTGGGTAGCCTTTCCTGATATAGCCCTGCCCTAGACTAAGCTAAATGTCCCCACCCATGCTCCCATAGCCCCCTTATTTACCCTGTCCTAACACATTCTCATGATCTCCTCACATATCATCTGTGTGTATATATGCGTGTGTTTTAAATCTCTGTTTAAATAATTGGTGCATTGAACTTGGATTTCTGAATTTAGTCACAGAGGTTCAAATTCCACTACTTACTAACCGTATGACTTTGGGCCTCAGTGTCCCCATATAAACTATGATGACAAGATCTGTAATTGCCTCACAGCATTGTGGGAAGAACTTTGTGAGATAGTGTGTGTGGAGAATTTAGCCTGGAATCACACACTGTTGCTGTTTTGTTCTTTCCAGCACCTAGCAGAATACCTTGAAAATGTCAAGTGAGAAAGTAGCATCTCTGTTTGACAGGGGTGTGGGGGGGGCACCATAGTTTGGGGATAGTGTGGGGTGGGACTGTGGGGGTGGAGAGTATAGTAGGCAAAGGAACACATCCTGTATACATGCGTGTCCACTACGAAAGGTAATGGGTTGGTTATTTATGGCCAGGGCTTAAGGGAAAGAAAAAAAGACAAACCAGTGTTCAGTAATGACAAAGTAATTACCTTTTTATTATTTTTTCAATAGGATTCAGAGGGAGCGTGGGCCTTGGCTGCAGAGAACGTCTAGCCCGGCTTCCGGCTGCTTTGTGCTATCCCCATTCCCGCTGTCCTGCCAGGGCAAAGGCAGTGTGGGCCAGAGCTGAGCATGGCTCCTTGACATGGAAGAGATGGAGACAGGAGATTGAGGTCACCTAGATGGCAAAGCAAGAGCTGCAGAGGTCACGCTGTCCACAGAGAAGGGCCAGACGCACAGCCAACAGGCCTGAGAGCAGAATTGGAAACTGAGACCCAGAGAGAGGAAGCTGCTCACCCACCCATGATCATGCATGTGGAGATGATCATGCAGTGAGTTAGTGGTAGAGGAGGAGCAGAGGTCATGGCATCTGACAGTCTGTGCTTTTCCCACCTTGAGACTTATTTGAAAATGGGGTTGATCTGGTCCTCAATTGAGACCTTTGGCTCAAATTTCTTCATGAAGGGGCCTGTTTTGCTAGAAGATAGTCTTTTTCAAAATTGTTGAAGACACAACTTCAAAGCACCAAACCTTAGAAGTTGACAGGGCTCTAACTGGCACTAGTCACCTAGCAAGTGACCATCCAAGGGTAGCCTTTTTCCATGAAGGGATCAAATCAGCATTAGCCTCTTAACCATCCATATATTGGTCCTATCCATAACCAACCTATCCATCCACTCATCTTTATATCCAACGTACATTTGATGAGTGTCTCATCTGCCAGGCACCTTGCTAGGACCAAAGGATCTGGTGATGCCAATATGCACAAAACAAGTTATGAGGAAATCCGAGAACTTGGGCAGCTTCTCAAAGACCCCTAGAGCTAAGTGCAGGTGGATGAGGGCTGACCTGACAGGCTGTCAAGCCCCCACAAGTTTCTGGCCCAGCTAGCTACTTGCTGACTGGGAGGTCTTAGCTACACCCTTCCATTTTCTTTTTGTTTTAACTGCTCCTTCCGTCATTGAGAGGACAACTAATTCCTGAGATAGGCCAGCCCTATGCAGAGAAAGTCCTTTGGTTGAAGGATCTGAATGGGAAGTGACAAAGCTCCAGGGGGCCAGGGAGCAGGAACCATTCTTGGGTTTTAGCAAGAGGGTCAGGACCAGAGGATTCTCAAAAAAAAAAAACAAAATGCAGAAGGGAAAATGTAGGGTGGGGAGCACTAGAGCACACACCCCCAGCCACCCCACGATGTGGGTCTACAAGCCACTTCCCAGCTGTCTCACCTCCCGTGTGTCTCCAGTCCTGAGGTCTCCTGGGCCCTTTGTCCTCCCTTCCCCAACCTCTGCCTCTCACAGTTGTGATAACCCACACGTAGCACTCTGCCCTCTGGAATTTATTTTAAGGTCTTGGCTTGTTTATTTATTTTATTTAGAGATTTCTCAGTGCTTTGTGAGGAGGAAAATTCGAATGGGATGATTATGAAATACTATTTCACCTCGCCGTTCATTCACAACAAACAAAGAGAAATGATTGGTGATTAAAAATGCATTCTCTCTGCTTGTTTTCTTTTGTTTTACCATTATGGAAATATTATAAATACTGAATACTAATCTGGACCTGCCGGGACCTCACAGACCTTCCAGAAAACAAGGCTGGTCTCCTTTCCTGGGGCAATCTCATGCTGTCTTCTCCAGACTCAAACTGTAGTTCAAACCCTTCCAAGGGTCCTGGTATTGCCCCGTCCCAGGCCAGGAGGCCCCAGTACCTTGCACAGACACTCACGCTCCTCCATGGACAGCAACAGGAATCCCCTGTGGCCTTGCTTTAGTCCTCTGCTTTGACAGGCAGAATGGAGTCACGGAATGCAGAGCCATGAATCTCAAGAGCACTTAATTAATCTCGAAATCACTACTGTGGAGTTTTGTTCCCAGTATCAGGCAGCCTGAGCCCAACTCACTGGTCTACTTCTTGGCTGTGTGACCTTGGGCACCTTGCTTTGCCTTTCTGAGCACCAATTTCTCCTTCTTTGAGATAGAAGTGAAGATGGGACCCACTTACCGATTTGCTTCAAGGACGAAATGGGATCCTAAGAGCCTATCACTA
>NW_008329130.1:763931-845888 GCF_000622305.1 Nannospalax galili | reverse complement strand
CCCCCCCCCCCCCCCCCCCCGCAAGCAAGTACTCAGTAAGCGTTGGCTCCCGCTTTGATTCCTGTCCCCACTCCCTCTCCATCCCCTGGGTCGCTGTTTCTCCCTCTAGAAGGTGAAAGGCCTTGCTACTTTCTAAGCTCCCTGCAGTTCTAATGAGTTGTGGGGATGCCCTCCCGACATTGATTCCAACCAAAGCCTTAGTTCCTTCCTAGGGACACAGCTTTGCCCGCTTGGAAGCCCCAAGCTTCCTCAATGCAGTTGCTGTTCACAATCTCTTTCTTGAGCCACAAACCAGACACTTCCCCATTTCTTTCCATCATAAACAAAAAAATAACAAGAGTCCAAAGGCCTGCTTCCATTCCAAAGTGTTATACCAAGTCCAGACAAATAGCAAGTCCCAAGGTGTCCGCATTCCTTTTATCTTTCACTTTATTTAACCAAATTAACTGCTCTCTGTGTCCCCTGCGTGTGAGTGTCTCTCTCCGTCATATAAAATACAATCACGCCTGCTTGCTACATGTTTCAGATACTTTATCATTAACATCAATTCCAGCCAAATTAGGAGTTTCTCCCAACATAATTGCCCTTCCCATTATCCAGCACTTTATTTTTTCAAAGCACTTTCCGACCATTAATTAGTTAACCCTTAGGACGCCCCAGAGCTGGCGTTCAATGTCACCCTCCCTGTCTCCAGGCTGAGAAGAGGAGATGGGGAGGGGTCAGGTGCTTCATTGGAAGTCACCCTGGATATGGGGGGGGGTCTCTGGGGGAGAGGGTGGGGCCTTAAGAATCTTCTTTCTAGCCTTCGATCCTCTGCCTGGGTCAGGGTCCAGGCCTAGGCTACCACCAACTGGAATCTGACTTGAGCTTAGAAGGGGGTCCCCAGCACTTTTAAATCCCTTCTCCATGGAGGGAAGGAACAGAATAAACTATGGGCTAGGAGGCAATACCTTTGTTGGGCACAGGAAAAGGGATAAGAAACTTCTCAGACCAAGGGACCAGCAGATGCTGTGTCTGTGGCTCAAAATGTTTATTTGTTCCCATCATCAACAAGCACCCACTGAGTGCCTAACAGGATCCAAGTATCATAGCATCCCTCCCCCAGCATGTTGTTAAGTGAAGCTAACGGCCAAAGAAAGGGAAGGCTTGGGGTGTCTGTAGAATTGGATCTTTGGGCTCCACTCCAGAAGTGGGGCCCAGCTCCCCCATCAGTCTGCTGGCATCTTCACACATCCCCCTTTCTGGACTGATGGCATCCACAAGTCTTTGTGGTCCCAAGCTAGGTGGGCAGGTGCAAACTTTAGGGCAGACATCCCAGGAGCCATCTGGAAAAAACATCGTGATTCATTTCTGGCACAAAGTTCTGGCTCGTCAGTGAACTCTGCTCACGGCTGCTGGGATACACTGTTGAACTACCAATATTTTACATTTACAGCTTCTCTTTAGGCTGGACTTCTTTAATGATTTTTTTCTTAAAATACATGAGCTGGCTCCCATAGGGACATTGCCAGGAACCTACAGAGAGGTGCTCCAAGATGCTTGGTAGCTGCAACCAGGTAGGCCTTACAAGTCCCTCCATTCCAACAGCACACATTCCTTCCAGCTGCCTAGAAGCTGGGGCCATGTGTGAGGAGGCAGCCACCAGCCTGGGACCAGCCACTGCCCTCCTCCCACTTCCCATGCTACTGCCCTGTGCTGATAAGGACCTGACAGGGCAACAGAGTGGAGTGACCATGGTCATACAGTGAGGTCTGAGTCCCAGCTCTGCTACTCACTAGCAACTTGACCTTGGGCAGAAAGACCTGTCTGTCTCTGTTTGTCTATGTTAAAATGCAGCATGGAGAGGGCAGAGTAAGACAGTGTGGGAAAGTCTTCACACCCTGTCTGGCTCACTGCAAGCGCTCAGGGGACATGAGCTGCCAGGGATCAAGTGAAGGTGGTTTTTTGTTTTTCTGAGTTTCATTCCTCTAATCTCCAGCTTTTTTTTTCTTTTTCTCAGAGGGGAGAGGGTGGGAGCAGTATTATGAATTGAACCCAGGGCCTTTTGCACATTAGGAAAGCACTCTCCACTGAGACACATCTCCATCCCTCCAACACTCTGTCAACATCTCATTTCCTTCAGGCTCTGGGTCTGAATACATCAGCCAGGCTATGGGGTTCAGTGACAAATATAAAGGCACAGATCCAGGTGGTTTAAGTCCCCAACCTGCTGTCCCAAATATGTTACTTTCTTGGTACCCAAATGCTTCAAGTTCAGCTCCCTCACCAATCATTGGCAGCCTTGTGAGAGCAGGACAGGGTTTAGCCAAGGCAGAGTGAATCCTCAGTGATCACCCTGTGCCTGGTTTGTAGTGTGAGCTACCCCACTACCAGTGGATGCTTAAATTATCCAGAGAACAGTACACTCCTGGATTGGGTCTAACATCTGTCTATCTATCTATCTATCTATCTATCTATCTCTCTATCTATCATCTATCAATCATCTATCATCTATCTATCATCTATTATCTATCATCTATTTATCATCTATCTGTCATCTATCTGTCATCTATCTATCATCTATTTATCTATTATCTATCATCGATCTATCATCTGTCTATCATCTATTTATCTTGCCTCTTTCTCTCGTGTCTCTTAAACTTCTGGAACTCTGTGCAAATACAGATAACAGCTCAAGATTGCCAAAACCCAGGAGATCTTTCCTCATGCTGATGTCTTGATGGTTTCACTGAACAGCACAGCATCTTCTTCACTCTCCCCGAGCCCATGATATTCCCACACTGTGCATTCCTTTGTCCATTCACCCCACCCTGGGTGAATGCTCACCAAGTGTCAAGTACAGCTGGGCTAGCTCTGGATCTTGGCTCCACCAAAATAACTTCAGAAAGTGATTTAACCAGGTTGTGTCACAAGCTTTCGCCTGTTGGATGGGGCAAAAATGTCCATGTTCTGGGTCTGTGGTGGGATACAAGAAATGCCCGGAGCTTAGTCTAGTGCCTGGCACAGGGCAGGTCTTGTGTAAGTGGTATGTGTTTATGGGCACAAGAGCCATAGGGGGTAGTGGGGTAGAATTTGATGCTTATAAAGAGTTTCTAGTACATCAGTTGAAGGTTTCTGGAGGCTTGTTAGCTACTTGAGGCCCCTAGAAAAACACAACTATTGGCATTTTAGGAGTTTGTTTTTTTTGTTGTTTTTTTTTTTTACATCTTTTTACAACACACTGACCTGGTGATGCTGTCTCCCACAACTTGTGGTCCGTGATTCACGTGAGATGAATCAAAGCTCAGAGATGTTAGAGAACTTTCTTCAGGTCACAGAGCAGAGCCACATGACTAGGCCAGAAACCTTAGGCTAGACTTACAGAACCTTTTTCCACCCATGCCACTGGCTTCATTCCCCAACCCCCTCTTACTTCCCTTAGTGTCCACCACTCTGAATGTCACCCCTGGCTTACCTGGTGACACTGGGGGCTTCGAGTCATCAGCTGGCACCTTGTAGGGCTGATACATTCTTCAAGAGTCTATCATTACAGGGGCTCTACACTGGAGACTCCCGCAAAGCTGTTCTATGACATTGACAGTGGAAACTGCCCAATTCTGGGAGAAAATGAACAAGGCGCAGAGAAGAAAGGGTTAGATTTGAACTTGCCTGCTGGTAGCTGCCTCTACCCCCTGAGACCCCTGCTGAAGACCACTGAGATTCCCACCCTAGGTTCCTTGAATACTGCCACTGAATAGGGAGTCCTCCTAAGGAACTCTGCCCTAAGGCTGGCTTGGTATCTGCAGCCAAGACATGCTGTCACCTTCCCAGATGGGTCATGTGAGCAGCTCTGGGCTGGAAGTGGGGTTGTCTTGTCTGCCCTGCAGCACACACAGCCCAGTCTTGCTGAGGTCACTGCTCCTCCCCCTTCTCCCAGAGATCAGTGGGATCAACTGTGGAGACCCCAGGGAGGGCACTGTCAGCCTCTCTTTAAGCCTCACTATGCCCTTTTGCAGTGGAGTCTGTCATCATCTATATTTCTCCGATGCTTATACCGAGGTTTTCAGAAGTCCAGAGACTGACCCAGCACTGTCCCCCTGGCTCCCCGGCCCACACCCAGCAGGTACATAGTACACACTTGATTAGTGTTTACTGAATAAATAAAAACACACCCAAGAGTGACTACATGAAAGATGACAACTCCGATGAACTGGGCACTACCACGTGCCAGCACAATCTACGGGGTTTCTCCATGGTGACTTATTTGGCCTTTGCAACTGTCCTCTGGGCAGGTACTGTCATCCTCACCTCTGTATATGCAAATCAAGACTTAAGGAGGTAAAATGCCTCATTCGGAGTAGCAGTAAACAGACTAGAATTGAACTCAGGCTTCTGGCTGTGAAGTCTATGGTGTTCCTCCTCCCTCATGTCAGGGCTTCTGGTGCATCATGCTGAAAGTCTGGGGGTCCCAGGCCTCTGCCCCTCCCCCAGGCTCTCCCTCCGCCTCAGCGGCAACTTGTTCTCCGCCTCCATCCAAGCAAGGGGATGGGCTTTCTCTCCACCTTGACCGCTCTCCCTGGCACATTCCCACCATTACCTACACAGGGAATTAAGACTCAAATCCTCGTTTGACACGATGCAGGAGGATGCTAAGTACTTAAGCGCTAATTAATTAGTGAGCTGTACCTGCTGCCACCAGTCACTGGAGGAAATCCCAGACAGACCTCCAGAGTACCAGTGCCCTTCCTGCTATGGCGGCCAAGGACCAGACAAGCAAGGGGACAGAGAGGAGGAGATCGGCTATATGGTCCAGGCCTATCCTCTGGTGAGAGGGTCTCTGATCTCTGCCTTCCAAGTCCTCAGAAACAGGGTTGTGGGGACTGGAGTTCTAGAAACTGCCTAGGGTATCAGGCCTTGGCTGTGACTCTGTCAGGATGAAGAAGCCTCAGTCTGTGTGACCTTGCCACAGGCTCTCAAGGTAAAGCAAGACCCCCATAGCAGGGCTGGTTTGGGGGCCATCACATAAGCAGAGAGCCTCTTATTCCCCTAGGCCAGCTGGTTTGTGTTTTCCGGGGCTGAGCCAAGAGGCAGTCAGGTCTTCCAATAATGATAGGCAGGAGTCCCTCAAGCTAGCCACACTGAGCAGAAACCAGTTTAAGAGTGGTTCATTCCTCTCAATCTTAGTTTTACCATCTGTGGCTGGCCAAGGTCGATTTCCCAGGTGGGGCAGATGATAATAAAATCCAGAGCTTTGAAATCAGACTGGATTTGAGTCCCTGCTCTCTGTCTTTCCTTTCTGATTGTATGAGCTGTGCAAATCAGTTTCTGAGCCTCAGTTTTCCCAGCTGTAAAATGAGACTATCAGTTCTCTTGTTCCATGTCAACCATATAGTAATCACTGAATAAAGAGTTAATAGAAGCTGCTACTATCATCTTCCTCAAGAAATCTTCCCACTTGACTCATAATTCATTTCTGTTTATTTTTGAGAGAACCTGTACCATTGACTCATAATTCATTTCTGTTTATTTTTGAGAGAACCTGTACCATGTAGGTAACTAGACCATATGCATATAGCCCTCCCTATGCAGCCTAGGCTAGCCTGGAATCCTCAATCCTTTTACCTCTACCTCCTGAGTGCTCAGGTATCAGTATCTGTCACTGTGCCTGGCTTGACCACATATTTCTTGGAGCCCTATATAATGAACAGTCTGGTTTACTTGAGACTGACTTAGGTTTAGCACTGAAAAGTTCACTTTCACGAAAACCCTCAAAATCTAGCACAAATTGGAGTAGTCGGAGAAAAATCCCTGTTGTTCTGAGGAAGACAAAGAGGACTGATGTGTCGAGGGCAGACCTGGTGTTGTTAGGCGGAACTGGCTCTTACAATGCCTTCCTTGGAGTCAAGACTTCCTTTACTGATGTCTTAAAGCCCTTCCCAGAAGTGTCCAGACTTGGAAAGGGCCAAACACGGAGACCCCAGTCCTGGGCAGGACCCATAGGTGTCAGAGTCCCAGGCCCTGCCACTGAAGCTGTAGCTTTGATGTCTCCTGGTCTGTGCCAACTCTAGGTCCCGCCTCCTGCAATATTTACTTAACAATCAGCCCAGAAACGGCATTGTTCAAGACAAAAATGAAAAATGTTAGGCTGGAACTTGTTTTTTTTCTTCCTGCTATCCAAATATTTCTAAGCCCTCTGGAAGGGAGGAGAGATTCTGTTCCAGTGTCACCACCTTGAAGACAGGACAGACCAGAGCTGGGACACTGGGTTCTGATGGCTCACCTCTACTATCACCAGGAGCTTGGGAGCAGAGCCTCAGTTCCCCCAGGTGCTCAAAAGTAGGGGGGCTTCCAGGAGCTGAGCGAGGTGGGAGACCATGTAGCCAAACCAAAACAGCTTTGCACTCACTCTTTCATGTTGAAGCTTCATGATCTCTGAGTGAGGAGCTCTCGCCCCCAAGGTAAAGATGGCCAAGTGGAGACTCATGGCCTCTACCTGAGCCAACATCAAAACCAGAGCCAGGGGTCAGTGAGATCGCTCCGTGATTATCTGCCACAAAAGCATAAAGACCTGAGTCCAGATCCCCAGCAGCCGTGTAAAATGCTGGGTGTGGCCACACACATTTTTAACCTCTGCACAGGGGGACAGAGACAGGACAATCCCCCAGAGCTAACTGGCCAGCCAGCCTCACTGAAACATGGAGCCCTGATGAGGCCCTGTCTCAAAATAATAAGAGAATTGGGTCAGTCTCTGACCTCCATAGGTGCACACATGGGCACCCTCACCCACACATTCACACACATGAACACGTATGCATACATATAGCACACACACACACACACACACACACACACAACAGCAAGAAACTCAGAGCTAGTCAGGGCAGTAAGGAAGCTGCTACTGGCATCTCAGGGGAGGTGGAGTTGCCCCAGAAATAGGCCTTCTGTTTTTTGTTGTTTGTTCGTTAAACACCTTTATCAAGGGTTGAGGAAGTGGGCGGAGGAACAAGTTCAGAGTCGACACCTCAGTACTCTTAGCCCCCTCCCTCCCCCAGAGATGGTGGCTGCCCAGTGTGCCCAGAATCGCCTGTCCCTCAGGCCCAGCAGGAGAGAAGACCAGAGTCCTGAGGGGATCCCACAGCCACGAGGACAGGGCAAGCAGCCTGCCCAGTTCACAAGCCAAGGCGGGCAGCCTGGCATACAAATGGGCTCAGGGCAGGGATCAAGTACGTACACTGAGCCAGTGTGGGCACACCGCACAGGCCAGGCAGGTTAGCCTCAGAGAGGAAGCAGGGCTGGGGCTCCCTGTGCTGCACTGCATCCCAGACACATTCATTCATTCATTCATTCATTCATTCATTCGATTTGTCTGATCGTCTTTGCTGTGCTGGGATTGGAACCCAGCCTCCTGAGTGACCAGGTATTACACAGTACTTTTCCACAGAGCCTCACCCCAAGCCCTCCAGCAACCTAAGATGCACCCCCACCCCCATCACAACAGCCCTTTAAACCCACTTATCCTTGTTCCCTTTTTCTGGCAGGAGGTGGGAAACTAAGGCGTGGAGAGGCCAGTTTATGGCAGAGCTTGAATTCCACACCAGTCCTATCAGACTCAACCTGGCCCAGCTAGGTCGGCCATGGCATTAGAAGGCTCTGGAATCCGGCCTTCCAAATAAGTCCTGGCTCTCCCCATTCACAGCAGCCACAAAATCACCTGACTGGTCTATGCCTCTGTTTCTTCATCTGTAAAATGAATCAATAATACCACTTCCCACAGTTATCAAAAGGGTGCAATGGACTATCTCATGCATGGTGCCAGGCATGTAATAATAGGAACTTAACAGGGTAGCCATTGCTGGAGATGCTGTGTCACTTCTGAACCCAATCTTCCCACAATTCTGCACCCCATTCCATTCATCTTCAGCCCCTTTCTAGCCAACGGCCTTGTCTGAGACCGTAGTCCTGGATTCCCACCTCGGTTCATTCTCAGACTGGTACAAGCCTTTCTCCAGCTTGGGTCCCAAGGACCCCATGTGTCAACTGAGGACAGACAGGCTGATGAAACCCCAAAGGATGTGAGGGACTGGAACATGGGAGCCTCCAACTGTGCTGAGGACAGAGTGGCAGAAAGTCCCACCCCTGGGGACTCGGCAGCCTCCTCTCTACAGGGCTAGTCCCGGACCATCCCTGCCTGCTTTCTGCCTATTCGAAATCCTGCCATCAGAGTGTACCACCCCAGGGCCAGCAGGACCTGGTCCCAGTTCCTTCATGGGATTCACAAGGCCCTTGGTCTAGCTCTGCCATCCTCTCTGCCCGTCTCTTCCCTCCTCCAACACCCCTGCCAACTGCTCTTCCTCCCTCAGGCCACAGGACACCCTAGCCTTTTCTCTTTGACCAGCTTCATGTCCTATCCCAAGATGCTGTCTTGGCCTGACCCAGCCCCACCCTCTGCTGTCTGACCTCACGGGAGACAGCACTTCCCTGGCCAACCTCCTCAGCCTTGGTTACCTGTCTTTCCTCTAAGGTCCCAGAGAGTCTGGCTTTTCATGAGTGTCAGACACACCTGGTTCCCTGCCCTCAGGTGCGGAAGCAAGTTCACACACAGCTCATGTATTCAACCGGTTCTTCTCCAACAAAAGTTAATGGAGCACCTACTGTGGATGACTGCCAGATCTGAGTCTAGGGGGCTTGCAGCCCTGAGGCAGAGCCCTGGAGACCTGGAGGCGGCTGCAAGGACCCAGCCTCATACTACTTAAAAAGCACTTTGATAATGCATAGTGCCTTCTCCCCCATGACCCCAGAGCATACTCAAGGCCAGACCCACATGTCAATGCTTCTGTCTCCTCCTCCAACCCGTCCTGTAGCGTATACTGCTGGGTTTGGTACAGTGGAGATTATCAATGGGGGCAGGAGAGAACTAAAGGGTTATGTGAGTCTGCTGTGAGACCTCCCAAGTACCAGATAGGGAAGGGAGAGTCCTGTAGGAAGTAGCAATCAGGAGGACTTCCTGAGGGAGGTGCCATGGGCAGGGCCTGGGAGCCTCAAGAGTTGGGAGGGAGGAGAACAGATGTTCTCCAAGGTGGTAGGGGCTGGAATAGAGATGGGAGGGGCAGGGGGACTTCGAGTGAAAACAGATGGGGCCAGTGTCCTGCTTGTGAATAACATTTAGGGACAAGCCAAGCTGTCCACCTGGCCACACCATACCTGGATCCCCTCCAGTCTGCTCTGCCTAAGATGGCTGGGGCCAAGGTCTCCTCCACAAAGCAATGGCTGCAGTCAGTGATGGAGATCAGGGTGCCCTCCCCCAGCCATGGAGCCTGGGGAGTGCCCTGGGCAGGGCTTGCCTGGGCCTGGCACACCAGCTGCGCCCTCCACCTTGGGACGTCCTGTACCCAGGAGGACTTATTAAAGGGACAAAGGTCCCCATGGGGTGCAGGCACCCCAGGCTCAGACCTGGCAGCCGGCCCAGGCCCTGGCTATAGGAGAAACCCCTACTCTACTAACTGGGACCTTGGGGCACAATGGGGTGGATCTGCGACTTGGGTCCAGCCACCTTGGTGGAAGGCCACCAAGTCATGTGAAGGTGACTGCAGGATGGTAGCTACTCTCCACCTACAGGATGCCGACTGGACACAGGGTGCTTGGGGCCTGCAGCGTGGAGTACAAATCCTTGTCTTGAGCGAGCTGTGTGGCCTTGGGCAAGCAATGTGACCTCTCTGAACTTCCTTTCCCTGTCTCTGAATAAAACAGTTAAGAATAGCACCAATTGTTGATCACTCAGTAAAAACACTCAAAACCACCTGCACTGGTGGTGCAAAGTAGGTATTCAATGAGCCTTACTGTCATTAGAAGAGGGGGACAGGCAGGGCTCTTTCTGCAGGTCCTGGAGATAAGGAAACCACCGTGAGAGAGTTGGAGCAATGGCTGGCTGGCTGCATCGTACCCCTGTTTCTGGGGAATTGGCCGGGTCATGGGCATGTGGGCTGAATGTAAGCAGATCTCCTGGGGTCAGTGTGGGAGAGGGGCCTGTGATCGCTGAATCAGGGTGTGGGGGCAATCAGCTGTGAGAAAGTGGACCTGGGTTTATTACTGCTGAATGTTATCATCCTTGATAAGAACCAGATTAAATGCAGGGGGTGGGGGAGGCAAGAGCAGGGGCGGGGTGGGCGGGGAGAGAATCAAAGTGCATCCTGATGTGCTGAGCAAGCCCTTAGCTGTTCTCTGGATCTAGTCAGGACCCCAGAACTGATCTTCTTCCTGGTGGGCAAGGTCTGGTGGGCCTGGGAGGTAGGCCCCAGGCACTAGGTGGCGGAAGGAGGGCCAAGTCCTCCCAAGCAGAGGTCCTTCCTTGGGGTACAGTTCACTCATTCTGTCCTCTGCTGCCAGCTCTTAAGAGCTGCCTGCTGGCCATACCCAGTATAAGGGACAGATCTGGGTGGAATCCAGCTAGGCCACATGAGAGGTTGGGTGACCTTGGGTGAATTACATCGGCTCTGCCAGCCTCAGTTTCCCCACCTGTAAAGGCAAACACCGAGGCTGGGTAATATTAGAAGTGGGGTATCAGCTGAATCGGGGGGCAAACCCCTCTTTGCTGTGATCTTCAAAACAAGAAATGGGGATTAGGAGCTGACAAGATGGCTCAGTGGATAAAGGCTCCTGCTGCTAAGCTTGATGACCTGAATTTGATCTCTAGGACCCACATGGTGGAAGGAGAGAACTGACTCCCGAAAATTGTCCTCTGACCTCTATGACCCCCCCCGAAACAAGTAAATGCAATTTTAAAAAGAAATGAGGGGGGTAGAGAGATGGCTCAGCAGTTTGGCTTCTCTTGCAGAGGACCTGGGTTCAGTTCCCAGCACCCACATGGCAGCTAACAAGTGTCCATCTCTAACTCCAGTTCCAGGGGATCTGACGCCGTCTTCTGACCTCCTCAGGCATTGCAGGATATGGATACACTTACACACATGCAGGCAATACATTCATACATATAAAAATCAAATATAAAAAAAAGAAGAAATAGGGATTGCAGTTTGGTGAGTATGTGTGTGTGTGTCTGTCTGTCTGTCTGTCTGTGTGTCTGTGTGTATGCATGCATATGTGTACAGATGTATGTGTGTACACTTGTGTGTGGGGGCCAGAGGTCAACCTCTGGTGTCATTTCCCAGGAGTCATTTACCATGAGGGGTTTGTTTGTTTGTTTTATGTGTATGAGTGTGTTGCCTGCATGTATGTGAGTGCACCCATCAATGACGTGGAGGTTAGAAGAGGGCTTCAGATTCCCCTGGAACTGGAGTTAAGGATGGTTTGTAGCCGCCATGTGGGTGCTGGGAATCAAACCTGGGTCCTCTGCAAGAGCTGTCAGTGCTCTTAACCACTGAGCCATCTCTCCAGCCTCTGTTTGTTTTTTGAGACGAGGGCTCTCACAGCCTTGCCAATTAGGTGAGGGACTGGCTGGCCAGTGAGGCCCTCTGCTTCCCCTAGCACTGGGAATTTTTAACATGGATTGGTCCTCAGGCTTGTACAACTGAGCCATCTCCCCAACTCCAGGATGCCTCTTTTGCCTAATATTCCTTTGTCCCTTTTCCTCTCTCTTCTGCTGTCTGTCACTGGTGAGTGGCAGGGGTTGCCGGCCGTGAGATGCCCTCACCTCTGCCCTGTTCTCCATAACGTCCCCCAAACCTCACACCGCAAGAGGCCGACAAGGCTCGATATTCCCACTTTACAAAAGCCACAACCTGAAGAGAAATGATAGTTTGCCCAGCCCAAAGTGGGAACCTGAGAGTCCTGGCTGCCTGTCCAGCACACTGTTACCTTCATGGACAGACTCCCTGGCATCCAGATACCCAGCAGGGCTAGAGGCCTGGCCTAGGAGGGCCTCAGATGGCTGGGTTGTCAGGCTGGTGTGACTCAGGGGGCCCCAGCCCCCAGAGGTGTCTCTGGCCCGGCAAAATGCAACTCAGACAAGCCTCACAGGCCTCCTTGCCATCAGGGAAGGCTATAAAAAGCAACACTTTCAGCCCCAGAGTGTGACCTGTGCAACTTCACAGAATCCAGCAAAAACTAGAGATAACCTTGAGAGGTCTGACCTTCAAGAGGGGTGAGACAGGAAAGGGACACCCTGGGCTGCAGCTTGGCCTGGACTGGACACAGAGCATTCAAATGAGGTGTGAAGGAAAGCCATTGGGGTAATAGCAACAACAGTAAGACATGTCATTATGCTCACACCTTTTAATCTCAGCATTCTGGAGGCAGAGGCAGGTGAATTTCTGTGTGTTCCAGGCCAGCTGGGACTACAGGGAGACTTAAAAAAAAAAAAAAAAAAAAAAAAAAGAAAAAGAAAAAGAAAAAAGGAAAAGAAAGAAGGAAGAAAGGAAGGAGGAATAGGAAAGTGGGAGGGAGGGAGGGAGGGAGGTCATTATCATTATTGGGAGTTCAGGGGTAGCTGCTATGCATTGCCCTCAAGTCCTCCAGTTTCAGTGAGGTAGATCTCTTATTGCCCCATTTGACAGATTTGGGGACTGAGGCTCAGAGAGAATCAGTAACTTGTCCTAGGTGACACAGATAGAAAGGAGATGAACTGAAATAGGGACACCAATGCAATTCCTCCTCTTCCTCTTCTTCCTTCTCCCCCCTCCTCCTCCTTCTTCTTCCCTAGACAGAGTCACTCTGTGTAGCCCAGGTTGGCCTTGAGCTCATGGTCTTCCTGCCTTAGACTCCCAGCTGCTGGAATTATGGGTACATGCCGCCAAGCCTGGCTTTCAACACAACTCATTTTAGTTCTTCCTGCTGGACCCTCACAGATGCTGCTCGCTCTGACTCAAGGCTTTATCTCCTTTCTCTTTGTCTATTAAATACTTCTCCTTCTAACTTCAACTGGGGTGCCATTTCCTTAGACAGGACTGCTCAAAACCCACCTTCATTCATGAGCTCACTCAACACCTATTTATTGAGTCCCTCCCTTGTGCTTAGCACTGTCCTGGGTGCTAGTGACACAGAGATGTCCTAGAGGACCTGATGGGCAGAAGGGACCACTGGGTTCTGGATTTCCCTAGCTGAAGGAGCTGTCCTTCCCACCCTGGGGAGATATTGCCACATCCTAGACGGATATGAAACCACAGGATTAAGCTGGCATGTCATCCTAAGACATTCTTCTTTTATTTAAGCAACAGTCTATTATGGGATAGCATATCAGGAATTTTATTCGTGTGTGTGTGTGTGTGTGTGTGTGTGTGTGTGTGTGTATGCAATCTGGGGTGTCCATCCTTACCTTTCACCTTGTTTGAGACAGAGTCTCTTTATTGTTTTTCTGTTGTGGGTATCTGGCTAGCTGACCCACAGCCTTAGGAATCCTGGGCTTATGAATGTGGGCTACAATATATAACTTTTACATGGATCCTGAGCTCCAAACTAAGATCTTCACATCAAGTACTTCATGTATTGGGATTATCCCCACCCCACACCCTGGCCCACAGAATTGAAACTTTTATTTTTGTTATTTCTTGTTTTTGTGTTTTTGAGACAGACTCTTTCTTATAGCCCAAGCTGACCTCAAGCTATATACCCCAGACTGGCCTTGAATTCTCCATCTTTCTGATAGATAGCTGGGATCATGGGCATGCACCATCATGTCTAGCTTTTATTTTGTTTTTTGGTACTAGGTATTGAACCCAGGACCTTGACCCAGCTAAGTTTATACACTACCAATAAGATAGGCCCTGGTATAATATACCAAATTTACATAAACTTTTCCCCCTAGGCTGTATTTATTATTAGCATGCATGCATGCATTGTGTGTGTGTGTGTGTGTGTGTGTGTGGTGTGTGTGTGTGACTGTCTGTCTGTCTGTCTCTGTGTATGATGTGTGTGAGGGCATCATGCCACAGCTCACATGTGGCAGTCAGAGGACAACTTTGTAGAGTTGGTTCTCGCCTTTCATCTTTACATGAACTCCACTAATCGAACATGTTGACAAGCTTGCACAGCAAGCCCTTCATCCCCTGAGTTCGAAGGCCCACATGAAGGTGGATACCACATAAGAGAGATAAAAGACTGAAGTGAAATTCTTGGGGCTCCACTCTCAAGTCCTCCTCCTCAGGAACAGCCCAATAGAGGACAGGGTTTGAGACCTTGCATCCCAGTGACTGAACTGACCCAGCTTCAGCAAGCCAAGCCTTCATGGAAGGGAGTAGGGGCTAAATTCCTCTGGACAGTCCCAGAGCAAAGGAAGTCAGCCAATGTGAAGATAGGAGCCCTCAGAGGTACACCACACCTCAGCTGGGCCACAACACCTCTCTGAACCTTCCGTTGTTCATGGGTAACTGGTAGGTTTATCTTAGAGTTTCTCTAGAAGCCCAGCAGACCCAATACCTGTCTGACTAAGGCTACAGCTAGCTTTCCAGTTTCATGTAGTCCTATACCAGATCTGTCGCTGTGGCCCTCCCTCTCTTCCTTCCCACCCCTACCCCTATGAAGCCTTCATGGTATGTCTGCCATGGGGCCTTGAGCCCCAACTGAAGGCAAAGACCCTACTCCACCCCAAGTCAGTCTCCCAAGGCAAAAAAAAAGGAGAGGCAGGAGGAAGGTCACATTGCTCACTTGGCCCGCTGCCTGATTTTCATTAGGCCTGCTGCCTAATTTTCCTGGGCGGCACTTGCTCCCTTGGCTAGTCACTCTTCTTTCTTAACCATCATAGTCACACCCCCATTCCCTTACCCCCAGTATCGTGGCCTGGAGTTCTTTCTGCCTGTGTCAGTCCCCATTCCTTCTTCCTGGAGTCCCCAAGAACAGAGAGCAAGGTGCTCAGACATGCCCACTTGACTAACAATAACATTAATTATGATCACTGGCAATTATTGAGCACTTACTGTGTGTCATGTTCAGAAAACTAAGCAATTCCCCCCAACTCTTATCAGTCCTGTTATCCATGTGGGGAAACTGAGGCTCAGGGATGGTAAGTGGTGGAGGTGGGTCCCAAAATAAATGTCTTCAGCTATCCCTCATAACACTCAAGTGTTGGACTGTCTTCTCTTAGCTGAACATGCTCTTGGCCCCCAGTTACACTTTTCTTCTAGATCTTTCCCCACGTGCTCCCTGGTGTTTTCCTTCAGGGTAAGGAACCCAAACCCCAAACACAACGTCCTAGAGGTAGTGGGCTCTGGAGGATCCCAGAGCAGTGAGGCTGCCCAGACATGGCTTCTGGGCTCCAAAGCTGGTTTCTGGAGGTCCCAGAACTGGCCTTCTTTCTGGAAGGTCAAATTTAGGGTACTTGGGGAAAGGTAAAGAGAGTGGTGAGGGACAGGATCCCAGAGGGACACAGCTTCACCCCTGGTTTGGATAGACAGCCAGGTGTTGATACTGGAGTTGGCCTCCAGTGTAGACTTAAATGGGGAGAGTGGGGGAAAGAGGGAGAGGCTGTACCCCATGGAGCTTTATGTCCTGGCTTGATGGGGAAGACATGAGCCCTTCCTAGTCTGAAATGGGGAGAAAGCCTGCTACTCCTACCTACCCTGCACCCATCAGAGAGGCACCCAAGAACCTTCAGAACTCACTATTCAGTGGGGACCATGAAAGCTCCTGAGGGGTGGGACAGGCCATCTATAAAAAAAAAAATCCTTCGCCAGGCGTGGTGGCGCACACCTTTAATCCCAGCACTCAGGAGGTGGAGGCAGGCGGATATCTGTGAGTTCAAGGCCAGCCTGGTCTACATAGTGAGTTCCAGGACAGCTGGGGCTACAGGGAGACCCTGTCTCAAAAAAGACAAAAATAATAACAATAATTCAGCAACATTAAAAAAAAAAACTTAAAAAAAATCCTTCAAGAGTGTCTGCAGTGATGAGAGAAAGAGAGGGAGGGAGGGAGGGAGAGAAGAAGAAGAAGAAGAAGAAGCAGAAGAAGAAGAAAACCCTCTAGAGCCTGACATTCTTTTTAGGATGCCCATAAAAGATAATATGACCTATAAAAATCTGCAAGCTGCTTCCAGCCCGTGGCGCCAGGCCCCACACCCAACTCCCACCCCCAGTTCCACTCTCCTGTCCCTGAGGGGGGCACTGCCTGGATGTTCCTAAGGGCCCAGGCTCTCAGAACCTAGAGAGCTCAAGGATGGGGAGCCTGCCTCCAGCCTCTGTGGTCTGCCCAGGTGGATGGAGCCAGTGAACCCCTCCCCTCCAGCACTCCTCCCTTGCACCCCTGTCCCAGGCCCTCAGGTCAGCAGAGCTGTTCTGCCAGGATGGGGGGCGGGGATGTGCCAGGGCAGATCCAGGCTCTAGCTCTCTCTCGGGTGAGTCACCCCGTGGGAGTGTGTTGATGAATCCAAATCCCGGGTCTTTTGTTTTTAGCTCCTGGGAATTCACAAATTGGGCACCGACAGACTGGGGTCGGCTGCCAGGCAGGATGGTGAGACTGGAAACATCAGGCCTGGGTTCTTCTCCCAGCTGTACCTGAACTGTGCTCAGTTCTGAGCAGTTTTGGGACCTCCATTTTTCTACCTTTAAAATGGGCATAAATTGATGACAGAAAGTGTTCTATCAATAATGAAAAGAATGGGCCTAACTACCCTGTTCTTTGTAGGTAGGAGGTCATAAAGTGAACAATGTTGTGGCAAGCACAGGTCTTGGGTTGATGACAGCCGTCATTTACTGAGTGCCTCCTGTGTGTGCCAGGCGCCGTAGTAAAAGGGTATAATTATTTCTGCCATCAACTGTACAGAGCCCGTGAGATTTGTTATCCTTTTTTTTTTTAAGAGAGGAAACTGAGGCTCAGAGTGATTAAGTAACAAGTAACTCAGTCAAAGCCACATGACTTATATACCCAACTGGCAGGCTCCCCGGCCTCCCACGGTGCAAATTAAGGACACCTCTGCAAATGCCAGGTGAGGTGATTACCGGCTGGCCCTGCCCTTCCCCTCCCCTCCAGGTAAGGACCAGTCCTCAAACATTAAAATAGGTGTTCCCTTCCATGGCTTCCTCTGCTCATGATCCCTGCCCTTGCCATGGGTCCTGATAGAACAAACATTTGGCATCCTCACCAGTCACACCCCCAGCTCTACCACCTCAAGAGGACCAAGAGAGGCCCTGCCTTCTCCCAGCACCCTCCTGTGGGCGATGGGGCTGAACTCCATGTACCCAAACCCAGAGGTACACGCGTCACAGCTGGGGAGCACTCCAGATGGGCAGATTTGCCTTGGGAGTCTTTCCCAATTTCCTGGACTCCACATCCTCAGCTCATCAAGACAAGTTCCTCCTTGGAGCCCCACAGGACAAGCCCTGGGAACACCTTTCCATTGTAGGGTGAGGAACCCTGAGTTCTGCCCCAAGACTCTTCTCTGCCTCTTCCCTGGAGGCTACCTGACATTTCCAAGGCTCTTGGACAGTAGAGCAAGGCTTCGAACACTCCTTCCCAGGCAGAAAGTGCGGCCCCAGTCCCTGGTTCCTATTCCTCTTGTATTTTCCGTTTGCCAATGTGCCTGAGGAAAGTGACTGTCCCTCTTTTGGTCTCACAGTGACAAAACTCATGCTGTGTCAGAGGTGTTCATTTCACCTCTGTTTACACAGGAGGAAACTGAGCCTCCAGGAGGTCAAATGGCTTTGCCCAAGGTCACACTGCTAAGCTGTGGTAGACCCAAGATTAAATCAAATCACATCTTCCCTGGGCACATAAGCCCCCAGCTGTGAGCCGCTTAGGATGCTCCCAGCAGCACAGGTATGTGGGTCTCTTCTCCTCTCTCCCTCAGGACAGCCTCAGAAGTAGCCCTGGAGGCTTAACTGAGCAGATAGTGACAACACCGATAAGCGAACAAATACAGCCTCAACTCCCACAGGAATCATGAAACACGGGTAACACAACACAGGGGTGTGTCAGATGGGGAGACTGAGGCTCAGAGAGGGAAAGCAACACATTTGGGGTCACACAGTGAGTTGATGAAGAGACATAAAACCCAAGTTACCTACCCAGCCACAGGCTCTTCCCACCTTCCCTCTCCCAGCATCCTGAACCACTGGACCCAGCTCTTCCTCCCATCCCCAAGGAGTCTGCAAACACAGCGTCTTTAAGCTGCCCTTTGAGGGACGAGCCAAGGAGGGGCCTGTGGAGGGCCCCCCCACACCCAGCAAGCAGGGCGAGAAGCTCATCCCGTCTGTTGGAGATGGGGTCAGCGTGGGGGGTCCTTTCCTGCGAGCACTTACGGCACAATTGATGGGAGAAACGCTCATCAAATGAGGAACAAATCATAAAGTTCGGGAGATGGAAATTAGGCGCGGACAAACGATCCAGGTGCAGGGGAGATTTATGGGGGAGGCTGTATTCTAGCTAATGACTTCTGCTAATGATTCTCCGAAGTGTACAGTGGCACGGAGCCCGAGCTCCATGGGGTGACATGAACCCCCGGGGCCAGATGAAGGACGTTCCTGGGGAGATGGTGAGGGGGTGAGGAAGAATGATGGAGGAACCCCTAGATGCAGGGTCCCCCGAGAGTGGTGGAAGGAGATGGGTTCTTGGGGTGGGAGTTGGTCCTGCCAAAGATTTACAACTCAACCCAGCTCTTTGGCCCTCTCTCCACTGGCCCTGAAAATGCCTCCCTGCCTGGCAGCTCTGAGTGTTGGCCGGGCTGCCCGCTGCTGACATGCACATTTTCAAGGCCCACCACCATCTTTCATCCACCAGCCTCCACTCCACCCCCACCCCAAGGGTTTCAGGCTATATAGCCCCTTTCTGACCAGCTTCTTTTTCCTCTGTGTTCCTCTCCCCCCAAATAGCTTTCCCCTCCTAAGCACAGCTGGACCCTAACTTCTTAGTCTTCCTTTTCTACCCTCAGATCCAGTGTCCTCCAGAGCACTGCAGCTGGGGACCATTCCAGCATCTCTTCTCAGATACCCTCCATCACTCAACTCAGGGATGCTGACCCTCCCAGGTGAGACAGTCTCTCCCAAACGGTAGCCTAAGTCCTGCTTGCTAAGGACCAGTTCCAGAACTCCTGTTTTATAGCCAGGTCCTGGGGATCATGGACCTGTCCTTTGTGTCCATGACCATAAAATGTTCACAGTACTTAATTCATAGACTCGTAGATCCTGGGTGTATTCTTTCATTTCTCCACAATTGGTGTGTGTGTGTGTGTGTGTGTGTGTGTGTGTGTGTGTGTGTGGGTGTGTGTGTGTGTGTGGGTGTGTGTGTGTGTGTGGGTGTGTGTGTGTGTGTGGGTGTGTGTGTGTGTGTGAGAGGAGAATGTTGGGTGTCCTACTCTATCATTTGGTGCCTGATGCCCTTAAGAGAGGGTCTCTCGGTGAGCCTAGAGATAGACTATCAGGCAGTAAACCCCAGCCACCCTCTTGTCTCTGTCCCCTCCCTCTAATGCTGAGGTTACAGGTGTGTGACCAAGCTTGGCTTTTTATGTGGGTTCCGGGGATTTGAACTCAAATCCTCATGCTTGTGAAACAAGTGCTCTTTCCCACTGAGCCACCTGAGCCAGTGTGTGATTTTAAAGTGTGGAACAAAAATTAGATTGAGACTGGGCCTACAGCTCATCAACAGTGTGATTGTCTGGTATGTCTGAAGCCCTGGGTTACACCCCCAGCATGGAGAGGGACGGGGCCTGCAAAGGAATACTGCCGGAGCCCCTCCCACCATGGCTCAGCAACTTCCCCCACCTTACCCAGACACACCCTCCCTTTTCTGCCTCAGCTTTATCTCAACGTCTCTCAGACCCTCTATCACATCCCCGAGCCTAGTAGTGGTACACCTCCACATCCCTGGATTCCTCACAGCAGCCCTGCCAAGAAGGTATCTGATCTACTTTTCCATTGGAAAATTGACATTCATAGGGTGAAATGGCTGTTCCCATCCTCATGGTTGGCATACATAGGGTGATGTGTACGCCCGGAAACTGAATTCTCACTCAGGCTCCTATAGCATCAGACTCTTTGGCCACTTGGACCAGCTCACCTCTGTGTGAGCCAAGACCCTCGTCAGCAGACAGGCAGATGGAGCTAGAGAATGGGGAGATGGGTACTGAGATGATCCTGGTAGGAAGAGCCTTGAGAGGAGAGCCAAAAAGGAGTAGCCACTGACCACAAAGTTGGAAACAATTTCTACTACCAGAGGAGGGAACTGGTTGAAGTATAGCGTCAGGAACCTTACGAGATCCTGGAATGCGTTTTTTAAGGTGGTGACAGAGAGAGACATTAAAAAAAACCACTGTGGAGGGAAAAGCATCTTTCAGAGATGAAGGATACCAGTCTATAAAACTGGAGGAGGAGCTTTGCACTGAGAAGTGTATAGCTCCCCCACATCAGTCATAGGGAGGGATGGCTGGGGGACTTTTTTCCGTTTTCTAAACCTTATGAACTGGGTGTAGGTGGACAGGAAACAATCCAGCAAAACTATTTTTATTTGGAAAACAGTAATAGGGACCCCAAAACTGTGACAGAGGCAGTGCTTGGCTGGGCCCCTGTCCTCGGAGCACCTCTTCTGACTGCAGATGTGTGCATAAGACAGGAAAGAGAGTGTCACCCTGGAATCTCCCCTCCCAAGCCCATCCCAGCTCCATGACTCCTTGGCCCAACTGTACACCCCTGAAGCCATCAAAGGCCAAAGTGAAAGTGAGACTAGCTGTGAAACTCCAGCCTAGGGAAGAGGAGGATGTGCTGATGCTGGATAAGGAAGGATCACCGCTCACCAGCTGGGCGGCCTGCCACAGTGCCCCCCTTCCCCTGCTTCACCTCCATGCAGGTGTCCTGGGCTCTGTCTGAGGAAGGTGGCATCTGGCAGAAGGAACAACCCCAGCTCCCTTCCCATCCTATCCTGGAGCAGATTGAAGGGGACTCACTGGAGACCTCTCCCCTGTACTGGCCTGGTCTCTGGAACTGTCTTGTGCCTGAGTTTACAAGTTCCTGGAGAGAAGTGCCGACTGAACTGACTAAGGGCCAGGCTGGGGTCTGAGGTCCACCTATATTAATGAGAGGCAGATGGAAGTTCCTGGGGCAGGCGGCTCTGAGAGCAGTGAGGACCCCTAGGGAATTAGGATATGAGAACACAGGCATCATGGGAGGATCATGAGTGCAGGCATCTGTACCACCCAGTATACCCACTCTTAATCCTTACGATGGGCAAAGCACTCAACTCTGAGCCTTCTTTTTGGCGTCTTTAAAATGGTGATAATAACAGTAACGACCAGTCTGGTGAAAAGGATTCAATGCAGTGTACACAAAGTGGCTGGTAACTGGTCCGTCTTCAAATAGTGGCAGCTATGACTATTGTCAATGAACTTAGGGAGAAATAAACAGAAGACCTGGGTGGACCTTATTTTGTGTAGGAGGGATTTGGTGCTGAGTAGGACAGTGTCAGAGTGGCACACCCAATGGCTGGAGGAGGGGATGAGGACAGGAAGAGGAAGTAGGGGAAGGCACTGGGGAGATGACAGAGATAAATATATGTCATGATCTTGCCCCATCTGGGTCACCACTACTCCCCAGTAGTGGTGACTCAGCTGTGAGAAGTCTCCACCCAGAGACTAGTCCCATGGACTGTGTGTAGCACAGGCACAGCAAGCACATGCCAGGGAGGCTGTGGAGCGATACCCAGGGTCACCCATCTGCCTCAGGGCTCAGGCACTGTCCCTCTTTACACCTAAGCCCAGGCTGAGGACCCAGAGGTCAATCCAGCAGACTCCCCTAAGCAGGGAATGAGGAGTCCTTCCTTAAAGAAGGAATTCCCCCAAAAAGACTAGATCAGGGAATTTGCTGGGGCCATGGAGCAGGGTCTGAGAGAGGATGAAGATCAAGAGGCCTCAGCATCACAGCAGGGGCCCAGTCTATGCCTGGCTCCCTGCATGAGCCTCAACCTTTTCACCTACTCTAGACAGGCAGTTCTGTGGGCCCAGGTAGGCTCTGGTATGCTCAGAGGGGCTTCCCAGAGTCTTCTGGGGACCAGAGTTGAAGGCATATTCACAGCAGGCCTCGACCTCAAATGAGAGATGGATGACCCCATTTGTCGGTGCACTCTGGGGACTCACCTCAGCCCTGAGCCTCCTCAGACGGCTTCTCTTCCCTCTTTGCCTCCAAATTCCCTATTGGAAACTCTTGGCCTCCTCCGCCCTGGCCCACTGCACTCTCTGAGCCATTGGCCTCCATCCAGTGCCCTGGGTCGGTGGTCATCACCCCAACCCCAGTCTTCTTTAGTCTTTTCCTCCTGTGGGGTGTGTACGTGCACTCATCTTGAGTGCTTCCTCCTGGAATTTATCATCACGTGAGTGAGGCAGGACATCCCCAAGAGCAGTGATCATATGTACCATCAACGTCCTTCCCCCTTGCCACCCTGGACAGACCTCTGCCACAGAAGAAAGACACAGAAGAAAGAAAGAAGAAGGTATCAGCACACTCTTGGAACCACAGATCAGAGGGCACGCAGGAACCCTTGTTGTAGACAAAATGGACCCCCACTTAGAAAGAAGATAACCCACATTCTATCTCCTGGAATCCGCGAGACAGTTTCTATGCAGACACTTACGTTCCCTGCCCTGCTCCTACACACCACGGGCCGGGCCTGCCAGCAGCGTGGGAAGTCCACGTCCCATCATGACCTTATTGGCATGGCATTCAAGGCCTTTCCTAATCAAGCCTAACTGCTTTTTGTATCAGGAATGAACACATAATAATAAAAGGTGATGGTGCTGGGTGACAAACTCTGAGTGCCTATAATGTGAAATCACATGTATATGTGATCACCTTGTTCAACTCCAGTGTAAGAGTGGTCATCCTCATTGTAGGGAGGGTGACAGAAATCTAAAATGTCCCAAGAAGGGACTGAGATTTGAGTCTAGGTGCCCACTGAGGCAGCCTCTCCTTCCAAGTCATCTTCCCATCTCTTGAGGGCACTGCTGACCTGCAGCCTTCTAGTATGTGGTCTCCCTGCTCCCTGGCAGTTCTCCCCCTGATGTCTCTGAGCTATCACCAATTTTCCTTTGCAAATCATCTCAAATGGCTCCTTAGGGACTTGGGATATAGATCAGTTGGTAGAATACTTGCTTGGGCACATAAACTGGGCATGGGGGCCTATTCCTTTAATCCCAGTACTGGCAGAGAGGGACAGAGTCAGGAGGATCAGTGGTTTTAGGTTATCCCCAGTTACATAGCTAATTTGAGGCCAACCTGGGCACTTGAGACCCTGTCTCATACCAAAAGATTCGGGAGAGGAAAATGGTTCCGTATGTGAAAGTGCTTGCTGCACAAACCTGACAACTTGAATTCAAATCCCTGGGGCCCAGATAAAAGCTGGATTCCATGAACAGAACATGTCTGCAACCCCAACCCCGCTACGATGAGACAGGACAAGCCTCTGGAAGTGAGCCGGCCTATTAGCCTGTAGTATTCAGTATACAGCTGTGCTGGTGAGTTTTTAATGTCAACTTGATACAACCTAGACTCACCCAGGAAGAGGGGAATTCAACTGAGAAGTTTCCCAGATCAGATTGGCCTGTGTCCATGCTTGTGACAGATTGATGATTGATGGGATGGGAGTCTTGATTGATGATTGAAGGGAAAGAGCCCAGCCCACTGTGGGTGACACCATCGCTAGGCAGCTGGATCTGGGCTATATAAGAAAGCTAAATGGGCCTGAGCCGCAGAGGAAGCCGATAAGCAGTGTCCTCCGTGGTCTCTACTTGAGTTCCCGCCCTGACTTCTCTCAGCAATAGACTGTGACCTGGAAGTGTAAACTCAAACAAACCCTTTCCTCCCCTGAGTTGCTTTGGCTCAGAGCGTTTTTTATCACAGTCAGGAAGCAAACTAGAACAGCCATAAATGAGAGACTCTGCCTCAACAACAAGGTAGACGACTGGCGAGACAGCTCAGCAGGTCAAAGTACTTGCTGTGCAAGCCTGATGACCTGAGTTCAATCCCCAGAACCCACATAGTGGAAGAGAGAACCAACTCCAGAAAGTCCTCTGATGTGGACAGCTGTGCCATTGCATGCACACACATACACACACACACACACACACACACACACACACACACACACACACACACACACACACACGCACACGGAGACAGAGAGAGAGAATATTTTTTGAGTTATTTATTTTTATGTGTTTGAGTGTTTTGCCTGCATGTGTGTAAGTGCTCCTGTGCCATGGAATGCCTGCAGAGGCCATAAGAGGGCATCGGGTCCCCCTGGAACTAGAGTTACCAATGGTTGTTAGCCTTCTTGTGAGTGCTAGGAATAGAACCCCAGTCCTTTGGAAGAGCACTCAGAACTCTTATCCGCTGAGCCATCTCTCTAGTCCCAGAAAATAAAATTTGAAGGCACAGTGGTGTACACATTTAATGCCAGCAGAGGTGGCAGTTTGCAGAGTCAGGCAGAGCTCTGTGAGTCCCAGGCTACAAACTGAAACCCTTCCCTGTCTGAAAAAATAGATAAGGGCTGGAGAGATGGCTCAGCAGTTAAGAGCACTGACTGATCTTGCAGAGGACCTGGGTTCAAATCCCAGCACTCACATGGCGGCTACAAACCGTCCTTAACTCCAGCTCCAGGGGAATCCGAAGCCCTCTTCTGACCTCCTCAGCATTGCACGACACGGGTGCACTCACATACATGCAGGCAATACACTCATACACATAAAATAAAAATAATAAATAAAAATTTAAAAAATAAATAGGTAAATTAAAATTTTTTTAATTTACAAATTTTTTTAAAAGATGGCAATTGAGAACCAACACCTGTTTGTCCTCTGACTCCCGCATGCACACTATGACACATTTATGTCCTCTCAGACAAACATGTAAACGCACACATCATGCACACACACACATACACAAAAATAAGTAAATAGGTACTTTTAAACTTTTTTTTTTTAAAGTTCTCCACACTGCCTTAAAGAACTCACTCTGGACCTTTAGTCCCAGCACTTGGGAGGCAGAGGCAGCAGATCTCTGTGAGTTCAAGGCCAGCCTGGTCTACATAGCGAGTCCAAGCCAGCTGGGGCTACAGAGAGACCTTGTTTCAAAAAGACCAAAAAAAGAACTTACTCTGGTGGCCTTGAGCCTGGGTCTGTGTGGGGATTCGATGACACAGCTGCGTCATTTCCTTCGCTGAACTAGGAGCCCTGATTGGTCCATTGGAATGGGTTAAAATTACTCACTGAATAATTATCCAATATTTCTTAAACATCTACTATGCTCCAGGACCATGGTAAACAAGGTAGAGGAGGCCTCCATCCCAGCTCACAGCACAAATGAGAGAGAGAGAGAGAGAGAGAGAGAGAGAGAGAGAGAGAGAATGCATGGGATGCATGGGCCAGTGAGTCCCCAGAAGAGACAGTAATGTCCCAGAAACCCTGAGAGTGTGATGTTCCAGAGGCTCCAAGTGGGCACAGCTCTGGTTTTAGTGCTCCCAGCCCACCCTGCATCACTCATTCCCTCATTCATTCCTTTGCTGAGTACCCACCAAGCCCTGTGCTGTCCTCTGAAGTCCCCTGGGGGGTCCCCTAAGTCCCAGTGACCCCAAGGAGGTAGAGGTTGGGGCAGGGGAGAAGCAGGGGGTTCTACAAGGTGGAGAACATTTCCACTCCCTCTGATCAGTCATGCTTCCTAATTCAATAAGGTGAGAAGGAGCATAATTTGATCATATTTGTTTTGCATCACTGCAAAAACAGAAAATGAAGGGCTGCAGAACCACACCAATTTACTTCATCCGACCTTGATTAAAAGAAAATTAATTGTCGCATCTCTCAGGATCTCACAAGCAGCAGCCAATGGCTCTCCAGGACACCACAGAAAGAGGGAAAGAGAGTGAGTCTGTCTCCCTGTGTCCTTTTCTCTAGCCACTCACAGTCAGGAACAGCCGAGTTGTGGGGACTCGGGGTGCTAACTGCAGATGAGGTTGGTGGCAGGTGGGACAGGGACCCCTGAGCTGATCTTCCCCTCTCTCACCAGCTCCGAGCTGCATCCGACCCCCAGCTGCTGCCCAGAGGGAACCCTGAGGGCTGGCACCCCACCCCAGAGCCCCACTGAGGTTCTCAAAAGCCCTTAGGGGATTCCTCCTCCCCAGGACTGACAGATGTCTAACAGAGGAGCCCCCAGAAGATGCTTCTCAAAGAGCCAGGACCCCTCCAGCTGCGCCCCCACACTGTCAGCCCAGCCCTGCTCCAGAGAGAAGGAAGGAGGGGGCTTGATGCTGCCCGGGTGAGCCGGGGCTGGGTGTCACTGGGGAGAGAGCTCATGAAAAGTTAATGCCCCCTTGCAGGTTGTTGATTTTTGTTTGTTTTTCTCTTTTTGCCAGAAGAGAAGCCTCTTTCATTAGCCCAGACTGTCATTACCCGGCATTAAATTTTCATAGAGCGGGCGGGAGGCCGGGCAAGGGGAGGCAGGCAGGGGGGTAGCCAGGGCTTGGGCTGGGCCTGTGGGGCTGAGCCTAGCTCCCCCAGGCTTTTGCCTATACACTGCTAGTCTGAATGTGATAACTGCTCTTCTCTGTAGCTGTGAGGCCTTTGATCTTCCAAACACTCTTTTTGGTGACTTCTTCATTATTCCCATTTTACAGTCAAGAAATTGAGGCTGACAGACAGAGTCAGTGACTGTGTTCCTGATCTCACCAAGGCTGAGAGTGAGTGGCAGAGGGGACAACACACACACACACACACACACACACACACACACACACACTCAAGCAGCCCCAAGCAAGCAGGCAAGGACTCAGAGTGCAGTTGGGACAATTTAATCTGTGGGAGCAGCCAGGACCCGGACCCTCAGCCCCACCCCAGGAGGCTGGTAGGCAATTCCTCTCAGCCAGGCCAGGGTCCACATGCGGGCAGGGCCTGCAACCCGCCAGGCAGGTGTCAAAGCCGGCACAATGGTGCACCTGGTGTGGGCACCAGGCCTGCCCATTCAGTCTGGAACAATCACTGCTAGGCAGCCGCTGGCGCAGAGGCCTCCAGGGGCCAAGGACTGAGGACAGCGGCAGATGGGCCTCGGGTGTCAGGTTTCCAGCCTAGGGTGGGGACAGGCCTTCTGGAAGTGTATGGGGGGGAGCAGTCAGGCTCTGCCCACGTCCCTGGCCCCTCCCAGTCTATGGTCTCAGAGTGGGTGAGCAGATTGTTTGCCCACTACCGCAACAACCTAGAGCAAGCCAGAGCGGGGCACAGGACCTGGCTGGGACTGGGCTGGGTGGGGGCAGGTGCCTATGGGCTTCTCTTTCAGATGGGGAACTGGACTCTGGACCTCCACCCACTCAAATTCACAGGACCTTCCTGGGCCTCAGTCCTCTCATATTTGAAATGGGGGTGGGTTCACCAATTATTAGTAGAACCCTTAGCTAGTCACAGGTCTGGGCAAGAAAACAGCACTGAATCTAACATAAATCCCTGCTCTGGAAAAGCCCGCTAGAGGAGGACAGGCCACAGTCAAGGTGAAGGAACTGAATACCAAGCAGCCCCTCTAGGGGATGGAAGGGAAGGTGGGCAAGGGAGCTGCAGTCTGAGAAAGGGGGTCAGTCCCAGAGGAAACCAAGCATGCCAGGCAGAAGGGCCAACAGGTGGGTAGCAAGAGGGAGGCCCTGCCCTGTGGAGACTGGAGGTGAGACAGGTGACTTGCTCAGTACAAGACCTGCACACCACCCAGGTGTCACAGGCATCATGTGTGGGTTCTCAGGAGCCCCTGAGCATCCCATTTTACACATGAGAACACTGAGGCTTGAGAAGTCATGCCTGTATACTGGTTGCCCTGCTCTCCTGCCCTGGAAGCCCAGAATGAGGTCCCAGGCTAGGACTCTTCCTCCAGTGCTCTGTCTATCCAATCTACCCCACAGGAAACAGGATAGCAATGCTGGGGAGGGAACACTTATCCACCCCTCCCCATGCCTGTGTGCGCTCAGTCCAGCAGTTTGGAAATCCCCCTCCCAGTCACACTGAACTTCACCTCAAGGTACCAGGGGGTCTATGGGAACAGAGACAGAGAGGCCTGAGAAAGGATGAGAAGAAAATTCTACCCTCTTCTGTTACAGAGGGGAAGCCAAGGCCTGGAGAAGCCTGTGCCATCCTGGCCCGGATTTTACATCTGTGCAGTGGGGCTGCTTTGAGAATGAGCAGAGAGTGCCAGTCACTGACAGGTCAGGGACGGAGCTGGGGAAGGAGTCCCCCACCCAAATCCAAGGCCTGGGAGGGCAACTGGGAGATCATGTAGGAATTCTATATGGGAACTTCCTGAGGCCCAGCTTCCCCACAGCCAGGGCCCTGAGAGGGAACAGGGCTCAGGAGTGTGTGAAAGTGCCCAGAGCAGGCAAGGAGGCCCTGGCAGTATAGCCGAGGGAGAGGAAGGTGGGGTCAAAGAGACACTGGAAAGGATGGATGCCCACTCACTTGCTACAACAGTCGCCTCATATCTTCAGGGGTCAGATGCCACACAGCCTAGGACTCATGGGTCCCCCAGCAGAGACCTGGGTTCAAACCCAGGCTGTCTCTTCTCAGAGCACATCCTTAGTCATTTAGATGACTGTCCATGTCTGAGTTCAGTCACCTATAAAATGAAAGAATAATGGCAGAGACCTGCTTCATGGAGCTACTAGGAAGACTCAACCAAACTGAGCACAAGGGCTCTCCACCGGGCCTGAGCATAAAGCCTGAGGTAGGTATGGGCATTCGCAGTTATTAGCATAAGATGAGCCTCATAGAGTACCTGCAGGGCACGTTGTGGGAGACAGCTGGGGCTCAAAGAATTTATATAGCTAATGTGAATGAGCAGGATTTGAACTCAGGTCCACCTCATTCCTGGACTCTTGGAACCCTCTACTATACATTGGGTGAGGGAACTGCAATAGTGTGTAACCAGGCTGCTCCCAAGACCCTCCCACAGACCCCAAGAACCTCCCCCCTGGTGGGCTTGGAGCCTGATGGTATGCAGCTTACCCCTGTTGTGGGCACCACCAGACAGCAGATTAGGGGTAAGAGGACCCTGCTCCCAGATTGGCTTGGTCCCCCTCGCTTCCCCAGCACTGGCACACTCATTCTAGGAACAAAGGCAACCCGGGCACATCCCTGCTTCCCAGCGTACTGATTATCTAATTCTCTACCCCTCAATTACCACTTCCTGAGGGAGGCATTATCCTGGAGCGCCTCCCGCCTGGCCCAGAGGGCTGTTTGTGGTTGGGGCCCCCCTCCATCAGGAAAGCCCTCAGTGAGTCAGGCCAGGATCTGACCAACGTCCTGCTTGGGCAGCCTTCAGGAAGAGGGCTGTCCCGTGGGACACTCAGGCTGCCCGCCTGCCTCTCCTAGGAACCTGGACAGGACACGAGAGTACACAGGCTCCTCCCTGGTCAGGAATAAGTGTATACAGACACATCTCCTGCAGGGGTGTGATGTGTGTAAGTGTGCAAAAGTTTGTAAGCAAATTCACAAATGTGAGGGTGCGAATGCATGGCTGTGTATGTAAGAGTGAGTATGGTGACGCTGAGTGTGTGTGATGCGTCCCTGAGCACATATGTGGATCAGGAATGCAAATGTTTGCACAAATGAGTGTGCCGTTGTGGATAGGTGTGTGACCATTCCTGCACTTACACATGAGTGTGTGAGAGGGTGTGGCTCGCAATGAGTGTAGACAAGGCTAGCTGAGGCTGGGACGGGGAAGGGGGGGGCTCCCCTACTCCCAAGCATGGAAGCCTGACAGGCCTGGCAGTTCAGAGGGGGTTGAGGATGGTAGATGTCCCAGCAGACCTCCAGCCTGCTTTATGCGGAACTCAGAGCTCCCTTCCTTCCTGTCAAAGGCAAGAAGTGATCACCAGGACAGGTGGTCCAGACTGGTTGCAGATGCAAAAAGACTCAGTGCTGATTTGCATCGTTTATTTGCATACATTTCCATAGGGCCTACTGATTGGTTATTTGAAAGGTTCCCAAGATTAGTTATTTGAAAGCCTCCCCAACCCTGTCTGTTCGCAATGGCTCTGCCTGGAAAAACGTTCAGAGTTGTTCTCTGCTTGCCTGAGGACCTCTGAGGCCGGCCCCTGAGAGCTGAGGCTAACCCACTGAGAAGTAGGCCCTTAGATATTGCTCCCTGGTACAGAGCAAATAACAGTCCCGTGATCTCATCTGACGTCAAGAAGGTGCACCATGTCTTCTGCCAACTATGAGCAAGGTGTAAGTGGAGGGCAAAGCAAGTGCCAGGTGCCCCGGCTTCTCAAATGTCCAAGCTATGGGTCTCCAGCACTTCTGAGAGATGGCCTGGTCCCCTGGAGGTGGTCATTAGGGACTCTGAAGGACCTCAAGTCCGCCCAACTTTGCCTGCTCTCTCCCAGTCATTCCTGACACCAGCTGTCACCACTCACCTGGGTTCCAGAGGCATGACCCCTGCTCTTCACGTGAGGGCCAGACACTGGCTATGCATCTGGGAAAGTGTTTCTCCAAGTCCTTAAGTCTTGAGCCCTCCTGAAGGCTGGGCAGCAGAGCCCTAAAGAGGAGGAAAGAGCTAAGATTCCCAGCAGAGGTGTGTGTGTGTGTGTGTGTGTGTGTGTGTGTGTGTGTATGCATGTATTTGTATGTGTATGTGTGTGAATACACCTGTGCAAAACAGTAGGTCCTGTCACAGGTAGATTCATATCATGATGTGACAGTCTCTCAAACATGAGTAAGAAGACACCTTTGGCATAGAATGACATGGATCTCTAAGTCTGTGCCCAGGTGTGCATCTATGTGTTATGTGCACATCCTCAATCAAGTATCAAGGAAAATGGTTTTCAGCTCCCACTTTGCATTGGCCTGGCCATTAGTGGCCTGATTTTCCCTTGCAGTGAACAATAAGCTACACAATGACAAGGCCTTTGGGTTTTGCTTTAACCAGAAACACGTGACACACATGTGCATGGTGAGCAACTGTATGATCACATGATAAGGTGTTTGCATACCTGTGTAAATAGGTACACTCAGGCACATTGACTGTTAACACCCAAGGAACTGTGATCACACTCAGCATGTGTGTTCATATGTACTGAGTGTCATGTGCTTATGGGTGGCTGCTGTGTGAGTCCTGTGCAGCGTGCATAGCTGAACACAGTACTGTACTGAGAGATCACCTGGCATGTTAACACTGATGGGACCATGGTGTGTGTGCCCAGGGCTATGTCTGCACACAAGCAAGTACAGGGGGCATGCATGACTGTGTGGAGTAGGTATGTGGACAGCTCAGAATGTGTTTGCATATCGGGAGCTGGGGGTGTTTGGTAATTAAATCCCTTTTCATGCTCTGCACCTGTCTCCTTCTGAAAGCCGAGAGAACAGACGTCAAACGGGACAAGGGCTGGATTGAATACAGCCAATTCTGAAATATTTATTAGCTTGTGACTCCGCTCAATGGAGGAGAAGGAATGCCAGCTAATCCACCCAGCAGCGCTCACAGCAGGGACATTTTTCAACAGGGACGTCTTAGATTTCAACGACTGCTCACTCTGTCCAAAAATGGGAGAATTTTCATGTGGGCTCATGTGGGATTCTCCAGAATGCTAGCTAAGAACCCGCAAAGCAGAGATCAAACCTGAGCACCCGTCCTAGTCCTGGGAACCCCTAGTCCCTGCTCCCCCATTTCTGTGGTCACAAAGTTCTCTCAGACAGAGACTTGTGAGCAAGTCCAGGCATGAGGTGATGATCTTACCATATACTTTCACACCATGTCTCATAAAACCGAGGAGGGGCTGTCAAAATGGCTCAGTGGGTAAAAGCACCTGCTTCCAAGACCTGAGTTCAATCCCGGGACCCACATGGTGGAAGGAGCAAACCTACTCCCGCAAGTTGTTCTCTGACCTCCACCTTGTGCACACACATACATCCAAACATATAATAAGTCAATAAAATGGAATTTTTTAAGAACTTGAGGAGACAGATGTCGAGCATCACCCCACTTAGTATATTAGGCAACTAGGAATTCAGAAACATTTAACAAAGCAGGAAACTAAGCTCAGAGTAATGAAGTAGGTCACTTAGTTCAAAGTCAAAAACCTTAGGTCACCAGGTGCTTCCTGGTGAAGACAGAAGTTCAGTGCACCCAGGGAACCAATCCCCCACATCCAAGTTCCCAACCACTACACCTGGCGCCTCCTGAGTGGGCTACTCCCACTGCGCGGACTCTGTTGATGAAATTCTGAGGCCATGCACTTATTTTCAGCCATTTGACTCTGAAAAAATCCAAAATACACTATGGTGGTTTGATGAGAACATCCCCACAGGCTCCAAATACTTGAACACATTGTCCCCGGTTGGTGACTCTATCTTGGGAGGTTTAATAGGCGTGGACTCGCTGGAGGAAACTCGTCATTTTAGTATTGCCCATTTCCAGTTTGTCTGTCCTGTGCCTGCTTGAATATAGGTTCAGGCTGGGAGTGGTGCCGCATACCCTTAATCCCAGCACTTGGGAGGCAGAGGCAGGTGAATCTCTGTGAGCTCAAGGCCAGCCTGGTAAAAACAGAAGAAGTTCAGTGGTGTTCAGCTTTCTGCTCTAGCTACCTTACCTCTGCCAACCTACTTTCCTGCCATGACATGATGGACTCTTAACCCCTCTGGAACTGTAATGCCAATAAACTCTTTCTTCCGTAAGTTGCCTTGGTCACAGTGTTTTATCACAGCCACAGAGAAGCAGCCAATGCACTATACACTAGTTTTCAGACCTTTGACTCTGATAAGACCAAATATTCTTTTTTCATATTTCTTCTGTTTGGGATTCATTTAAACTTCTTATTTTTGTGAAAACAAGAAAAATTCTAGACACTTCCCCCAGTCCCTGGGCTTTTTTTTATTTGGGAAAGGGTCCTATGTACGTGTTCTGGTGCACACATACATGTATGTGCGTGCACATGGAGGCCTGAGGTCAGCCTTGGGTGTTGTTCCTCAGACGCCCTCCCACTTTGCCTTTTTTGAGGTGGGGTCACTAGCCGGCACCTGGAGCTCACCAATTAGGTTAGGCTGGCTGGCCAGTGAGCTCCAGGGTCCACCTGTCTCTGCATGCCTAGAACTGGGATTATAAGCATGCCACCATCCCCAGATTTTTACATAGGTGATGAGTACTGGACTCAGGTCCCCAGCTTACATAAGTACTGACCTAGGTACTCACTAGCTCTGGGTCTCTTCCCTGCCCCCCTTTAAATGTTTTTTTTTTTTTTTTAAACTTGTGATGTTTTGAGACAGGGTTGTCATGTACACCAGACTGGTCTCAAAACTTGTTCTCTAGTATTTCTTCAGATATCTTTTCCGTTCCCATATTTCCATCTAGAACTCCAATTATGCACGTGGGAGACCTCCTGATGCTGTCCTGCGGGTTGCTGAGGCCCTAGTAAATCCTGTGGAGATTTTTTGGGCGTGGTAACTATGTGTGATACATGCATGTAATGGTGCAGTATGTGTGTCTATGCATGTACCTGTGGAAGCCAGAAGAGGAAGTTGGGTGTCTTTCTCTGTCAGTCACTGCCTTAGTGCTTTGAGGCAGCTGTCACTCACAGAACCAGAAGCTCATTGTTGGGGTTTCTTTGGCTAAGCTGACTGGCCAGAGAATTCTTGGGATCTTCCTGTCTCCGCCATCCAATGCTGGGGGGTTATAGGCATGCACGTACGTCTGTGCTCAACTTTTTTGTGTGGGTACTGGATTCAAATTTAGGTCTTCATGCTTCCAGAGCAAGAACCCTTACTCACTGAGTCATCTCCCCAGCCATTTGGTTACATTTCATGCCAATTTAGATAGCATCTATAACTATGACTTTGCAATATTTTATGGATTGTTTTTATTTTATGTGTATGAGCGTATTGCCTGCATGTAAGTGCATCTGGATCATGCAATATCTGAGGATGTCAGAAGAGGGCGTTGGATCCCCTAGAACTGGAGTTACTGACAGTTGTTAGCCATCATGTGGGTGCTGGAACCCAATGCCAGATTCTCTGCAAGAGCAGCCAGTGCTCTTAACCACTGAGCCATCTCTCCAGCCTCTATTGCTATGATTTTAAAGTCACTGATATTTTCCTCTCTGATGTCTAACCAGTTGCCAATGCATCCAGAGTATGTTTCATCTCAAATGTTGAATTTATTTTTATCTCCTGAAAAAAATTTTTGGAGACAAGATCCCACTCGGTAGCCCTGGTTGGCCTGGAACTCACCATGTAGACCAAGCTGGTCTCAAACTCACAGAGATCCACCTGCCTCTGCCTTCTGAGTGCTGGCATTAAAGGTGTGTACCACTACACCCAACACCTGAAATTTTATTTGAGTCTTTTTTATTTCATTGCTGGAGATTGAACCTTGGACCTAGCATATGCCAGACAAATGCTCCACTTAGACCAATAGACCCAGAACTTGTTGCTTTGTTTAAAATTAATTATCTTGGGGCTGGAAAGATGGCTCAGCAGTTAAGAACAATGGTTGTTTCTGCAGAAGACCCAGGTTCTAATCCCAACACCCACATGGCAGCTATATGTCGTAACTCCAGTTCCAGGGGATCCAATGGCCTCTTCTGTCCCCTTCGGGCATTGCACAACACGGATGCACTTGCCTATATGCAGGCTATACACTCATACACATAAAATAAAAATAATAAATAAAAATATTTTAAAAAATAAATAATAAAATTAGGTATCTTAAAATATATATTTATGCCGGGCGTGGTGGTGCACACATTTAATCCCAGCACTTGGGAGGCAGAGGCAGGTGGATCTCTTCAAGCTCAAGGCCAGCCTGGACTACATAGTGAGTTCCAGGCCACCTGGGGCTACTGGGAGACCCTGTCTTAAAAAGACCTATATATATACATATGTGTGTGTGCGCGTGTGTGTGTGTGTGTGTGTGTGTGTGTGTGTGTGTGTGCAGGTGGAGGCCAGAGGTCAATGTCAAATGTCTCCTTGCCTTATATTTTGAGACAGGGTCTCTCACTGAGCCTAGAGATCACCAATTGGGCTAGACTGGCTGGCCAGCAGGCCTCTGGGAGCCACCTGTTTCTGCTTCCTCAGAATTGGGATTACAGACACATGCCCCCAATGTTCAGTTTTTAAAAACTATTTTATTTATTATTTTTATTTTATGTGTATGAGCATATTGCCTGCAGGTATGTAAGTGCACCCATGTCATGCAATGTCCACAGAGGTCATAAGAGGGTGTCAGATCCCCTGGAACTAAAGTTACAGACACTTGTTAGCCATGTGGGTGCTAGGAATCGAACCTAGTTCCTCTGCAAGAGCAGCCAGTGCTCTTAACTACGGAGCCATCTCTCCAGCCCCCCCAGTTCAGTTTTTTTATATGAGTGCTGGGGATCAAACTCAGGTCTTCATGCCTGTGCAGCAATTACCTTACCCACCGAGCATCTCCTTGGTCCCTTAGTCCTTGGTTTTGAGACAGGGTCTTGGTACATAATCGAGGTTAGCCTTGAACTTGAGACCCTCCTGCCTCCACCTCCTAAGTGCTAGGATTAGAGGTGTGACCCTTCCATGCCTCTCTATTGGAGTCTCTAATGTTTCTTACACCATTTTCTCCCTTTCTTCCACCTTCCGGAATATGAAGGGTACATCGCAGGAGCCCTCTGCTGACTCTAGCATTGTGACATTTCTGGGTCTGTCTCTATCGATTAGTTTTTCTCCTAGATATTACCCATGTTTTCCTTTCTTTCCTTGCCTGGTAAATTTTATTGGATTTAGGACATTTTTAAAAAATAAACTTCACTTTGAAATAATTTTAAATTTATAGAAAAGTTTCAAAACTAGTACAGACGGTGCCCACACACCTCCATTCAGTGTTACCCATTGTTAACATCAGCATCACACGTCACTAGGCAACATTGGTCAAAACTCAAGGAACTAACATTGACATGTGACTGAAAACTAGCTTCCAACTTTGGGAAATCACCAGATTTTCCAGTCATTTCCTCTTCCTGGCCTGGGATCCAGTCTAGAACATCACATTGCATTCAGTTGAAATGACTACCCAATATCCTCTGATCTGAGACAATGTCAGTCTCTTCTCCTTGTTCATGACTATCCTAGTTAGTTTTTATTGTCAACTTGATACAACCTAACATCACCTGGGAGGAGGGAACCTTAAGTGAGGAATTTCCTAGATCAGATTGGCCTGTAGGTATATCTATAGGGGATTGTTTTGATTAATAATTGATGTAGAAGGGCTCAGCCCACTGTGGGCAGCACCATCCCTAGGCAGGTGGTCCTGGGCTGTATAAAAAATCTAGTTGATACTGAACATCCCACACAATCTAGCTGAGCATGAGCTTGTGAGTGAACCAGCAAGCAGTGTGCTTTGAGTTCCTGCCCTGGCTTCCTTCAATGAAGGACTGTGACCCGGAAGTGTTAAGACATAAATAAACCCTTCTCCCCAGGTTGCTTTTGGTCCAAGTGTTTTATCACAGCAACAGAAAGAAAATTAAAACAATGACCTTGACAGTGTTGAGGACTGACATCCTAGAGACTATTTCCCAGTCTGGGTTTGGCTGCTGTCTTGTGATCAGATTGGATTTAAGGATTTGAAGAAAGGATACCACTGCAGTAGAGAACCCTCCTCACTGCATCTTAGTACAAGTTGTATGATATCCCCATGATGTCACCAGTGACATCAGCCCTCTTGGGTTGGTTAAGGTGCTGCTTGCTGAGTTTCTCCAATAGCAATAGGGAAGTTACTATTTCTCCTTTTTCTTCCTCTAGGATTGGGAAGCAGGTCATTGAGTGCAGCCCACACTCAAGGGGGTGGGACCAATCTCCACCCCCTAAACGGGCGGAGATTATTTGTACTTTGGATTAGATCTTACTGGAAATTATTTGTACTTTGGATTAGATCTTGCTGTCCCAGGAGCTAATCTAGCATTAGCAGCTTGAGAGTGGTATGGTGGCACATGCCTGGAATCTCAGCACTCAGGAGGTAGAGGTGGAAGATTAAGGAGTTCAAGGCCAGCCTAGGCTACATACTGAGTTGGAGGCTAGCCTGGGTTACATGAGACCCTGTCTCAAAAGACAAAACAGAACAGGAATTACATTTACTTGCCACGTCTCCTCAATATCCTCTGATCTATGACAATTTCTCAGTCTCTTCATATTCATGACCGTGACAGTTTTTGAGAAGTATTGATTGGCAACTTTTATTGAATTTAGAACATTTTTAAAATAAACATTTTATTTTGGAATAATTTTAAATACCATACTATTCCTCTAGTTTGGGCCATCTAGAGCCCTGCCAGTTTGGCTCCTGCATCCTTTGCTATCCCCTGACCTGTATTAGGAGCTCTATGGTCCTTTCTGGTACTATAAGATATCCTCCCTCATCTTAGTTTTTATTGTCAACTTGACAAACCCTAGTGTCACCTGGGAAGAGGAAACCTCAGTTGAGGAATTTTCTAGAATTGTGTATTCTATTCTTTAGAACTACAATCTGCCCTTTCTCCATTTATTGGACAGTAGCATTAGAAACCAAGATAGGGCTAGGCACGCTTGTTGCTACCAGCATACCCGGGGTAGTTTCTGTATTTATCCTTCTAAACTTACCTTAATCTAAACATGAGCTTATACTATAAGATCCAACTCTAATCCACAGAATCCATTCTAACCCTTCTTCTTTTACCCTCTCCAACCACAAGAAATCTACCATCACCATCAACTATTTATTCACCTATTTGGTCAAATAACATTTTACTTATTTATTTATTTTTGAAACAGCATCTCATGTAGTCTAGGCTGCCTCAAACACACTACCTAGACAAGGATGTTCTCGAATTCCTGATTCTTCTACCTCCACCTCTTGAGTGCTAGGATTCCAGTACCATCCACCATTCCTAGTATATGTGGTGCTGGGGACAGAATCCAGGTCCTTGTTCATGAAAGATACTCAACCAACTGAGCTACACCCCACCCCTCAATCAATATCTTAATATTATTTTTGTTTGTGTGTATCATGTCTTGCCTGCATGTATGTAAGTGCACCTGTGTCATGCAGTGCCCAAGGAGGTCAGAAGAGGGCATCAGATTCACCTGGAACTAGAGTTATAGATGGTTGTTAGCTGCCATGTGGGTGCTGGGAATCAAACTCAGGTCCTCTGCAAGAACAGCCAGTGCTCTTAACCACTGAGCCATCTCTCCAGCCCCACAATCAGTATTTAAAAATTTGCCTTGTTGAGTGCTAGAGTTGGTTATATTCTTTTGACTATTGCTGACTTTGTTCTGGGTGAGGCTAAGTTACTTGCAATGGGTTTGCTACTCTCAAGGCTTGCTTGGAGACTTTGTTGGCCTTAGCTCAAGGCGGCCTTGGTCTAGGACAAACTTAGGCAATGCCCTCGAGGCTTTACCCAGTGCCTCACGTAGTAGGGATCTTTCCTGTCTAACTGATAAGCGAGGGGAGCCTCCCCCAGTTTCTCCATGCTCCCTCAGTCTTCAGTGTTTTCCTTCACAATGTTAATTCCTCTGCCTCCATGAACTCCACATTCTAGCTCCTCGATTCCATGAGGCTAACAAACTCCATTTCCACTTCTCTCTTCCTCTCCTCGCTCTCGTTCATTATCCTTCTCTTAAGAATCACTGTCCTGTGTGGCCTGTGGTCTGATATCTGAAAGCATTGCTTCATAGGTTGGGTCCCGTTTCTGGTCCTTGAAGGTTAGAAAGTAGATCCGCCCCAGTTACGATAACGTGTCAAGAGAAATATAAGCACTGTTCTACATGTCCAGTATAGTTGTTACTTTTCTCATTGCTGTGACAAAAATGTCTGATAAAAGCAACTTAAGGAAGGAAGGGTTTGTTTTAGCTCACAGTTCTGAGGGGAGACAGACCACGGTGGCAGGGAAGGCACGGCGGCAGGGAAGGCATGGTGGCAGGAGTGTGAGGCAGCTGGTCACATTGCATCTGCATTCAGGAAGCAGAGAGAAATGAACACTGGTGTTCAGCTCGATTTCTTCTTTTTTTTTTTTTTCCCAGCCCATGGTATGTTACTACCACAGTTAAGGTGGGTCTTCTCACCTCAATTAACCCAATCTAGAAACTGCCTCACAGACATGCCCAGAGATTTATCTCCCAGGTGATTCCAGATTTTGTCAAGTAGACAATATTAACCATCACCCTCAGTAAATAAACAAATAATAAATAGACATGAAGCCCTTAGTCCATGAAGCCTACTTTCTAATGCAAAGGTCAGCCCTATTCTAAGGCAGGGGTCCACAGATATTGGTAGCAAGCCAGGGTGTAAATATTGAGGCTATGCATGCCAGGAGCCCAAATTGAGTTATAACTGCAGCATGGTGATTTGTGATATTCCAAGCAGCCAGCAGAGCAAAGCAGCAAGGGCACCACACACAGTCACTGTTGCTGCTGCTCAGACTCAGCTATTAGAGTTTGAAACAGCTGCTGACAGTGTGTTAATGAACAGGCATGGCTGTGTTCCAATAAAACTTTATGTATCGATATTGAAATATGGATTTTATATCATTGCTATATATTACAAAGTAATTTTTTTTGGTCGTTTTGAGACAGGGTCTCCCTGTAGCACCAGCTGGCCTGGAGCTCACTATGTAGACCAGGCTGGCCTTGAACACGCAGAACAGAGATCCGCCTGCCTCTGCCTCCCGAGTGCTGGGACTAAAGGCGTGCACCACCACGCCCAGCTTATTACAAAGAATTTTAGGAGTTGTTTTTAATTATGTGTATATGTATGTATCTGTGTGTGGGTATGTACACCTGAGTGCAGATGCCCTCCCTCAGAAGCAAGACAGAAGGGCAGATCCCCTGTGGCCACTTGGCATGTGTGCCAGGAATCAAACCCTGGTCCTCTGCAAGGTGCTCTTAACCACTAAGCCATCTCTCCATCCCCACAAAATAATTTCCTTTAAGGCAAGCTCTTGCTCTGATCTTGAACTCAAGATTCTCCTGCCTTCCCCTCCCAAGTTCTAGGATTAAATTATGTGCCGCAATGCCCAGTAAGATAGTGCTCTTCTTTTAATTATTTTAAAGCCTATATATATATGTCTTTTTGAGACAGGGTCTCCCTGTAGCCCCAGCTGTCCTGGAACTCACTATGTAGACCAGGCTGGCCTTGAACTCACAGAGATCCGCCTGCCTCTGCCTCCCAAGTGCGGGATTAAAGGCATGCGCCACCATGCCTGGCGTTTAAAGCATTTTTCAAAAGATAAATTTTGTACATATGAATGTTTACCTGGATGTATGTATGTGCACCAAATGCGTATAGTGCTTACAGAAGCCAGAAGAGGGAGATGGATTCCCTGGAACTACAGTTACAAGAGATTATGAGACAGTTGATAAGCTGGCTCACTTGTCATACACCAATAGGTAATGAGTCTCTTGGGTGGTGAGCTGGGATAATCACAGGATTCTTCTTAATTTTCCTTCTCTTAGTCACCCAGTGTGACTTGTGGTCTGATTCCTTAAAAACATTGTGTCATAGGTTTTCCATCCAGTTTTCTGATACCTGAAGGAGTGAGGGTAAATCTGTCCCTGTGGTGGTCAGATTGCATGGGCTATGATCTGCCATCCTTTGAGTTAGTAAAACAGAAAATAATCAACATATATAAGCCGATTAAAAGATATTTTTAAGGGGATGGAGTGATAGCTCAGAGGTTAAGAGCACTGGCTTCTCTTGCAGAGGACCCAGGTTTGAGTCCCAGCATCCACGTGGTGGCTAACAACCATCTGTAACTCCAGTTCCAGGGGGAGCTGACACCCTCTTCTGACCTCCATGGGCATTGCACAACATGGGTACGCTTACATACATGCAAGTAATACACTCATACACATAAAATTAAAAATAATAAAAATATTTTGAAAAGATATTTTAAATAATATGAAGTAAGTTTCAAGAAGTCAGGGAAAGCAAGAAATGAAGGAGAAAAAAACGTAGATAAGGGGTCACAAGAAAATATCCCAGAAGGTGATTTGTGTCCAAACCTGAAGAAGACTGGGGACATGGCTCAGCCTATAAAGTGCTTATCTTGCAAACATAAGGACATGAGTTCAAGTCCCAGGACATGGTGGTGTGTGCTTGTAATCCCAGCACTGGGGAAGCAGAGGCAGATGGATCCCTAGTTCTTGCTAGCCAGCTAGCCTAGCCTACTTAGTGAGCTCCACATCAGAGAGAAGGAAACCCTGCCTCATAAAGCAAAGTGGAGAGCGTCTGAAAAACAACACCCGAGATTGTCCTGAGGCCTCCAATGCATGCACACACACACACACACACGCACGCACACATGCACACACACACACACACATGCACACACATGCAATACATGATACTTGGCTGATCATATAAGTCCCTGAGCAGGTGACATTGGCAGAACTGGGTGCAGATTCCTTCCCGTCTCTGGGCCTCAGTTTCCACCTCAGGACAAAGGAGGGTGTCATCTGCCTTATTGTGGGCTATGTGGCGGGAATGCTGGGCACAGTGGTCAGTGCCAGTGGGCTGAGTCTGGAAGATGGCAAGGACCTCTTCAGAGCTACAGAGCCTGCCAAGTGGAGAATGTCTGGGCCCCAGAGGCCCCAGTCTGCCAGGACAGAGCACATGACCCAGTGCCTGGCACACAGCGGGTGTGCAATATGGCTGTTACTATTATTGGTGCCCTATTGGCCTCAAGATTGTTCTAAGTCTCAGACACGCATAGGTGTGAAAGTGCTCTGCTCCATGAGCCTCCAGCACAGCGAAGGAAGGAGGACCTGTTCTGTTTTATTTTGTTTTGTTTTGTGTGTGAAAGAAGTGGATGTTTGCGTATCTGTGTGTAGAAGTCAGAATTCAACCTCAGGTGCCTTTCCTCAGGCACCACCCACCTTGTTTGATTGTTTTGTTTTTTAGTTTTTAGTTTTACATTTATTCATCATGTGCATGCGTGAGTGCGTGCGTGCGTGCGTGCGTGCGTGTGTGTGTGTGTGTGTGTGTGTGTGTGTATGTGTGTGTGTGTGTGCATATACTCAGAGGACAACTCTTGGGAGTCAATTCTCTCCACCACGTTTGTCCTAGGGATCGAATTCGGGTCATTGAATGTGCTGGACACACCTGGAAGAGGGGACCTCAATTGGGGAATTTTCTCTATTGGATTGGCCTGTGGCCATGTCTGTGAGACATTTTCTTGATTGTTGAGTGATATAGGAGAGCCCAGCCCACTGTGGGTGGTGCCATCCCCTGGGTAGGTGGTCTAGGTTGAATATGAAAGCAGGCTGAGCACAGGCCAGAGGAGCAAGTCTATAAGCAGCACTCCTCCCTGGTCTGAGCTTCAGCTCCTGCCTCTAGGTTCCTGCCCTGAGTTCCTGACCTGGCTTATCTTAAGGATGGATGGTGATTGGGATGTATAAGCCCAATAAACCTTTCCTCCCCAAGTTGCTTTTGGTCATGGTGTTTATCACAGTAATAGAGAAGCAAATTAGGATAGGCAGCAAGCACCTTTACGACTGAGCCATCTTGCTGGCTCCCACCTTGTTTTTTGAAACAAGGTTTCCCACCAGCCCAGAGCTCCCAATTAGACTAGACTGGCTGGCCATTGAGTCCCAGGAATCTTCCTGTCTCTGCCTTCCCAGAGCTAGGATTACAAGTGCCGCAGCACTAGCATTCTTTTTTAAACAATTTTTTTATTTATTATTTTATTTTATGTGTATGCATGTATTGCCTGCATGTATGTAAGTGGACCCGTATCATGCAGTGCTTGCCGAGGATAGAAAAGACCATCAGGAGTTAAAGAGAGTTGTTAGCTGCCATGTGGGTGCGGGGATTCAAACCCTGGTCTTCTGCAAAAATAGCTAGTGTTCTTAACCACTGAGCCATCTCTCCAGGCCTGCACCCAGCTTTCTTATATGGACTCTGGGGATCAAATTCAGGTCCTCATGCTTGTGCAGCAAGCACTTTACCAACTGAGGTACTCCCCAATTTCAGTGGCTCTTATTTTAATAATATTACAAATAATAATCCTGGAGATTTGTATTGATGTTTTTTGTTTTTGTTTGAGGTGTGTATGTGTGTGTGTGTGTGTGTGTGTGTGTGTGTGTGTGTCTGTATGTATGCTTGAAATGCTGCCATTTGAACCCTGTGCCTCTCTCACACACACTCTCTAGGCTCACATTCTACCTCTGAGCTATGTCGCTAGCTTGGATTTGTATATATATATACCCTTCCTTCCTAAGGACAGAAAGAGCGTGTCCATCACTTTCACTGATCAGCATCCTCCTGAAATCAAGGAAGACTCTACTCTAACCACGCAGCCCTAGAGAGATTCAGCATCTCACTCCACGGTGCCTGCAACTCCCTGCAGGGCCCAGGGAGGATTTCTGGCCTGGTGACCAAAATCCAGTCTACATTCCCCCAAGCTTAGCTGACTGTTTCAAAGTAAGCCCAGGGGAGGCCCCAGCCCACAAGGAAAGGACGAGTCCAGGGTGGATGGGGCCATTGTGGGTCTGATGCTATTGAATTCACAGCATCCATCCATTAGTCAACTCTTGGAACAGACAGTTGGAGCTTTAAAAGGGGCTCAATCCACAGGAGTCCTAGGGCTGTTACCTTCCTAACACCAGATCCTCTCTCTTCCCACCCTAAACTGGTGACTGAACCAGGCTTGTCCCCTTTCTGGCCTGTGCCTACCAGAACTGAGTAGGAGTGCCAACTCTGGGGAGCCCTGGGAACAGCAAAGGGGCCCTGAGTCTTCCAGTCACCCCAATAAATCAATACATTTGGAGTTTTTGGGGCACCCTCTGAGGCAGGCTCTGGCAGGTACCTGGAGATCAAGGTAGGCTCCTGACCTTTGCAAGCTCAGGATCAGTCTCTGTGTGGCAAGACAGAACTGCGGATTCCAACAAATGGTTTAGCCCCCAAGGATGCCAGGGCACCCAAAGAGGTGGGTGATCATCTGTGGCTGCTCCAGAGGCAGCTGTGATTGCAGTGCTTGGGAGGCTGAAACGGGAGGATCATTAGTCCAAAGCCAGCCTGCCCTACTCAGGGATGCTTCTGGAACGGGTGGCGCTGAGCTGGTCAAAAGGACAAGCAGAGTCTTTAAGGATGAAAGGGGCAGGCGGGAGATCCCAAGCAAAGCAGTCTCCTCAGAGAACACGAATAGTGACCCCATCTCAAAGACCTGCTTGGAGACTTGAGAAGGGAGGGGACAGATCTCCTTGCGTTGAATCATGGGACACAGTCCAGAAATTCCTTGTTAAGCTGGACAGGGGTCCTCGGTCCCTAGATACTTCTGCATTGTCAGACCCCAGGATACCCCCCAAGTCTCACATTGCCATGGCTCAAGTCCACTTGGCAAATACAGGGCCCATAAGAATCTCTACAGGGTACCCTAGCACCCAGGCTAGCTGTTCTGCAAAACACAGTTCCCTGACATCTCCTAGGACTAGACTTGAACCTAAACCCTGAGCCCTAATTGGTCCCAATTTTGTCCAGCACTCAGTCCTCCTGGTTCAAGATCTTTTTGCTTTTTCTCCCCTTTCCATCCACATAATGATCCTCACACAGGGCACTGAGAACTCAATTATAACCTTATAGTCCCTTATGGATATGATCAGTCTCCCCTACCTTCCTGAACTAGAGCCGCTTAGTTTTATTTGATCATCATTATGGCAACTGCCATTCAAGATCAGCACCACCCCCCTCATCACCATGAGCACACGAACAGCATCACTACTGGCTTTGCTTCACAGGCAGCAGTCATGTGACCACCATGAGATTCCCATGACCACTACTGTGGTCACCACCACCATCAACCATGATTACCATCACTGTCACCATCGCCACTACCACAAACACCACCATCATCACAGCCATCACCCCATCACTGTTGCCATCGGCATCCCCACCACCACCATCATGATCACCATCACTGTCATCATCTCCATGCTCTCCACCACCATTACCAATGTGATCACATTGTCACCTCCACAGCCACCGCCATGATTTCCACCTCCCTCATCACCACCATTGCTGTTCCCATCAGGATCACCACAGCCACTAGTATGATATGCACCATCACAACCATCACAATCAACACCACCATAACCACTATGATACTCTCCACCACCATCACCACTGGAACCATTGTTATCATCACTGTTGCCATCACCATCACCACCACCATGAACATCATCGTGATCCCAGTCATCATCACAGTCATCATCATCATCACTATCACCACCACCATGATCTGGAACTCCATGGCAGTCACAACCATCAGCACCAATAGTCTTACTTCACAGGTGTTATCACAAACACCACAGTTGTAGCCATGACTGTACCATCACTGCACATCTACTACCCAAATTTCCACCACCATCACAATCATTCCACTGCCACCACTGCCACCGTCATCACTATCACGATCATTATCACTATGTTCACCACTGTCACTATCACAACCATCACCATCACCATCATTTGATTACCACCAAAATCTCTACCACCATGTCATCACAATCATCACTACCACCATCATTGCCCATACCAGGCTCACAGCTATCCCCCATCACAACCACTACCACAATCACCATCACAACCACAGCTACCATCACCCCCATAACCACCATTATTGTTGCCATCATAACCATCGCCACCACCATTGCAACTACCATCACCAACAGTCTCACATCACAGGCACTAGCAATAGTACCACTACCACCATCACAGCTATTACTACCTCCATCATCATTCAACCACTGCACAACTCACTGCCATCATCATCACAACTACCACTACCACCATCACAACCATCATCACCATCACAACCATCATCATCATCACACCCACCACCACCACCACCACCACCACCATCACAATCATCATCATCATCACACCCACCACCAACACCACCATCACAACCATCATCATCATCACACCCACCACCACCATCGCCATCACAATCACCACCACCATCACCATCACAACCACTAGCGCCATCATCACGTGACCATCACCATCACAACCACTAGCGCCATCATCACGTGACCATCACCATCACAACCACTAGCGCCATCATCACGTGACCATCACCATCACAACCACTAGCGCCATCATCACGTGACCATCACCATCACAACCACTAGCGCCATCATCACGTGACCATCACCATCACAACCACTAGCGCCATCATCACGTGACCATCACCATCACAACCACTAGCGCCATCATCACGTGACCATCACCATCACAACCACTAGCGCCATCATCACGTGACCATCACCATCACAACCACTAGCGCCATCATCACGTGACCATCACCATCACAACCACTAGCGCCATCATCACGTGACCATCACCATCACAACCACTAGCGCCATCATCACGTGACCATCACCATCACAACCACTAGCGCCATCATCACGTGACCATCACCATCACAACCACTAGCGCCATCATCACGTGACCATCACCATCACAACCACTAGCGCCATCATCACGTGACCATCACCATCACAACCACTAGCGCCATCATCACGTGACCATCACCATCACAACCACTAGCACCATCATCACGTGACCATCACCATCACAATCATCATCACACCCACCACCACCACCATCACCATCACAATCATCATCATACCCACCACCACCACTATCACTAGTCTCTTCAGCTTCATACCATCATCTGCCATGGGCATCTTCAATTCTATCATCATCACCTTTCCCATTCTTCTCCTTTCTCTTTTCTAGTCGTCGCCGTCATCATCATCATCCTTTAACAACACCATCTTACCATGTTACCCAGGCCTTTGTAAACCTCTTTTCCCTTCAGCCCAATCCCCAGTCTCTAATTCCCAATTCTTAGCCAGTGCTGCTGTCAGGCACGGCTGCTTCAGCGGTAGAGTACAGAGTCCCTGCTTTCCAGCCACTCCCACTGAGGCCCTGAGCTCCAGTCACACCAGTCTTCCATGTCTGCAGGGGCTGGACTTGCCTCTTCTACCCCTATCCAGTCAGTTCCTTTGCCTGAAATGTGTCAACTAGAGAGCCAGCACCCCCAGGTAGCTTTACCCATAGTCCTTGGGACAAAGGCCTTTCTCTACTCTTAGGACCAGTCCTGCTCACGTAGGCCAAGAGCCCTGGCACCCAGGGCCCACACATCTTCCAAACTGTGCTCTGTCCTGCCAGATGCTGTGCCCCTTTGAGGGCAGGGCTGAGTCCTCCTCAGTCTTTGTTCCTGGCACAGGGCCTGGCTCAGAAGAGGAGCTCCAGACCTATCTGCAGAATAAATGAACGCATACTGAATATGTGCTGGAGACCACAAATCTGGGAGCCTTTGACTGGGAAGAAGAGAGGCCACACTGTATGCTCAGAAAGAGGCAGGGAAGGGAAAGGTGGGAAGCAGATTGGGAAGGGGACAAGATGGGGTCTCAGTGGGACCTCCCTTGGGTGCAGAGGCTGACTCTCATACGCCATCAGCCAGGGAGTGCTGGAGTGTTTGGGGGAAGTAAGGTCAGGGGTCATCCTCCCACTGACCTGGCCTTCTCCTTTGGGACCTCCATTCTGGAGAAGGTGGAGGAGGAGGTGGGTCAGCGCCCCTTGCAGCCTCCTACCCTGTGGCCTCCACTCGACCCCCTTTGCCCCTTTAAGACTGGCCACGCTGCTTCTCTTTGCTTGTTGAAACTGTTCAGTTTTCGGACAGGACAGGGGAGGGGGGCGGCGGGGGGGGAGGTCACACCTGTTGTGGAACTTGAGAGAAGGCTTATTTATAAATGTTCAGAGCTCGGGATTCTTGTGGAGCTGATGTCCGGAGGGGAAGGTCACCAAAATGCTTGTTTATAAAAGCAACACCAACTGCGGACACCATAAACGGGCTAAACGATGAAATTAACAAGCCATCTGAGGCAGGGCATGGCGGGACACGGCTGGGCCTGTGTTGGCCAGGGTGCCACCACTGGGCAGAGTCCCAAGCCTGCCTCCAAGCCAGGTCCCTCCCTGCCCCAGCTGCCCTGCCTGCCCCCAAAACCCCAGCAGGCTCCAGTACCACCCCCCCCCACCCCATGCCTGTCCTTACCCCCTGGTACAGGCTATTCCTTTATCTCCGCCAACACGGCCACTTCTGTGTCCCCTCACGGCCCCCAAATGTACCCTGTTAATGTAGATTAGGGGTATATTTTAATTTTAGCTTTCAGAGGCCAGACCTGCTTCCCAGTCTGCCCAGGGAGGGCCTGGAGGCCCCTGGAAATGGCACATGGCAGACGTTTCCCCCATGTGCACCTCCTCCCAGTACTCTCTGTCCAATTCCCAGTTTCAGGAAAGCTGTGTCTTCCTTGGATGACTGATGGCCGAACAGGTGGCTTCTGGGGTAGAGAGTGTCAAGTGAACAGCAGCAAAAAGTGGTCCTTTTACGGTTCACTTTCACTGCTGCCTGGTCTTGGCCTTGACTGCTGATAGCTCTGGGATCCTCCTCCTGATCAGAGTGTGTGTTGGGCTGCCCACTACCAGACCCCTACCTCGGCTTGTGGTCCAGCAGCAGGGACATGGAAACAGCTGAGGGGGAAACAGTTCTGCCCTCTTCCACATACTGACACACATATATACACATACTACACTGCACATGTGATCACAGACACATGGGGACAGTCACATGAGGAGGGTTGTCTTTCTCCTGGGTACAAAATATCTGCCCTCCCACCTTGTCCCAAGAGTCTGTCTAACTCAACAAGCATTTGACGCCGCTCACCCCCTCCCCCCTCCTCACACATCTCCTCTTCCTCCTTTTTTCTACTTCATTGCCGTCTCTTTTTTAGTCTTTTCTCTTTCCCGCTTGCCTTTCCACTGCTCCATCTGTCTCTGGTCCATCCATATCGCCCTCTCCTTCTGTCCTTCCCCCTCCCTCTGGCTTTCTTCTTGTCCCGGCTCTGCCTCTGTCACAGAACACCCACAGCCAGCACATGGTCTCGACACACTGGACGGCCTGTCCTCCAGCGTCAACGCCATCGTCAGATCTATTTTCTCCCTCAGTCTCACCACTCAGAGTTTCTGGAAGGAGCCGTGCTTCATCCTGGCCCCTAGCTGCGGGGACTTGTGAAAGGAGCAGGTATCTCTGGGATCCCAGTATCCTTTGGGCCCCTAGAGGTCCTACACTCCCTCCTGCGTCCAGGGACTCACTGGCCTGGCCACAACAAGCTCTCTTCTTGGGCACCACAGTGCATTAGGACCTGAGTCAGAGATCTGGGTGACCTGGCCCTCAGTGGGCCAGGGCTGTGGAAAGGCAATGCCAATGTTGTCCTTGGCCCCTGGGACTTGATGGTCAGGAGACCACAGAACCTTCAAAATCTTAAAATGCTTCTACTTCAGGTGTCAGGCCAGAGGCTACAGGAATTTGAGAAGCCCCAGGAGCCTAGGACAGGAAACAGGGACTGGAAATTACCCTCCACTCACCCTATGCCCAGAAGGGATTCCAGTTTTCCCCGCCTCTCAGCCCTTGACTCTACAGAGAGGCAGACAAGCTTCATCCCAGTGAGTCAGTGGGGACAAGACCCTAGGCAAGGGGACCAACATTAACAAGTATGTTGGTCCTCAGGCCCAAGACAGAGGTCAGGTGGGTCCTGGAAAGGGTTCCCCACCTGAACTTCTTCCTTTGTCCCCAGCTTTCCTTTATGAACATCATTCATTCATTTACTCACTCATTGGGCAAATGTTTATTGAACACCTACTATGTGCCAGCACGAAGTACCATGATCCTACAGTTCAAAGGGAGGGGGAGCAATCAACAAGAAAACTGATTCCTTACAAGCTGGGATGAATGCAGCTTCAGGTGTGGGGGCTGCGCCTGAGGCCTCCCCACTGAGGGAGGGTGAAGTCGTCTCCAAGAAAGGGACACTTGCACCTCAAGATCTTCCCTCCGTCCTGCAGGAAGCCAGGAGCCCCCATTTCCTATGACCACAGATTAGGTAGATCCTCCTTGGATTAACAGTGGAAATTTCAGCAATCACTTTCCTTGTCTAAGAGAGATGGAAGAGCTTGTTTAATGTCACACAGCTTGTGGAATCAGGACAAACATTCATGTGTCACCTGTCTACCCGGCCCCCCATGTCCATGATCTTAGATTTTCTTCCCTATTAGAACATTTCTGGTCCCAGAAAAGAAGGAAATAGCCTGTGCCCTGGGGGTGGGGCAGGAGGAACTGGAAGAAGAAGGTTTTGTCCCCTACTTTCTAGACGGGGCTCCAGGTCTTCTCATCTTTCCTTTTCTTGGGGATCACAGACAACACAGTCCCCACCCCCACCCCAAAGCTCCAGCTGGTTGGGATTCCAGGCCCCAAAGCCAGCCTGGCTCTTGCCTTCCAGGCCTGCTGGGTAGGGAGCAAGGCTGGGTCCCGTCAGCATGCGTGCGGTGCAATTACCCTTCAGCTCCCCTGCCCGGGGGCTGTCGTGGAGGTCCCCGTCCCCAGTGATTTGGGGGGAAGGGGGTTATTACAATCCGCAAAACCTTAAATTAAGACTGAATAAGAGCGGCGTCGTATGCCACTTCTGAAAGGCTGCCAGCGGGGCTGGGGTGGTGATGGGTGTATTGTGCTCTGTGCTGTCGAAGGAGGAACTGACACATGTGAGGATGGGGTGAAGACGGAGGTGGCGGTGTCAGCTGCTACCTGTCCCGGCATGGGCATGGCCACACATGCAGGATTATGCCTGCTGGGTGTGGGTAGTAAGACCCCAAATACACTGCCATGGCTGTAGGTATGCAAAAGTTGGTGTGGGGCTTCTTCATCTAGACTGGTGTGAAGAGGGTGGATGTGATCAGGGAGTGTCCCTGGCTATGTCAAAGCAAAGCCCGAGGGCTGAAAAGCAGCTGCTCAGGGAAAGAGTGAAACAGGCAGGGACCCAAACAGAGGAGCCAGGTTGTGCAAAGGTCCTGGGGTGGAAGGTCACTGTACATGGCAGGTAAAGAGCAAGGGATGGAGCTAGAGAGGAGGGCAGAGGGGGCGGCCCTGGGGAAGTGGGCAGGGCCACTCCCTGGCAAGATTCTTTGTCTTGTAGGCATGGAACCGAGCCTCATGCAAGCTAGGAAATTCCTAGCACTAAGCTGCACCCCAGGCCCCGTGCTTGTGTTAAGCCAAGTTTCTCTGGCCACAGTCAAGCAGCAACCTGAGCAGTGAGCCTGGGGAGATGGTGGGTGCGTGGACCAGCGGTATGAGAGCCATAGGGAGGAAGTAAACACCTGGGGAGGTGGTTCCCACGGACCGGATTAGTCTCAGTGATGGTTAGTGTAGAAGAAGGGGTGACGGGAGGACGAAAGTCAGCGTGCAGCTTGGAGGATGTTGGGACCATTTTCCTATGGGGAGATGGGCTGGGCAGACCAATTTGGGGGTGGAGGGAGATAAAGAGGTTCAGGTTTGGCCATAAATGTCTTAACCTGGGGCTCAAGAGACAGCTCAGCAGTTGAGTGATTGCTGCTCTTCCAGAGGACTCAAGTTCAGTTTTCAGCCCCTTGGTTGGGTTGTTCACAATCACCTCTAACTCCAGCTCCGGGGGATCCAACACCATCTTCTAGCCTCTGAGGGCATGGGAGAACACACAACATATATACACATAGATAAACACACATACACAGAGTTTTTAAAAATGATAATATTTTCTTAAAATGTCCTAACTTGCTGAGTGTGACGGCACACACCTTTAATCTCAGCACACAGGAGGAACAGGAGGAGGCAGTGGCAGGTAGATAGATCTTTGTGAGTTCAAGACCAGCCTGGTCTATATAGCAAGTCTGAAGTATGCTAAGGGCTACGTAGTAAGACCTTGTCTCAAAAAAAATAAAAAAAAGTCCTAACCTGCCCAAGTCTCAATTTCCTCTATCTATATTAAAAATACTACACCTTGCCAGGCATGGTGGCACACGCCTTTAATCCCAGCACTCGGGAGGCAGAGGCAGGAGGATCTCTGTGAGTTCAAGGCCAGCCTGGTCTTCATAGTGAGTTCCAGGACAGCTGGGGCTACAGGGAGACCCTGTCTCAAAAAGACCAAAAAAAAAACTCCACCTTGCAGGACTCATAGCAGGACAGGGTGCATGACTCCAATCTCCTGCTCCCCAGCCTGGTCATGGGCCTGTCCTCTGATGTCTATAAGCATTCATTCCCTTGAGGGCAGAGCTCACATGTGAGGCTCTGAGAACAACCATAAATATGAAGGAGAGTGTGAGCGACCGTCAGCAAGACTGTCTTCCTCTTTGAGCCTCAGTTTCCCTGCTTGGTGTCTGGAATTCTGGGCTAGCTCGGGAAAGACCTTTTGGCTCTGATGTCCTTGGAAAGGGATAATGCTCCAGGATTCAGGTCCACTGTCCACTTCTGGGAAAGAGCTTTTGGGCTCTCTTGGGAAGGGCAGGTTTGGCCTGTGCATACCTGCTTGGCTGAGTAGGAAGGGGCCTCCCAGCATCCAACCAGCCGGAAGCCCACCTCTTTCCCCATCAGAGCTGGGGGTGAAAGTGGAGGCCTGAGCCCCTTCTCCACCCATTGTATCTCCTGCATCTCAGCACGAGTCCTGGATCTCCACCAACCCTCCTGCACAGCTGGTGGGCCAGGCCCCTGGGACCTTTGCAGCCCCAGCTTCCTCTCTCCTTGCAAACATCTCTCAGCTGGAGAAGCAGCGACTTCAAGGTCAGTGGCAACAATGTGCTGGATAGAAGAGATCTGGAACCCTCCCCGAGCAGAGTACAGAGAGGGGTCCCTTCAAAGCCTCAGGGTTGTAGGGAAGAGAGGGAAGGAAGGAGAGAGAGGCCCCCTCCCCCAGCCAGGAGCCCTGGGCTGCTGCTCGTATATCTGTCGCTGGATAATGTATATCCAGCTTATGGAAAATATTCATAATGCTTCTTACACCAAACTGGCCCCCTTCCATAGTGTGTGATCTAAAATTAAATCCATTTCAAATATACAGTAGATCGAGTCAAGCTAATATAAATGAACAATGATTAATAGCCAGAACACTGTCCTCCTGAGCAGGCAGGAGGGGGCAGGGCTGGGGCCACCGTAGTTCTCCCTTTCTGCGGCCCCCAGACTCCCCAAGGCCTCCAAGGCCTCTCTCTACCCCAAATCCTTCTCCCTCTAAGCCTAAACTGTAGCCCAGTCCTGTAATTTGTCCAAACTGTGACGACAACAGCAGCCATTAGAACAGAGCAGTTAAGCAAAGCGACTTCAGTCTCCAGACAGAGCTGAGGCCTGCAGTGGGCAACCTCCCCTTTGAGCCTCAGCTTGCTCATCTATCCTATGGGTAGTCAGCAAGTCCTGCCTGGGCAGGGTCATCATGAGTATTCATGGAGTTAAAGATACCGGTAAGGTGGTCAATTTATGTTGCCCCCCAGAGGCCAGCCCTCGACCCCTCCCCAGCCCCCAGTGGGGGTGGGGAATCTGTGCCTCTCACCGGCCCCCCAATCAGCCGGCAGAACAAGGGCCAGCCAGGATTCCTGCCATTGCAAGGATTCGCTTGGTGGGTTATTTTTAGAGTGTTGGCAAGTAACTCTGTTACTGACCAAATGTTCCCACATTGGGGACAGACTCTGCTAAGAGGGCACTTGTGGGCTGAATGTGAGGTGGGAGGGGCAGTGGTTTCACAGAGCTTAATGGGAGATTTTTGTTATTGTTGTTTTGTTTCTTGGTTCTTGTTGTTTCTGAGACAGGGTCTCAAGTAGTCCAGGCTGGCCTCAAATTCACTATGTGGCTAAGGCTAACCTTGAACTCCTGATCCACCTACCCTCCACCTCCCAAATGCTGGGATTACAGGGGTACACCACCACATCTGGCCACGGTGTCCTCTGGCACAGACATTCAAGCACAGCTCCCATGGCCCTGAAGAAAGGGAGATCATGAAGGCCTGAGCAGGACCACAGCCCAGCCTTCCTCCCCTCCCTCCCCAGCCTGGCAAGATCTTGCTCTCAAGATGCTGGTGGGCCTAGAAAAGCAGCAATGTCACCTCTGGCATGCTCTTTATGATCTCCCCTTCCAGAAAGACACAGGCTTCCATTGGCTGAGTGTGTGCATGTGTGTGTGTGTGTGTGTGTGTGTGTGTGTATGTGCTGGCATGTGTGCAGACGCCTGTCAGTCATTGCTCTTCCCACAGTGTCTCCAGGTATGGGTGACCCTCACTGCCTTCCTGGCCCCACAGGCTCAAGTTTCTGACTCTTTCAGCTGCTTGTTCTAATGTCCACTGCAGTGCTCAGGACTCCTTGACCTCCTCTAGCTGGGAGCCCCGCCTTTTGTACAGATCCATGAGAGTCATGGGTGTCTGTCATCTGTATGTCCACTTGACTCTTGGCTGCTCATGTCTTTTCCTCCCGGAGGGGGTAGAAGAAGGAGAGCCCCTCAGGGTGGGAGGGAGGGCTGTTGGCTTTTTCCTTGTCATTGGCCATTTGCTGCCTGCTTCACCAAGCGTGTTTGGAGCGTGTTTGCATAAAGTGGATGCAGGCTGCAATTCCGTGATGAATTCTATGAATACTAATCTGCTACTACCCTTGACCTTGGGGTCACCGAAAGATCAAAACCAAACCATTTAATATTTTCCTTTTGCAGATCAATAGAAGCATAAATTCCCCCTCAATGACAAGTATAATTTCAAACAGATCTATAGGAGGCACGCATGCATTTCAGCCGGGGACGCTTGCCGCCTGGCTCGCCTTTGGGGTGCAGACTCGGAGTTCCTCGCCTCTTCTCCCATTGAGTTTCGTTTTGCCTCTTTTTTATGGCTCTGAAATGCTATTTTCAGCAGCTGCTGTCATATAAATATCTCTTGTTTTTCTTCTCTTTCCCTCCTGGTGAAAAGGGCAGGGGACCTATTGAAAATTCCTCTTTATCTCTTTCAGTCGGGTTCAAGTACAGGTCGAATAATCGATCCCTTCTCCTTTTCTTTTTTAAGTTTCCTGTCGTTCTTTTGGCCAGATCAGCAGCGGAGGGAAATCGGGAGGGCAGCTTGCTTTCTGTAGACCTTCCCACAGTGTCCCTGTGGCTGCGTGTGTGAGTGTGTATCTTTGTACACCTGACAAAAAGCACTCTCGCCCAGAAATCGGGGAAGAAAGAGAAACAGAAAATTGCCAAAGAGAAAAACTTAGGGGTGAGGTGGGTTCTGTTAACACTTTGAGAGCTCTAGATAGAGCCAGTATGGGTGAGAGTTGGGATGGGGGGGCAGTGTTTCCCAGAGGAGCACACTGTCCCCAAACCTGCTGGATGGATTTATATATAATGTTCATATGAGAGTGCATGTGCCACAGCATGCCTGTGGAGGTCAGAGGAGCTGTCTCTCTCTTTCCACCTTTATATGTATTCTGGGGATTGAACCGAAGTTGTCAGGCTTGCAAGGCAAGTGCTTTACCCACTGTGCCATCTTGCTGGTCCCTGATATTTTTTTAAAATACAGTTTGAGAAGGAAAAAAAAAAAAGAGCTACAAGAAGAAGAGGAAGGGAAACAGGAGCAGATGGGAGCGAAAACAAAAGAAAAGAGAAAAAGAATTGAATCATTAATCTGCTTAGATTTTCCACTTCACAGAGTAATCAGTTTGGAAGTGACTGAAATAAACTGGAATGCTGTCACACTTCCTCCCTCCAGTCCACAGTTCTTATTTACAGAAAAACCAAGGGAAGAGAGGCATCCTCCCTGCCCCACAGATGCCCCCAATGTCCGCTCCAGAAGGGGACAAGGACCCCAGCCGTCCTCTTCAGTTGCCCGCTGCCTCTACACCCCTGTGGCATCCACCCTGAGCTGGAGGTGCAAAGCCAAGATGATTTAATTTATAGAAAGGACAAAGATGTCGTGTAGCAGATTTAATCATCGGAGAGTTTAAAAAAAAATAAGGACCGGGCTAATGTCGTAATTTACATTTCAGGATAATAAAGAGAGAAAGACAGAAGGAAGGGGCCCGTGGCTTGCAAGGGGGAATGAAGAAGGGAGGCCGGCCAGGGGCTGTGGGAGCCCAATAGATTTGCCTGGAACACCAATAAATTTAAAAACAAACCCAGAAAGCTAAAGGCAGCCCCTGGAAAGTGCTGGGGAAATGGACCATCGATTTTAGACTTCATCTGCATTTTGTATTTTAATAACGCTCTCTCTGTCTTTCCTTTTCTCCCTCTCTCCCTCTCTCCCTCTCTCTCTCTCTCTCTCTCTCTTTTGCAAAATATAAAAGCTGATCTGATAAATATTAATTTGAACCATCATAATGTATTTGAAAATTCCAGCTAAAATGTCACCACATGGAACATTAATGTAATATTTCAAGGCCCTGAGAGCAATACTCATATTGATTGCATTTATTTCACTCTAGGGAGGAGAGATAATTCTTCAATGTGGGACACATCTGGGAGCCAAAGAGGCAGAGGCTGAGGAGAGAAATGCGAAATTATATATGGTCATAAAAAATACAAAACAGAAAAGCTTCCCCAAAACTCTCTCCTCCAGTGGCGCCCCACACCCAAACTTGCCATTTTCATCTCCCAACATGTCCTGGGACAGCAGAAGGGCAACCACCCATGAGCCTCTAGGGCAGAAGTTTGCAGGGTGGAAGCTAGCCACCTCTGTCTGAGCGCCCACCACACAGGCCCTGCCTTGGAGCAGTTGCAGACTCCAGGCCTGGATAGACTGAAAAGGGACTGGCCTAGCTGGGGTATCAAGTACAGGGTGAAAGTTTGTGAATGCGAAAGAGCTATGGGGATAGGGGAAGGAGAGGAGAGGAGACAAGAGAGAGAGAGAGAGAGAGAGAGAGAGAGAGAGAGAGAGAGAGCGCCTCTAGGACAAAAGGAGAGAAGGATGGAAGAGGATGGAGAGAGATCTTAGGAGAGGGGGGCAGATAGATAGGAGCAGAGGGGGAGGAAGATGGGCCAGGAGGGAAGGGGAGGGGAGGCAGGGTTGGGGCGCCCGTCTGGAGTCCCAACTCCTCTCCTCTCATTAAAGGTATCGATGTGCTCAGGCGTCAATGAGTCTTTGCACAAGTGAAAGGAAACCCGATGCTGGTGGTGACCCTGAGCCCAAGCCCTCCCTCCATGTCCCCCTCCCTGCCCTGTCCCTGAAGCAGATTGCTGGGAGGTGGGAGCATTGAGGTCTAAGATGGCCAGACTCCACCATCCCAAGTCTTCCCCCCCCCCCCCCCGCCATTGAAATCTTCCTGGTGACTTCTTGGGGTGCAAAAGGTGGGGAAGCTGTCTTCTATGCACTCCTAGGAGACCATGAGAGAAACAGTGAGAGACGCCAGAAGTTGGGGATAAATGATTAGAGCCAGGTTTGTCTTGTCACCCGAGTCTCTGCACAACTGTCACCTCACAGAAGCCATCCTTGACTATTCCACTGAGCCGGAAGTGCTGTTTTATGTGGGGCACTTTTACCTGGAATTATCTTAATTATCTGCTTGCTTTTTTAACCCATCTTCCTCCCCACTTGAAGTTTTGAAAAGATAAGGACTCTACCTTGGTCACCATTATGTCCCCTACACCTGGCCCACCCAGAGCACATGTTCCCTAGTGAAGGCTGACTTGATGCATGGACAGAGGATGGATGGGCAGAGGATGCAAGGACAGAGGATGGATGGATAGAGGATGCATGGATGGAGGATGGATGGACAGAGAATGCATGGACGGAGGATGCATGGACGGAGGATACATAGAAAGAGGATGGCTGGCTGGCTGGCTGGCTGGCTGGCTGGCTGGCTGGATGGCTGGATGGATGGATGGATGGATGATGCATGAACGGAGGATGCATGGACAGAGGATGCATGGACCAAGGATGCAGGACTGACTGATGGATGCTCCAGGCTCTGCCCTCACCCTGAACCAGCCCCCGGGCCTGAGCACCCTCCCGGGTGGCGTGACCCAGCCTCGCCCCCACCGGGGACCGCTCCCCTCCCGCGCCCGCGCCCCCGCCGCCGCCCGAGGCTGCGCCCCCCACCCCCCGCCTCCCCGCAGCCGTCATTCGCGGAGCTGCCACAATATTGTGAAGGCTCCGTGCTCCAGCTCCTCTGCGCAGCCGGCAGCCCGCGCGGGGGAAGGCGAGCGAGGCGGGCGGGCGGCGGGCTGCCGATGAATAATGCATGACCAAGGCGCCCCCTACCGGCGGCCACTGGCGGCGCGGGGCAAGGCCCAGCCGCGCCCGGACCCGCAGGTCCTGCCTCGCACCCCACGTCCACCCGCCGCCCTCCTCCCTCCAGCGGAGCATCCCGTCACCCCGCGGCGGAGCAGGAAGCCAGGCTGCCCGAGCCCGGAGCACGCTGCACGCGCCGTGCAGGGTGGGGGGAGATGAGCAAGCCTGGCATCACACAGCCTCTGAACTTGGACGTGGGCTAAGACTGGACAGCAGCCTCGGGGGAAGGGCAAGCCTGGACAATGCAGGCTCAGGGGAGCCCCAACGGGTCTCGATTCGTTTATACAAAGGAGTACAATTTCACAAGTGCTTCCAAGTTTCTGTGGAATATTTATAACATTGAGATATGGATAGTTGGGTTTTTTTTGAGCAAAGTTCAATGGTGTATATGTATGAAAATGCTATAACAAAATCTAGTCTTTTGAGTGCTAACTAAAAAACTAAAAGGTTATCTAAGTTGAAATAAAATACAGTATAGGAAAATCATGCACACACACATATATATTAATATGCATGTAATATATACACACATATATTAATATATGACATATCACACACAAGCACACACACACACACACACACACACATCTTCATTTGTGATTTGGGGAAAGCTTTGGAAAGGTCTTCCCTGGGTTCTTTTGAGAGACAAATGGATCTTCATGATGTGCCCTCTCAAGAACGTCACTAGGGCAGAGGACCCAAGGAGGGTCATGATCAAGAACAGATCCCCTCGGCCAACCTGGAATGTCTCACAGCATGCCCTTTAGTTTGGGCCTTTTAAGACAGGGTCTCACTGTGTAGCCCTGGTTAAACTGGAATTCACTGCATAGACCAGACTGGCCTCTGTCTCAGAGATTCACCTGCCTCTGCCTCCAGAGTGCTGGGATTAAAAATGTGTGCCACCACACCTGGTCCCAGGGCCTTTCTAACGGCATTCCATCCCCTCCAGTCACAGCCACAGTCACCTACCTGACCCAATGCCCAGCTTTAGTAAACCACAAGGGAGGAGTGACATGGTGGGAAGAGCACAGACCTAAGGGGAGGAGGCTGCTGAATGCTCTTGCCTTGGGACCTGTAATCCTAGCAACTTTGCAAATCAGAACCAAAAGCCCATCACAGGTGAAAAAGCCAAGGTTTAAAGAGACAAAGCCATGGGCCCAAGATACACAGCTCAGAAGTGAATGGAGCCTAACCCTACCCCAAGCTGGAGCTGGAATGAGCCAAGAGACCTAGGGCAGGAAAGGAACTCCACCCTTCCACCTAGAAAGTCCTGTGTCCAGGACCCCTGTCCAAGGAGTCAGACCCAGCCTGGAGCCTGGCTGCAAGCCCTCCTCACCAGAGCACTTGGTTGCACTTACAGTTGCCCTGACCACGCATGTATGTAAAATGGGCCCCATGGGAAATATACAGCCCCCAAATTGCTTCCCAAATAGTTTGCCTCTTAAGGAAACAATAGATCAAGGTGACAATATGTGACATCTATTTAGCAGCCTTGGACTTGGGCCTAAGTCTGGCCTGGATCACAGTTTGTCTGTTTGTGCTTTTGCCCTGTTGTCCCTGGGAATGAAAACAGTCCCTGTGGCATCACTGGTGGTGTAGAGGCCAGAGGCGACTTGGGTGTGCAGGGGCTTTGTACAGCTCTTGGGTCCCCTTGAGTAATTCTTGTCATAAACTGGAACATCACTCTTCACATTTTTGATTTGTAGGCCAGCCTGGACTGCAAGAAACTATCTCTTAAAAAGAAAGAAAGGAAAGAAAGCTGAAATAAAGATAAAAGTGCCAAAGTTGAGGTATACCAAGAAGCATGGTGTGTCCAGATCAGTCCCATGGGCTTCAGCCCCTCGAGGGACCCACAGGGACCTGCAGAGCACCCACCCAGATGCCCCCTAGGAGGAGAGCTGGGTATTTGCCCACCAACTCCTGTGTGTCATTGGTTGAAGGTCAGTGGGGGGCAAGCTCACAGCCATGGTGCTCTTGGGGAGCAGGAGTCAGTGGTGGAGACTATCAACAGCAGCTGCAAGTGGCCTCTGGGGCCAACCCAAGGACATGACAGGACTCTGTGCCCACTCTGGGCCTCCACCTCTGCCAGTTGTCTGGTCTTCATCACAGCCCACTCTGGGGCCATGAACTAACTGTGCAACCTGGCCTTGGGAAAGGGGAAAAGCCAGCTCCCATTTCCGCAGGACACAGCGTTGGGGGAGGGGAGGGCTGGCCTTCTGGAAGTCCAGAGACACTACATCCAGTATAGACTCTGGGCTCAGAAGTCTTCATGGAGAAGGTGAGCTAGGGACTCAGGAACCTCACCCTACACCCCCCCTGCTCTCCAAAGCTCCTTCTGACTGGGAGTGGAGGAGGGTGTCTCTACCTCCTCCGTTACTCAGGGCTCCCAGATAGACTTTGTTGTGCCCCCACTGTTCCTGGAGGCAATCAAGACTCTTTTTCAGAGTGGGCATAAAGAGAGGAGAACACAGGTTCGACCTTAGAACCCGAGTGCCTATCTGAGGCTAGCCCACAAGAGATTTCCAAAGTCTCCAGAAGGCCTGGAAAGTGCTTAAATTGTGGGCACAAGTCAGAGCCCAGAGTCAGGGTGTCCAGGGTTTCAGCTTTTTTTTTCTAATTCTGTGAAGTATGTCATGGGGATTTTTATTGGGATTTCATTGAATCTATATATTGCTTTTGGTAGGATTGTCATTTTAACAATATTAATTCTTCCAATCCATGAACATGAAAGGTTCTTCCATCTCCTGGTGTCTTCCTCAATCTCTCTCTTTAACAATTTAAAATTTTCATTATAGAGATCTTTGGTCGTTTTGGTCAGATTTATTCAAAGATTTTTTTGGTCTTTTTTGAGACAGGGTCTTCCTGTAACCCCAGCTGTCCTGGAACTCACTATGTAGACCAGGCTGGCCTCAAACTCACAGATATCTGCCTGCCTCCGCCTCTGTCTCCTCAAGTGTTGGGACTAAAGGCATGCGCCACCACCCCTGGCCTCTTTTCTTTTTTTGAAGATGAAGTCTCATGGCTCAGGTTGGCCTACAACTCCCTATATAGCTGAAGCTTATAATAAAATTCTGAGCCTCCTGCCTCTCCCTCCCAAGTGCTGGGATTACAGGTGTGTTACCCCGACCTCTTATTTGTGCAGTGTTGGGGATGAAACCTGAGGCTTCAGCACCTAGTTTCTGCATTTTTTAAACAAGCACCTAGGATTCCTCATGTAGTCAGTGGCCTCAAGACCCTGCCCTGTGCAGAGCTAGTGGTCATAGGCATCACCACCAGAGACTTCCTGTAGTCAAGAAACTCCTTTGGGGCATCCCTGCCAATTGGCTTCTCTGCAGAATCCCTCCTTAATTCTCCCTCCCACCTGGGACCTGGGGGGGGCACCTAGGGCCCCACCGAGGGGGCAGAGAAGAGGAGACAGGCTCTCCACTAACCAGCCTTTGGGAACTGCACTCTAAAACCTGCCACCTCTGATCCAAAGAGTGAGAGCATAGGGTCTCCTGCACGACCCATGAATCTATGACCTCCCATTCATTCATATGCATGGATCAAATTTGGGAAATGCAATTAATTACCTGTTGTTGTGTCTGCTTAATTATTATCATGTTTCCTATGCACTTTATACAACAGAATAAACAATCGGAAAAACAAGTTTGTGGTAGGGACCAAGGCTCAAGAGAAAATGGGCTATGTCTCTAGCCCAGGGAAACATCCCTTGCACCTGGCACTCATAATCGCCCCCATTCATCCTTTCCCTTCTTTGTTCATTCATTCATTTGTCCAGTCAGTCACTGATTCATTCATTTGACCCCTCATTCATCCTGATATCCATTTACTCATTCATTCATTCATTCATTCGCTTACCCAGGGAATACTTATTAACATACCAAAGTGACAGTCTCCAGGACAGGTGCCAGGAAGCAGCAGTAAACAAAACAACAGGTCCCTGTCTTAAGAACTGACAGTCTGGTGCAGAGGTGGTGGTGGGGGCAGACAACAGGCACATGGCAGTGGTTTCAAACAGAGCTAGGATAGTCAGGGAGGGCATCTAGGAGGAGGAGACATTTAAACCCATTCCCTGATTAATTCATTTGTTTAACCATCCAGGCAGGCAGAGCAGGATTTGTTCCTTGAGAGCATAGGGGAGGGAAGATCCAGTCTTAAGGAGCCAAGTCCCAGGGCAGAGACACCTAGGAGTCAAGGAAGGGGAGAGCACAGAGCCTGGAGAATCAGCCAGGTACTGAGAAGCCTGAGTCTCCAGAGGACAGGCTCAGGGGCTGTCTTCCAGCTTCTTTGATGGGTCCAGTAAGTCCTTGTTATAAGTGCTGGGCACGGTGGTAGTGTGATAAAAAGGAGGGTGAGCAGGCCCAGTCACCGAAGGCCTTGTGATCCTCACATCCCTGTAGCTGACTCTAATCTTTTCTTGGGGGTCTGGTAAGGCTGGACCTTGGGGAAGGAGCAGACTGTATCAGCAGAAAACAGACGCTCGGAGATGAGTCACACGTGGGCAGGGTTCTGGAGGCAAAGGTAGGAGATGAGGCGTTTGGGAGAGCAGCACTGAGAAGGAACCAAGTGGGATCTTCTTTTTAAAAAAAATTATGATCATTATTTCATTTACTTATTCATTTTTATTTTGGGTGTGTGTACATGCCGTGGTACACACGTGGAAGCCAGAGGATAACTTGTGGGAGTTGGTTCTCTCCTTCTACTGTGTAGGTCCCAGGATCAAACTGAGATCGTCAGCCTTGGCAGCAAACATCATTGCCCACTGAGCCATCAGGCCAGCCATCGAGTAAGATCCTGAGAGCAGCAAGGTGAGGAGACACCTGCCAGTACCAAGTGACCTGTGTTTACTTGCAAATGTGTTTGGGAAATATGGCAATCAGTCAGGAGAGCTGAGAACCCCATGAGGGTCCCCAGAGCTAAGTTTGGTCATCAGGGTGACCGCCCCAGGTGACTGGCCCAGGGTGATCAGCGCAAGAGCCTAGAACAGCAATATAGACTCGGGAAAGAATTAAAAGCCAATGGTGCCTAGTATTTATCAAGCCGTTCCCCCTCGCCAGGTGCACCCCATTCATTATCCCATTAATAATAACCATAGTAGGAGCAGCCGCCTAATAATGAACACTTATTTTGTGCCAACTTCTTTCTGCCCTGCATGCTTTTAGCTACATTAATTCCTCTTCTCATCACAACGGCCCTACAAGGAGGATGTTATAATTATTGTCCCTGTTTGACAGAGAAGGACACGGGGCTCAGAAGCTAAGTGGCATCTCAAGGAGTTAGTGGCTGAAGATGAACGTGAACTCAGACGCTGTGGGACTCCCAGGCCTGTTTTCATTCCATCCTGCACTCCATCCCAAGATGTGCTGGGTGCAGGGGGTGAGAGGCGGGCACCAGGCACACAGTGACCCCGAGCAGCCTGTCCTCTCCCTTTAGGCAGCTCAGGCTGGCGCCTTCTCCTTCTTGCCAGCCGAGGCTGGTGTTTTATGAACCCAGAACCGCAGCAAGATTCTCCTATTAATTTATTGGTATTGCTAATTAAACATCATATTCGCAAATGTAAATTTCCTAATGGCCTCCCTTCCATTTCCGAAGTTTCCTAGAAGAGCCTTCTTGTTATGCTGTCGGTTACATCTCAGCGGATCCTGGGTGGGCTGAGGCTGGCGCAGAGGTTGCTGGGTGTGGGGTCAGGGGGATCACAGGCTTCTGGACAGGGTCTGGCTAAGGGCTGACCATAGAGAAGAGGGACATGGGAATGTTGGAGAGGAAATGGTGGAGCAGGCCCAGCCCCGAGCTCCTGAACCAGCTGTCTGTCGTTGGCATACCCTCGTCAGGGATGGGTGATCCTCTTCTTGCCCCTGACATGGGCTGGGTGGGTCTGAGGCTGTTGGCAAGGTTGAATGAAAAAGGCCAGGATGAGGGAAAGGGTGCGAGGGTGAGTGGATGCCAGCCAGTGCTCAGAGAGGCCTTAGTTCACTCCTCGCTTGAAAATGGGGAAACTGGGCTGTCCAGACAATTGAAAGGGTAAAAGTGCTTGCCGCCAAACTTGATAACTTGAATTCAATCCCCAGGACCCACATGGTGGAAGGAGAAAATTGACTCCTGAAAGATGCTCTCTGATTTCCACATGTGCACCATTACACATGCACACACACGTGCACGCACACACACACAAAATAAATAAATTAAAATTTTTAATTAAAAAGGAAAAAGAGGGGCTAGAGAGATGCTCAGTGGTTAAGAACACTAGCTGTTCTTCCAGAGGATCTGGATTTGCTTCCCAGCACCCACATGATGACGATCTACCACCTGTAACTCCAATTCCAGGGGATCCAACACCCTCTTCTGGCCTCTCTGGGCACTTATATACCTGCAGGCAAAACATTCATACAGATAAAATATAAAAATAAATTAAGAGAAATGGGGACACTACGGCACAGCAGGAGGAAGTGACTGGCCAGGGCCAGCTAGTCCCTAGATGTACTGGGACTTAAAGAGAGCTCTGCCACTGAGCCTTTTGAAGACCTGATGAGTCCTGTCCTCTTGCTTCAGACAAAGGTATAACTGCTGCAAAGACCCTGCTCTGGTCCACGGAGGACCCCGCCAATTCAGCCCTTGCATAGTGTCTAAAAGCAACAGCTCTGGGATCAGAAAGCAGCATTTTTGAATCCCACAGCCAGCAAGTTTTCTGCCTTGACAGACCTACCTCAGTTTTCTCAACTGTAAAATGGGCTGCCTAAAGGACTACTCAAGCATGTGAGTGAGTCCTCCATGTGTGTGGTTGATGCCAACAGAGGCCTCATGAGGTAGAACCCAGCCTACAGCTAACTCAGTGGGGCAAGGGCTTCTGCCATATCTTGGCTTGCTAGACCCACAGAGGCCAGCAGCCCAAGGGCCTCATTCTAGAATACTGTTGCATTTGCTCAGCACAATTCTGAGATATTCATCACATCTCCAAAATCCTGCCCTACCTCGAGGTGGCACTGATGCCACCCCCTTTTACAGATGGGAACCTGAGGCCTCTCTGGGATAATGACTTCCCTGCCTGACGTTCCCCAGGGGACAGTCTCTGTACCTCAGGGGACTGAGTTGGTTACTGCTGTACCTTTGCCGAACAGCACTGGGGATTGAGAAACAAATGGTGGAGCATCTGCGAGGGGCTCAGGTCCCTGATGGCTGGGGTCTCCCAGGAAACTGTGATCCTGTCCCTTGGGCATCACAGCTCCCCTCAGACATGTCAGAGTGCACAGAAAACCTCTACCAGCTCTTCTCAGACACCAGAATGCAGTCAGACAATGCTAAGCCTAATGTCCCCTTCCTGTTCGTGAGCATTGCAGGGAGGATCTGGAGGGAAACTGAGTCAAGGGGCCAGAGCATTGGCAAGGACCGTCTTGCTCTTTGTGCTTAGTGTCTCAGGGTGAAGTCCAGGACTAGAGCTGGAGGTGGGCAGATGCCACCCCGGTGTCAGAGAGCATCCCACTCACCCTGTTTTTGTTCCAGTATCTTTAGGGGACCAGAGGGTGATCCAAGTATTTATGTTCCTGCTTGGGAATCTCCATTAGGAAAGTTTTAAAAGTACACTCCATGGTTGTTTATTATTCATGGTAATGACGGAGAGCAAGCTGCCGCATCCCAGGCTTCTGACGTACTGTAGTGAGCAGGTACTGTGGGGAGTGGCAGGACCAGCCCCTCTCCCACTCCATGCAGAGCCTGAGGCAGGCTCGCAGCATGCCCCTGGGCCCCAAAGTGTCCCCATTTGGAAGCATTACTTCCATTGTGGTAAAGTGCACAGAACATAAAACGTGATTGTTTGGCCAAAGTGTACAGTTCAAGTGGCACGAAGTACATGACAGGCTTGGGCAGTCTGTCATCTAGTTCCAGAAGTTTTGCATCACCCCAGAAGGAAACCTTGTGCCCATTAGGCAGCCACTCCCAATCTTGCCAGCCCTTAGCCCCCGCGGCTTTCCATTTGCAGATCCTATGATGTGTTCCCTCTCATTTGGCCTATTTACTAAGCATTGTTTTTGAGGCTTGCGCGGTGAGTGGTATATATCCATACTTTATTCCTTTTCATGGCTAAAGAGTACTCTGCTGTTGTTTGGCCGCCATCTATGGATGGACATTTGGTTTGTCCCCACTTTTGGGTTCTGTGTGCAAAGCGCTGCTACCAAGGGACCAGGTTTTGTGCACAGAGCTCTCTGGGTTCTAGGGAGGGATCTGTCTTGATCTGAGTATATAGTTGGCAAGCTGCAGGCACAAAGATACCCGTATGTGCTGGGTACAAGGATGTATAGACCCCAAGCCACCCAACTCAGAGGCTTGAAAGACTCCTTGGGTGCTCTCCTTAGCTATATGGGTCGCTGTAGACCCTTCTCAGAAACACAGTGTACAGCCCAGAAGGAGCAGGCTTCTAGAGGTGTGAAGGAGGGGGACTGTGGAGCACCCTCAGACATGCGGCCCTGCTCAAAGGCTGGGGGCCAGGTCAAAAGACCTCTGAGGGCTCTTCTCACGATGGACTGTCCAAAAGGTAGGTGTCCAAAAGCTAGGCATGTGGCCTAGCTGCTGTTCAGTTTAAGTGTTCTACCCAGGAGCATTTGAGAGATGGAGAAACAGATCAGGAAAGAGAAGTGAGGATTAGAGCCCCTGTCACCAGAGCTCTTGACTTGCTTCCCATGTGCTGGTGGATGCAGCTTACTGCGGGTTGTGTCTTATCATTTCCACATCAAGGATGAGAAGATGAAGACTCAGGGACCCACCATGTAAAGTGCAGGAGAGGGATGGATGTTCTCGGGTGTCCCCAGGGGGACCAGAGGTTGGTTGGTTGGCTTTTTTAAAGATGTATTTTATCGTTTATGTGTGTGTGCATCTACTCACACATACACATGTGCATGTGTATGTACACGTGTGTGGATGCAGAAGAGGACATTGGAGCTGGAGTTACAGACAGCTGTGAACTGTCCAATGTAGGTGCTGGGAACTGAACTTGGGTTCTCTACAAGAGCAACAATCAATCTTAACCACTGAGCCATCTCTCCAGCCCCCGAATCAGAGGGTTTTTAGCTAGATCTGCCCCCCCCCGGCCAGTGACAATCATCCTCAAGATCAATAGGGAATCACCATTGGGGATGGGGGTAGAGTCGACACCCTTGCAGTCTCCGGTGGGGGAATTCCCAGCCTCAGCCCACCTCTAAGGCAGAGGCTGGACTTCCCAGGGAGGTGGTAAACATAGTGACAAGTGCACAGACTCGGGTACAGATCCCATCTCTGCTCCTTGGTGACTTCAATCAACTGAGCCTCACAGTGCCCATCTGTAAAAGGGGTGCCCTAGCCTGGGCAGACAGCTCAGTTCCTAAAGTGCTTGCCATGCAAGCCTAAGGATCTGAGTTCAGATCCCCAGCACCCATAGAAAAATCTGGGCATGATGGTGCATTTTTAATCCCAGTGCTGGGGAGGCAGGACAGGAAGATCCCTGGAATTCACCGGCCAATGAGGCTAGTGGAATGGGCAGACCCAGGTCCCAATGAGAGACCCCGTCTCAATAAACAAAGTGTGTATGTGGGGGGAGGGGGAGCTGGAGAGATGACTCAGTATTTAAGAATGTGTATTGCCCTTGTAGAGGACCTGAGTTGCCAGCACCCAGGTCAGATGGCTCACTATGACATACACTCAGATATACACACATACATATAATTTTTTTAAATGTTAAGTGGTAGTTGGAGATATGGCTCAACCATTAAGATTGCTTGCAACTTTTGCAGAGGACCCAAGTTCAGTTCCCAGCACCCAGATCAGGCAGCTCGCAACTACCTGTAACTCTGACTCCAGGGGATCCAATGCCCTCTTCTGGTTCCATGGGCACCCCCATACACGTGGCATACACACACATAGATGCCCACATATGCATAAATAAAAATAAAAGATTTAAAAATACAAAACCAAGTGAGGGGAGCCTAAGGAACAACACCCAAGATTGACCTCAGGGCTCCATAAAAACGTGCATACACCTGTGCACCTGCACACACATGAACATGCACACACATGTCAAACAAAAATAAAAGTAAAAGGGAACCCTGCTGACACCCCAATATCAACTTCAGGGGACTCTCAGAAGAGTGAGGGACTTGATGCATCTGCTAGGCAGGGACAGAACAAGACACCTAGAAAGTAGTCCAGAAATGCAGCCCAGACAACCCCCGCAATGCGCGCGTGCACGCGCACACACACACACACACACACACACACACACACACACACACACACACACACCAAACACACATTCCTGTCGGAAGAGCTAGATCACCCCTTGGACAAGAGACCAGCGTGCCTGGCGCTGGTCTGTAGCTAAGGAGGATCTGTGCTCACCATCTTCCTCGGCTAATGGGACGCGACACCACCTTAATTCCACCTCCATCAGACGTCCGCCAGAAGACACGACCCTTTCACCTCATCAATATTCAAGAGCTTAACAAAAAAAAAAAAAGCTATAACTAGGGAAGTCAGAAATAATGGAATGCGGTATTGATTATTTTATGGTGCGATTAGGGGTAATTACATCTCTCAAATTTTATTTTAATGTTACTTTCTACTACTTTTAGCCTTTTAAAATTATCCCAAACATCCCCATTTAATAGAACACACATGCCTTCAATTTCAATGTGAAATACTTTTTTCTGCTAAAGTATGACCTCAATATATTTGAAAACATAAATTACACTATGTATAAACCATAAAAAATGAATGATGAATTTAATTCTGGTGAAGCGTGAGGGGATGAGGAGGCGGGCAGGCGGAGGTGCTGTTTATCCAGGGTGGAGGGGAGAGTGGGAGGCAGGAGGAGATAGCAGGGGCCAGGAAGGGTGCCTGCCCTTCAGGGCCACAGAGAGCAGGGCTCAGAACTCTGGAGGCTGCAGGTCAGGGGGTCCTGAGGCTGTGCCTGCCCCAGTGCTCTCCCTCCCCTCAGGGGAGCTGGTGACCAGTTTCCCTGCCCACTCTCCCTGGAGAGCCCAGTCTCCAAAGCTCCTAAAGGGACACAGTCTGACCGGTGCCTCTGAGCCTAACTTTGCCGCTGGTACATCATGTGGCCTGGTCGCTAATGTGCTGTCGTTCCATTTCGGTGGTTCTGTTTTACAGAGGATTGAACTGAAGCTGAAGGGGCCACCTGAGGCAGTCCCTGCATCTGGGTGCTGCAGTTCTGGGCACAATGTACAATCCCAGAATGTGGCCTCTGAGGCCAAAGAGCTTCTGGCCACGGTAAAGCTGAACCTGGTGTAAATATCCATGTCCCCATAACACATTAGGGCAGGAAACTGATTAGTAAGTGCAAACTCCAAGGCTGGGGAAGATGGCTCAGTGGGTAAAGTGCTTGCCATGGTAGCATAAGGACCCAAGTTCAATCCCCAGAATCCACTTTAAAAACAAAAACTTGGCCTGGCAGTTTATGCCTATAACCCCAGCACGGGATGGAGGTAAGGGACAGGCAGATCCATGAATCTCTCATTGACCAGTTAGCCTAGCTGAATTATGAGCTTCAGGTTCAGTAAGAGACCTTCTCTCAAAAAATAAAAGTGGAGAGTGACAGAGGACAGACACCCAACATCCACCTCACCCTCTTTGCTGGGAGGACTGGCCTAGGGCCTCCACTCCACTCACTCCTCGCCTCCAGGGTGACTTGCTGTCTCAGCCCGAGTGGCCGTCTAGACCACGCAGGTCAACAAGGATAGAACTTAAGCAATTGAAATTGTATTTTTTGTCTTTTATGTGTATGTATACGATGCGGTGTATGTGTGTGTGTGTGTGTGTGTGTGTGTGTGTATTCATGTGTGGGAAGAGGTGGGCACATAGCATGACACCTGTGTAGAGGTCAGAGGACGACCTTGCCATCCACCTTGTTTACTGTGTGGGCCAGACTAGCTGACCCACAGGTTTCCAGGATTTTTCTGTCCCTGCCTCCCATCTCGCTATAGATGCCCTAGAATTACAGATGTGTGTTGTGGCATGCTGCCTTTCGTGGGTCTTGGAGATCTGAATTCATACTTATGTGGTAATACTTTATCCACTGAGCTCTTTCCCCAGTCCCAAGTGAAATGTTTTTGACTTTTTAAATGAATGTATCCAAAATATTATCCTTTCATATAGTGATTGTACAAAAATAACTCAGGAACTACTTTCCTTTTTTAAATCCCACGCTTTTGAAATCCAGAGTGTATTTTACAGTTAATGACACGACTTAATCATATTTGATTTCAAGTGCTCAAAGACCACATGGAGCTTGAGGCTGCTGAACTGGGCAGTGAGGCATGGACAGTGACTGTGACAGTCCCCGTGGCAAACCTCCTGCCTGGCTCTGGCTGCAGAAGGCAGGTGCATGGGCTCCATCCATGTCTCCTGAGGAACGCACAGTACCTCAAACTCCTCCCTTCCCAGCTGAGCTGATGCCTGGTCCTCGTGCCCCACATCCACTCACTGTTACTGCTCTATCCTCAGAACACATCTGTGATCTGGGTCCTTCCCTCCTCCTCTTCTTCCTGCTGGTCCCCAATGAGATCACCTCCTCCCTGGTTCCCACCTCCACTGCCCCATCCACATGCTAGAATGTTCTAGCAAAAGCAGAAACCAGCTCCTGTCACAACTCTGCTCCTAACTCTCCTGTGACCTTGAGGGTTAAAGTTCACATCTGTGTTATATCTTTCCTCTTCCATTCTTGGTCAAAACCACATTAACTTATAATCTTGCACAGAGTGAAAGTTCACCGAGTTCTTGGGAAGAGCTAGCTGAATCTTTCCTTTCAGTCTGTCAGCACCAAAGGCACTAAGTTCTTCACCTGCTCACTGGTAGGGACAGTGACCTAGCACAACATCTGACTTATACCAAAACCACCAGGGGATTCAGAACTGTTTTTTTGCACTGAAAGCCTAAGCCTCCTCACCTGGGATCTGGTAGGCTAGAGAACTGTCTACACTGGGGCTCCATACCAACCAATCAGCACGGCGGACTCCAGAACCTCCAGTTTCCAGCACCCACAGGCTCCAAAGAATGTCTTCCCATGCAAATATAAACACCAGCCAGGACACAGCCCACAGCCAGTGTCCTGACAGACAGGCCCCCTCTCAGGGTCCTTTACGAGAGCCCTTGGCAATTTGAAAAGTGGAAAACTGGAGCTGGGGAGCTGGCTCAGTGGGAAAGAGTGCTTGCATGTAAACATAAGGACCTGAGTTCAAATTCCCAGCACCCATGTAAAAAGCCAGATGGGGCCCCTTGCCAACTGGAACCCCAGCATTGTAGGGAGCAGAGACAAAAGGACCACTGGAGCTTGCTGGCCACCAACCCAGCTCCAAGTTCAGTTAGAGACCCTGCTTCAAGGGAATAAACAGAGTGATAGAGCAAGATACCCAGCATCATCCTCTGACCTCCTCACACATGCATAGGGACACATGTACCTCCACACATAAGTTCATATAGAACACACACACACACACACACACACACACACACTCACTCTGGAATACTAATAGGTGCCCTTATACACATAAACCTTGAAGACACAGTACTTAAATGTAAAAGCTGTACACAGGTCAGGTGTGGTGGTGCACACCTTTAATGCCAGCACTCAGGAGGCAGAGGCAGGTAGATCTCTGTGAGTTCAAGGCCAGCCTGGTCTACATAGTGAGTTCCAGGTCAGCTGGGGCTACAGGGAGACCCTGTCTCAAAAAAAATTTTTTTAATTAAAAAAAGAGGCCACACAGCATGTGATTGCATTTACATATCCAGAATTGACAATTCCATAGAGACAGTAATGTTGTGGTTGTCAGGGGCTGGAGTCACCAGGGAGTGAGGGGTGACTGCTCATGGTCACAGGGCTTCTGGTAAGGGCAATGGAAATGTTCTGAAACTGGCTCAGTGGTCATCACACAACTCTAAATATACCGAAAATCATGGAATCGAAAAGTTTGAGTAGGGGCTGGAGAGATGGCTCATTGATTAAGAACACTTGAAGTTTTCCCAGAGGACCTGCGTTTGATTCCCAGCACCCACATGGTGGCTAACAGCCATTAGTAACTCCAGTTCCAGAGGATCCCACACCCTCTTCTGGCCTCTGCCGGCGTCGAACAACACAGGCGCACTTACATACATGTAGGCAATACACTCATACACATAAAATAAAAATAAATCGGGGCTGGAGAGATGGCTCAGCAGTTAAGAGGTCTGATTGCTCTTGCAGAGGACCTGGGTTCGAGTCTCAGCACCCATGTGGCGGCTACAAACCATCCTTAACTCCAGTTCCAGGGGAATCCAAAGCCCTCTTCTAACCTCCATGGCATTGCATGACATGGGTGCACTCACATACATACAGGCAATACGCTCATACACATAAAATAAAAATAATAAATAAAATAAAATAAAAATAAGTAAAGTGTTTTAAAAAATGAGTAGGTGAATTGTATGACATGCAAATTACTTTGTAAAGTTGGGAGTGGTTGTAAAAATAAAATTAGTACTTGGTATGGTTGCACGCACCTTTATCCCAGCATTTGAGAGGCAGAGGCAGGCAGATCTCTGAGCATTTGAAGAAAACCCTACATAGAGCATTCCAGACCAGCCAGGGCTACATAGTGAGACCCTGTCTCAAAAATTAATTAATTAGGGAGATGGAGAGATGGCTCAACAGTTAAGAGCACTGGCTGTTCTTGAAGAGGACTGGAGTTCAGTCCCCAGCATTCACATGGCAGCTAACATCCATCTGTAACTCCAGTTCCAAGGGATCTAATGCCCTCTTCTGACTTCTGCAGGCATTGCATCCATGTAGTGCACAACTACACACATGCAGGCAAAACATTCATACAAATAAAACAATTTTTTAATTTATTAATTAAGAGGAGAGTGTGGACACCTAAAAAAAAAAAAAGAGGAGAGTGTGGTGATATGCATCATAATCCCAGCATTCAGGACACTGAGGCAGGAGGATGGAGAATTCTTGAGCTATATTGAGACCCTGTTTCAAACAAAACAAATCAAAACAAATATTTAAATAAATAAATTTAGGAGCGGGGTGTGTGGCACATGCCTGGAACCCAGATTTCAGGAGTCAGGAGGGTCAGGAGGAGTTCAGGCCAGCTTCCTAGCAAGTTCAAGGTCAGCTTAGGCTACGTGAGATTCTGTCTCAACAACCACAATAAAGCCCTAAAAAATTAAGGCTGTGAATATAGTGCTCACCTAGCATACACAAGGCCCTGGGTTCAACCCCCAGTACTGGAAAAAAAAAGAAAAAAGAAAAAGACCCAAACCTTTTTAGGGTACTTAAGGTGCTAGCTTTGTTCTGTTATCATTAGTCAGTCATCCCTTGAGTGAAATTTCATCCACATGCAAGTTCCCCTGGTGAGCAATCAGTGATGAACAAAGTATTCAACATTTAAATGAATCTGGATCTGGAGTCTTGGTTGGTGTTTTTCCCTTTGCCCCAGGCTCCAATGTGGCTCAACTCAGCAGTTACTGATCTTGTCTTAATTTAAAATTTTGATTTTTTTGATCACCAAGGATTTTTTTACATTAATTTTGCCTCTAATTTTTTGGGGGAGGGGTCTTTTTTGAGACAGGGTTTCCCTTTAGCCCCAGCTGGCCTGGAACTCACTGCGTAGACCAGGCTGGCCTTGAACTCATGGAGATCCACCTGTCTCTGCCTCCCAAGTGCTAGGATTATTGCCTTTAATTTTTTAAAAATTTAGTTAATTATTGTATGTGTCTCTGTGTGTGGTATGTACATGTCTGTTCATATGTGTGAGTAACCATGCAGGCATACAGGTACATGCAGGTGTGTATGCATATGTGTGCCCTTGTGAAGGCCAGAGACATTTGGTGTCTTCCTGGATCACTCTCCACTTTATTTTTTTGTTATTAATTTCAAAATAATTAAAATTTTTTTATATCTATGTGTTTTGCCTGCATGCACATGATACCCACAGAAGCCATAGAGGGTGTCAGATCCCCTGCAGCTGGAGTTACAGATGGCTGTTAGCTGTCATGTGGGTGCTGGGAACTAAACCCAGGTCCTCTGCAAGAGTAGCCAGTGCTCTTAACCACTGAGCCATCTCTCCAGACTCAATTTTTTTGATAATTAAAAAAAAAGTTATCACTCTGTGTGTGTGTATGTGTGTGTGTGTGTGTGTGTGTGTGTGAGAGAGAGAGAGAGAGAGAGAGAGAGAGAGAGAGAGATGTGTGAATGTGGGCATGTGCCATCATGCCTGTGTGGAGGTTAGTCTCTCTCTCTCTCTACCCCTAGGTTGGTTCTGGGGTGGCAGTCAACCTTGGGTTGCATGTGGGTTTTACAGCAGAGCCACAATGCTAACCCCACTCACCACTTTATTTACTGAGAGAGGGTCTCTTGGTGAACCTGGGGCTCAGCAATTTGGTTAACCTAGCCAGTCAACTTGTTCCAGGAACCCATCTCTGTCTGGGACTACCATGGGCCACCACACCTGCCCAGCTTTGCTGTGGGTTCTGGCCATCCGACTTCCAGAACTCCCGTTTGCACATCAAGCACTCTAGACTTTGAGCCCTTTAATCTCCCTGGGTTTATTATTATTATTATTTTCAGGCACGGTCTCATGTATCCTATGTTGGCCTCAAACTCACGTTGTAGCCTCAGAGAATTGACCTTTAACCTCCGATCCTCCTACCTCCATCTCCAGATTACGAGTGGACCTCGCTGTCACACCCCATTCATGCGGTGCTAGGGATCAAACCCAGGACTTAGTGAATGGTAGGCAAGGACTCGCTGTCTACTGAGCCACATCTCCAGCCTCTAACTTTGTTTTCCATAGTATTATCTTATTTCTCTTGTTTGGGGACCCCCTGAAGGTGTCATTCATCCTCTTCCCAGGTCTCTGCCCTGACCACGCCCTTGGTCCTTAGCGCGCTGCGCACACACGCACACCCCACATACACGCACATCCCACACACACCCCAGGATTATCGGACCGGGGGCCCGGCCATCGGAGGCGTCCAGAGCGGGGAGGGGCTCGGGGCTGCCCGCCGCCTGATGCTTATCGATCGGCGCTTGGGGTCGACGCGGGGCACCGCTGCCGGCGGACGGGGCGACCGCACATTAGCGCTGCGGGGACTGCTCCCCGGAACCGCCGGGCGCATTAGACGCCCAGACCTGCGGCGGGGGACCCCCGAGAGCGAGGCGATCTGGCTCCGGCGAGGCGGGCTCTTCCGGTGGAGGGACCACCCCGGACCTACCCACCCCCGAGGCCCTCTGCTCCCCAGCTCCTGCCCCTAGGCCTTTGCATGTGCCAGGTCCACAGAGTACCTTCGCTGCCAGCCCTCCAAACTCCTCTCTTGCCAGGGTTTTCGGTTTCTTTTTGTTTTTGTGACCCTGAGGTGTCACTCTGAAGGCTGGGCTAGCCTCGAACTAGCAGCAATCCTCCTGCCTCAGCTTCCCGAGTGCTGGGATGACAGTCCTGAGCCACTCCACCAGGCTCTTGGTTTCTTAGATTCCTCTGGAAGACTTCTCTGACAACCACACCCCCCAGCCCACTTGGGTGCCAGCCTTTACGTTTCCTCAGTTAACCCTTGAACATCTCTTATAACAGCATTTTTGGTCCATGTTCCTGAGAACTGGGATCAGCCCAGGATCTTCCCAAGTGGCCTGTGAGACCCTTGGGGACCATCCTGGTCTCCTATCTCATTAAGGATCCAGGATATCCCAATGAAGGAACTCACAAGGAGCTGGTCCAGAGGTCAGATCTGCTAGGCCCGCTTTTGAGCCCTCTTTTCCATAGGTAACAGGGGAGGGATGTGGTGCAAAGTCAGGGTTGAAGTGTAGCTCTGCTGCTTAATAGCTGTGTGACCTTGGGCAAGTGAATGTGCCTCCCTGAAAGGCTGGGGATGGAGCTCAGTGGTACAGTGTTTGCCTAGCATGCTGTTTTTTAAATTTATTTTTTATTTTTATGTATATGAGTGTTGGCCTGCATGTGTGTATGGGCACTTATGTATGTGCGTGCACTTGTTTTTTTGTTTGTTTTCCTTTTTGTTTTTGTCTTTTTGAGACAGGGTCTCCCTGTAGCCCCAGCTGTCCAGGAACTCACTGTGTAGACCAGGCTGGCCTCAAACTCACAAAGATCCACCTGCCTCTGCCTCCCAAGTGCTGGGATTAAAGGCGTGCGCCACCACGCCCGGCATGTGCGTGCATTTGTGTATGTGCAGTGCCAACGGAGATCAGAAGAGGGTTTCAGATCCCCTAGAACAGTGGTTGCAGATGGCTGTTAGCAGCCATGTGAGTGCTGGTGACTGAACCTGAATTCTCTGCCAGAGCAGCCAGTGCACTTTTTTCTTTTGGTCTTTTTGAGACAAAGTCTCCCTGTAGCCCCAGCTGGCCTGGAACTCACAGAGATCAGCCTACCTCTGCCTCCCAAGTGCTGGGACTAAAAGCGTGTGCCACCACACCCAGCCTGAGCAGCCAGTGCTCTTAACTGCTGAGCCATCTCTCCAGTCCCCTAGCATGCTGTTTTGATCTTTAATCTGGTAACAAAACGTCTCTAGACATGTGTTTCCCCATCTGCAGCTTCATGGAAGCCTGGATGGTAAAGGTAACCATGAATCCTAATTCCTCCCCATGCAGGAATTCCCCAGGTGGGTGAGGCGCACAGCAGGCATCCTTAGGGGCTGCTGTGGTGGCCCTGAAAGGGGAACTGGCAGTGTGGTTTCTGCCATCTAAGACCAGCACCTCCTCCTGAGCACCATCTCCACTGCCTCCTAGACAGCAGGCTGGGACATTTCCCATGGCAGAAACTTTTCAGATCTGCTGACCCTCCAGACCCAGCCCTTCTTCAGGTGTGTCCCTTCTCCCTCCACCCACTTCCCCTCCAACTTCCACCTGTTCTCTGCCCCCTTGACAGGTTTCTGGGAAGCAGGGCCTAAGCTGATTGTCCTCTGATCCCTCTTGTCCCAGCTTCCCTTGAGCCCTGTCCATGTAGCCAACTGCGTCATCTATGACAGCTGTGATAGTAGTGGCTGTGCCCAAGATCCAGATCTCAGATGATCAGCACAGTAGCCCAGGAGGTCACTCTGTCTTCCTTCCTTCCTTCCTTCCTTCCTTCCTTCTTCTCTTCCTCCCTCCCTCCCTTTCTCCCTCCCTTCCTCCTTCTTTCTCCCCCCTTCCTCCCCCCCTCTCCCTCCCTCCTCCTTTCCTTCCTTCCTTCCTTCTTTCCTCTTTCTCCCTCCTTCCCTCTCTCCCTCCCTTCCTTTCTTCTTTCTTCTCTCCCTCCCTCCCTTCCTTTCTTCCTTCAAACAAGGTCTCACTAGTAGCCCAGGCTGGCCTAGAGCTTGAACTACTCCTGCCTCAGCCTCCTGAGTGCTGAGATTACAGGAATGTTCCTAGCTACTGAGGGCCTTGCTTATGCATCTCCCTGACTGATCCTGCCTGTCTCCACTGTCAAGCCCTCTTGCTTGTGAAGAGTCTTGTCCCTGGAGAGTCCTCTGATTCCTCCCCACACCCTTACTCTCTGTGATCTCCCAGTGCCTCAGTTCTTGAACCTCTAAGCACATGCTGGAAATTCCTGAATTTGTATCTGTTGTTCCAGCCTTTCCCAAAGTCACTGGCTTCTATGTTCCTCTGTTTGCTCCACATCTAATCTGCCTCCAGCTCAGAAAACCAGTTGAAGAGTAGAAGAAAGTGGGGGAGATGGCTCAGTGGGAAAGTGCTTGCAGGGAAGGCAGGAAGACTTGAGTTCAGATCCCCAGCACCTACATAAAGAGCCCATGAAACCATTTGTACCTGTAACTCCAGCACTAGGAAGGTAGAGACAGGAGGATCACTGGCCAGCCAGTCAAACTGAATCAACAAGCTCCAGATTCAGTGAAAGACCCTGACTCAAAAGTAAGGTGGGAGGCTGGAGAAATGGCTCAGCAGTTAAAAGCACTGACTGCTCTTGCAGAGGACCCGGGTTCAATTCCCAGCACCCACATGGCAGCTATGAACCGTCCTTAACTCCAGTTCCAGGGGAATCTGAAGCCCTCTTCTGACCTCTTCCGTATTGCATGGGTGCACTCACATACATATAGGCCATACACTCATACACATACAAAAAAAAAGAAAGTAAGATAGATGTCGGAGCTGGAGAGATGGCTCAGCAGTTAAGAGAATTGGCTTTTCTTGCAGAGGACCCGGGTTCAAATCCCAGCACCCACATGGTGGCTAACAACCATCTATAACTCCAGTTCCAGGAGATTCATGACACCCTCTTCTGTCCTCCTCGGGCACCGCATGCCATGGATGCACTTACATACATGCAGGCATAACATTCATACACATAAAAAAATTAAAATAATGGGTGCTTAGACAGGTCTCCTATATTGAGGTCCTCAATATAGGTCCACCCACTGAGAGACCATTGGAGAAGAGAGGCAGAAAGATTGTAAAAGCCAGGGAGGAGGTGCAGGACCATATGGAAATAGTCCTACCAGAGACCTTCTCATACAAACCTTCAGCAATGGTGTCAGCATGCACAAGACCCATGCAAACTTAGGCAGACAGAAACCCAGCACAGAACTGTAGAAATGAACAGCAAGCCCCAATCTTAGTCGAAGAATTATTGGCAGCTGATTACTGCTGAGTGAGGAAGAGCTGATCTAAGGGAGAGTCTCTAGATAGGCTGACTAAACCCCAGAGGATGAACCTGAACTGAGGGACATCTTGGGACACTAACACATAATAGGCCTTAATACAAATGACAGAATGTATGAATCCCAGTGGGGGGGCAGGACTATGGGAGGGTGTGACAGGGGAAAGGGGAAGGAGTATAAAGATGATTTTATGCATGAAATATACAAAAGTTCAATAAAAAATTATTTAAAAAAGACCACTGGCTATTCTTACAGAAGACCCAGGTTCAAATCCCAGCACCCATATGGTGGCTATCAATCGTCCATAACTCCAGTTTCAGGGGATCAGCGCCCTCTTCTGTCCTCCTCAGGCACTGCACATCACAAGTACACTTACATACAGGCATAGCACTCATACGCATAAAAAAATGAAAATAAACCAAAAAAATTTTTAAGTAAGGTGGATGTGAACCTCTGGTCTATACACACATGAACTCACATGTGTGCATACCCTCACACATGTATGTTCACATATGCATACACCCCACACACACACATAATAAAAATGCATGCATAAAACATACACAACCCCTTAATAATACATACATAATACATACTGCTTTGTTAAATTGTGAGCAAACTGGCCAAGAAAAAAATGAACGTACCTGCCCATCACGGGCAGGGTGGGAGACCCCAGAGCAGCACTTGTGGGAGCTAACGGTAGTGGGGGTTAATCAGTAGCACACAGTCTAAATTCATGTGACTGGCACTTCTACAAATCAGACTTCATGCTGAGTCTGTGCCTCTGCCAGGAAACACTGAGGCTGTTGGAGGGTGCTAGACCTTGTTGCTTACCCCAGTGTGGCCCAGCTCTGCCTGTGAGGCTCTTTCCTGGGGTTGCCAGATGAGCTAGGCACACACCCACATTCTTGTCACTATACCCAGACCCCAAGGTCATAGCTACATTGAGCATTTAAGTGCCCATCACCACTGCCAAGAGGTATTTTCGGCAAGTTTGGAGGTCAGGGTAAAAGGGATCAGGCTCCCAAGAAAGGCCGGTGAGCAAAATGAACATGCTTGTAAGGGCATACAGTCCTTCACATGTGTACAAGACCTAGAACTAAACAAGTCCATGACCAGAATGAAATGCACAGTCTATGAAAGCTTACGTGGAAATCCAGCGCATGGGCACCTGCATTAATCAGATAGGGTAAATTGCACCATGGGAACAAATCACTTTAGAACCTTGGCGTCTCAGAAAATACAAATGTCTTTCTTTCTGATGACACTATCCAACACAAGTAGACAGAGAGGTCTCCTTCCAGAGCTTTCATGGAGCCTGCCGGTGGAGGCCCTACCTTGGCACCGGCTCCTGAGTTATCCCAAGCTCCGGTTCCAACTCAGAGGCTTCCTTGATGAGAGCCTCTCTGCTTTTTGGTTTCTTGTTTTGTTGTTGTTTTTGCAAAGCTGGGTATGGAACTTGGGATCTCCTACATGCTGGCACTAAGTCCCAGTCTCTCTCTCTCTCTCTCTCTCTCTCTCTCTCTCTCTCTCTCTCTCTCTCTCTCTCCCTCTCCCTCTCCCTCTCCCCCCTTTATTATTTGTTTTATTTGAGACAGGCTGGCTTCAAACTTACATAGATAAGGATGACCTTGGACTCCTCATCCTCCAGCCTCTACCTCCAAAGTGCTAGGATTATAGGTGTGTGCCACAACACCTGGTTTATGTAGTGCTGAGGATCAAACCCAAGGTCATGTGCATGCTAGCACTTACAACTGAGCTACACCCCTAGCCTGTCCTGTCTGTTTCTAATATGCCATAGCGAGAGAATTAGCAGTGGTAACCCTGTCGACTCTATTCCCAAGAAGAAGCCTCTTCTTTCCCCTTCCCAGGCCAGCCTGGTCTGGGCCACCATTATCTTGCCTCAACCACAGACATGGCCTCCTCCCTCACACCTTCCCTCCAGTGGAGATTCTCCACCTAGTGGCCACAGGGATCTTATTAGACATAGAACAGATCACCTCACTTCTATGCTCAGAACACTCCGGCTCCCACCTACCTCAGCACAAGACCCTTCAGTGGCCTCAGAGCTCTGGGATCTGCACCTCCTCCACTGGCTCTCTGACCCCTCTGTCCCCTCTCCCTCTACTCCAGTCCCCTTGACTCTGTCCCTCCTTGTTGCTCTGGGACAGACAGCCTGCTCCTGGCTCAGGACCTTTACACAGACAGATCTCTCCATCTGGAAGTGCTCTCCCTTAGGACTCAGCTCCGTCCATCCTTCCCTCTCTCCTGACTTGCTATCCTGTCTGCTCCTCAACAGCCTCCCTTCCCCTCCCCCGGCCTACTTTTAACAACCCTGCGTTTCTCTGCAGTATTTCCTATCCCAGTTCTCCTTGCTAGAGGGCTGACCACCTTTTAGCAGTCTAAAAATCGACTATTGTACTGTCACCTCCACATGATAGTTTTCTTCCCTGCTACACACTGGCCATCTGTAATGGTGCCCAGCGTGACAGCAGGAAATACTGTCAAAAGAATGAACCAACCAAAGCCAGCTGGCTGGGCCCAAAGCCCAGCTTTGCTGCTTATGTGATTTGGGGTGATTCACTTCACTTCCTGGACCCTCAACCTTGCTCATCTGTACAATGGGATCATACAGTATGCACCTGTGAGGTTCAGTGAGCTGCTGTCTATACAGCTGACTGCAACTCCTGATAAAGAAACTTGTGGCATTTGTTGGCTGGAACTTTTTCTTTCTTTCTTTCTTTCTTTCTTTCTTTCTTTTTTATTCTTTTTTTTTTTTATTCTTTTTTTGGGGGGGGGGGCTTTTTGAGACAGGGTCTCCCTGTAGCCCTAGCCGTCCTGGAACTCACTATGTAGACCAGGCTAGCCTTGAACTCACAGAGATCCTCCTGAGTGCTGGGATTAAAGGTGTGCGCCACCACGCCTGGCTTTTTTTTTTTCATTTTTAAAAAATATTTTATTTATTATTTTTATTTTATGTGTACGCGTATATTGTCTGCATGTAGGTAAGTGCACCCATGTCGTGCAGGGCCTGTGGAAGGCAGAAGACACTTTTGGATCCCCTGGAACTGGAGTTACAGACAGTCGTTAGCTGCCATGCGGGTGCTGGGATTCGAACCCAGGTCTTCTGCAAGAGCCAAGAGCAATCAGTGCTCTTAACCGCTGAGCCATCCCTCCAGCCCCCATTTTTTTTTTAAATGAATTTCGGGGCTGGAGAGATGGCTCAGCGGTTAAGAGCACTGACTGCTCTTGCAGAGGACCTGGGTTTGTTTCCCAGCACCCACATAATGGTTAGCAACTGCCCCAACTCTAGTTCCAGGGGGCTCTGATGCCCTCTTCTGGCCTCTGCAGGCCAACCACTCATACACATAAAATAAAAATAATCAAATAAA